>NC_044385.1:79311965-79648935 GCF_006542625.1 Nomascus leucogenys | reverse complement strand
CCGTACATTACAAAACAAAGAAAATACTATTTTCTTTTATCTACGAAATTGCATAGCTTCATCTTTCAAGTATTGCTCAAAATCCAGTTATCAGTCGTCTTCCACGTCAACTTTCTTGCATAAAAATGAATTTGATACATTGCCCCATAAAACACAAACACTAGTATATTTCTCTATGTACTCTATTACTATTTTTTGTAAGAAAACATAATGCTAAGCTCCTGAGCTCTTGAGTTAGAAACTTGGGTCCAAATAACAGCTCCATTTTTTAGTAATGTGACTTTGGTCAAATGACATCCCTTCTAAGCCATCATTCCCTTGTCTATAAAAAGGAGCTAATAATAACATTTAACTCATAAAATTCTGAGTGTTAAATAAGACATACATAAGAAATTATTATATTGCCTGCCATAAATAAGAGTTCAATAAATATCAAGTATTATTCATTAATATCACTGATACGCATTTTACATGTATATAATAAATTGCTCTCACAATCACATATTTCCATTTGCTTTTTGAAATACTGGCCTCAGGCAATCCTCCCACCTCAGCCTCCCAAAGCACTGGGATTATAGGCCTGAATAACTGTGCCTGGCCCTTCTGTTTGTTTTTTAATCTTGCTTCATTTCTTCTTCCTTACCATGTTTTATATTCTACAACCCATTTTTTCTTCCCTACCATATTTCATATTCTGTTATCTCAACAATAATGTCTTCTTGTTGCTATGTCTACTTTTTCTGTTAATCAATGTTTCCAACCAAAAACACTGAAGCATTCTGTAATAAATTCAGACCATTTTTAAATGAAACTCCATAGAAAGTACTATTAAGCATTAAACTTCCAATAATATAGAGAGATGATGTCTGCTTAGCCTTCTCAATAATTCTGAGACACCTGGGAATGATCTCTAGGTCTTTGAATTTTTAATTGATTTCCTTATGTTCCTCTAATTTGCATGACCGGATCATGCTTCCTTATGTTTCTCTAATTTGTTGTAGCAACAACATTTGGTGCATGTTTTAGAAGTTTTAGTACATTTTATGGAATTATGACCATGTAATTATGCAGCTATATTCCTGCAATCATTATATAATTTGATCTTTTACACCTCATTTTTTCATAGTCTAGTATCTGCTCCAATCATGTGACCTACTTCACTACCACCTTCTCCTTCAGCCTTGCATGCACACATGCACAGAAAGTTTCTTCGGTCAGCATGGTAATAGTCGATGTAGATTCACATCAATCTGGGGTAGAATCTCCTCAATCAGGCCCAAAAGAATGGGTGTGTAAAACTGGAGTGATAGTTTACTAATTTCCAAAGAAAATATAACTATTACATGGATCAGGACACTGACATTAATGTGATCATTACATTCTCTGGTTGACAAATATGTAAGGAAGAAAAAATCAGAGGCCATTGAAAAATCATTTTTGCAGGTACTGAACCAACTTGAAGCTCCGTGAATGGGATATTTTCTCCCTCCGCAAGCCTACATAAGCAGCCACACTGCAGTCAAAGGCAGCTCAACAGGCAAGAGATCTGCAAGAGTGTCAGAGAAATCAAATGATTAATAGGACCAGAGATTAACCAAATGATTAATAGGACCCACATCAATGGGGCTGGAGTTTCTGCATCTGCTGACCAAGCTTTCCTCTCCCGTGACAGTGCTTTAATGACCCCAGCAGAGGAAATGGGGGCTGCTCTGCCTTTCTCTTCCTCTCTCCTTCCTCAGGTGAACCTCCTACTCATGGACATATTCTTTTTTTATTTGTATTGAAATATGCAACTCAGGTTATAACTCAGTCTTGTAATGGAAATTTTACACTTTTCTACTCTGATCTGCTATTGATTTTTATAGTTTAACTCTTTTTTTAAAGTCTCACTTTCCTTACATCAATTCCTAGTGAAAAACCTCATTTGAATGTAGGTGAAGATTGCAAACTCAAATATTTTGACATATAAACAATAAGTCAAAAAATTAATTGTGAAAGATATCCACTTTGGTTTGGGGACATTTGTCTAAGCACATTCAAGTCCTCTCTTGGTCCATTGACTGATCCTACTCCTAGGGAAGTGGACTTTTTGACTGGTAAATTTGGAAAGAGTAGTTTTTTGGGCATACTCAGTTTAGTATTGTCTTTCATTCTTTTGGGAGTAATGCTGCCTCCATGTCTAAGTTTTGATCTGCTTATCTAGGAGTGTGGTGTGTGACTGTCCCAAATTATGGGAGTTTTTAATTAGAAATCCACTTTACTAACAGGAAATTTGTTGTTTTATCTTTATTTACTTCTTATTCCTGAACTTGCTCATAAACTGGGTGGAAATGAATATACAATTTGTTAGCCCACTTTTTGGATATCTCATGTCCCATGCATGCTAAATTATTAACAATCTTAACATGATTTTCACTTTTGCCCATTTAATTTTCATCTGGTGGCTCTCAGTTTATACAATTACAAGTTTTAGGTGTGACAAAGGTTTGTAAAAGTATCCTAATACCCAGATACATTTTTTAAAGTGTAGGTCCACGAAAAATTATTTATCTTGTATTGAAGGTAATAATGATATTTATAAACTTAGATACAGAGTTCAATTTCATAATATTTTGAATTGTAAACTATATACAAGCCTCTGAACTTCAGGTGACTTAACATCAACCTTTGGATCAGCAATTTACTCTTTAGCCTAGAAAAGATGCTAAATTATTTGCTTAAATGTCTTTTAGGCCAGCGCACAATTTTTCTAAAATGGAGTGGTTCAAATCTCTCCAACTGCCACTGTAAGCACTAATATGCTTTTGAGACCACACAGGTCTGAAAGAATGCACTGTCCCTTCCCAAAGACATCCTTAAGCCAGACACTATAATTAATTCTTTGGGGACAATGTAGTGAGGGAAGACTCCTGGGACCATTTTTATTTATACCATCAGCTTTTGTGAGAAAGGTGAGATGTGTTTAGCTCCAAGTCTCAATTACTCCTGCCTTTTCTCTAGTTGCTGACATTGGGTCACACTGCTGGTAACAAAATCTTTTCAGGACCCTTGTGCAACAGTGAAGCTAAAGTACAACAGAGCTCTCTTCTTTTTAATGAGAAAGCTTTTCCAAACTTGACAAAACAGTACTGTATGACCACTTGATTTTAGTCTTTATGAAGTAAATTTATTCCCAATCAATTCCCTCTGTTCACAGGTAGATTTGGCTTTTCATTAAGATTTGTTAGGATAGTGATATTCAGTATTTGCTGAGTCTCTCAGTGAGACACTGAATTTATTGGATACCTTTTCATCTTCTTTGAAAGCTGTTCAGCTTCAGCAAACAAATTTTTAAAAAGTCATTTTTTCGCTGGGAAAATGATGTTGACTCCTTGTTAGAATTCTGATTACACAGTATATCCTTTAAATGTAAATTTCAGAAGCAGATGAAGTTGCCAAAATGTCTCTTTCTCATTTAAATTGATTAAAGTATTCTTTTTTAAAAAATATTAATTCTTCTTCCTCAGATTTCTTTGACATTCTGAGAACTACCATACAACTGGTCAAGTTGTTGAATGAATGCTTTGAATAACAGCCTCATCAAAAGAACATAATCAGGAAAATAATCACTGACTGCTCCCCTTTAAACCATTCTGTAAAGTGTGAGAGGGATTTAAAAATTGAGTCATACATGTAGACTTTCCACATGTATTCATCCTATTGACCTAAGGCAGAAACTGATTCAAAATTAATACAGAGAGTTTGTTTGGGCCAGGGTTGAGGACTGCAGCCCAGGACAGGCTACCAAGTTGCCCTGGGGAATGCTCAGTTTAGCCTTTGTTACACACAGGTTTTTAAAGGCAAAAAGGGAACAAGGAGCGGGCTGATACAAAGTTGTCAAGAATTCTCACTGGTTTACAGAAATGACATTGGTTATAACTGGCTATCATTATTGAACTATAGGGTATGAGTATGGCATCCATAGTATGGAATTTTATGGCTACTTGGCATCAGTTAGCCTAGAATCCACATAGCCAGTAGCTTCAAGAGGTAAATATGTACCTCAAGTGGGGAGTAAGAAGTGACTACTATTGCATGTCAATACCTTTCTGGGCCTGATAAAGAGCCCTCTCAGACACAGTTTTTCTTTCTCAATCCACCATTTTTCCTATAACACAATATCTAACTGTGGCATCCCTTGAATCAGGTTCATTCAAGGGTTAGGCTATAAGGATAAAAATTCAAAAAATTGCATTTCACTGGGCTTCCATTTCAAGGTTCCAGACTTGCCGTAACTGTCATTGGTTAAAAATCTCTCCATGACCCCAGATAGTTTAACTTCAGGGAAATAACCAGTCTTAAAACCACCAACAAAGCGTGCAACATTGTTGTAGCTTTAGAATGACCTTTATAATAGAACAAATCCATCATATGTGGGGGTAAATCTTGAGAGAGAAGTAAGTGGAAGAAATCTGGGAAGAAAAAGGACAGCATAAACTTCAACCATGGGTGACATCAGCAGTAGATAAGCTCTCAAAACACCTTCCCTGCTGGGCAGCACCACCTCTGTATCACTTAGGTTGATGGCAGGACAGCTGTTTTTTCACTCTGGAGTCTTCTTCTTTCAGACTCTTTGAAATCTTTGAGATAGCATTGACAGCAGCAGATGAGATGAAGATTTACAGCTGGTGTCAGTAGCATATTACTGCCTCCACAGTCCATGGTGTCTCATGAGTTTCTATAGAGGCTCCACATAGATTTTGACTTGAGACATAAAAGGATGAAATAGCCTTTTAGGATGATGAAGATAAGGCCCTTAAGTTAGACAGCAAAAGGAGAAAGGAGCAAATGATAGGGTCTCCATAGTAGTCATAATAGCCTCTTAATTGTTAGGATCCCTAGCAGTTTAATCTGAAAGAGTGTGTGTTACCCAGTGTCAGCTAAGGCAGGGTTTCTCAACAGCAGCACACTGACATGTGGGGCTGGGTAATTCTTTGTTGTGGGGCTGCCCTGTTCACTATAGAATATTTAGCAGCATCCCTGGGCCCAACCTGTCTAGTTGGGATAAATCAAAAATGTCTCCAGACACTGGTGAATGTCCCTGGGGAGTAAAAATCACCCCTAGTTGAGAACCACTGAACTAAAACACCACAAGTCCATCACACTAAATTTTGTATCATTTTACCCAGTCACGTTTTTGCAATCTATATCTATGTGGACAAACTACTTTTAGGTATGTTTCTATTATCTTTTAAAAGATGTGTTCCACATGACTAAAAAATTCCCTGAAGTGTTAAAGAAACATACTTTTGGGATCAAAGAGTAGAGTGAACCAGAAGAGCAAAATTTTCACTTTGTATGTGCTGATTCCAAAACTTTTTGGAAAGAAATTTTAGGCATTTGAGAAGGATTTTAATCATACTTATAAAGTTATAAGTATAATAATTCAGATTTTTATAGTACAGAATAGCTTATAAGAACTTCTATTTTCCTTACTTTATTTAAACCTCACAATGACCATGTACCCTGAGCATAATCTTTATTTTATGGAAAAGAATCTAAGTGACTTGCCTAAGAGTAGACAAGAGCATTCAGAAGGAGCCAGATACCAAACTTGCATATTTTGCTTTAAATCTAAGTATTTTCCAACAGAAGACTTGGCACCTGCCCCTACTGATGAAGCTTTAAGCATTGAGTAAAGTGTTCTCATCACTAGGATGAGAAAACTTAGAGAAAGAAGGGGGTTAGTGCCTTCTGAATTGACATATGTGGTTAGATAAGTTTGCTAGGCTTTTAAAAAGGCATATAATTTTATTTTTAAAAATAATTCTGGTTTTGAAATGTTGTCTTAAAAGATAGATGCAATTACACATGCTATATCCTCCCTTGTCTCAAAGCACATAATTATCAGTCTCTTTTACCTTCTATTCAGAAGGAAATTAGATGGGCTCGTTGTCAGATGTAAAGATATCATTGGCCAACAGAAATCTCATTTGATGGACTCATCTCATCTGGAAGAATTGAAGTTAGGAAGGGACAAATGTGGAAATTAAGACCAGACCACAGACCTATCTGTAAACAATTATAGAAGATTCCAATTACTGTTGAATTTAATCTATTTGCACTCTAGCTTTCATATACCCCAAGACAGCAGGAAAAATAGGTTACAGTCCCTTTTCTGACATTCACTGCTTGATTTTACACAAGTCACTTCACCTTTCCTAACCTCCATTTCCTCATCTGTAAAACTAAGATGATAATAGTACCTGTCTCAAAGGTGTATTGTACAGATTAACTATGACAATGATTAGTATATAATAAATGTTCAAAATGTTGGTTGTTATTATTAACTGTGCTGTGTAAATATTACTAACTTCCTTAGCAGATTCCATCACTTAGCAGCCATGATGGTGATAACTTATATAACAGTACAATTGTCCTTTCTACCCCCTTGCATGATTATATATCCCATCTCAAGCTTCTTCTAATTAACTTCTGTTTACACAGATGACTCTCTTGGAAACTCTGCTCCCTGAAGTCTTTACCTTTGGAAGTTTTTCTGCTGTGTATTTTAATATTCAAATATGTTTTATTTAAAAACCTTAGTGACATTAGCATCTTTCTTAATACCTTTTTATATAGTCTTTACCAGTGTTGTTGACAACTTCTACTTTTTTCTAAGTAAATAAGATAATGGCAGAAAAACATTTTGTAGGTGTCTTGGATTATATAGCCTCTTTACATAGGCCAGAAAAAAGTAAAGCAAACAATTTGGCTATCATTAAGTAAATTTTGTGAATGAAAACAGTAAAACTGGTCTATTTAAATTGATCAAATTATCTAGATATCCACCCATCCTCTTCCTTTTTATGCCACATAGAAGCAAACATATTTGGTGCTTAAAAAATAATATACTACATTATACACATTGTTCATCCTACTGCTGAAAAAATATTACCTCCAAATATAGCAGCTTAAAACAACACATACATATTTTCTTAAATTCTCTGTTGTTTAGGAGTTCATGCACTGCTTAGCAGGGTCTTTTGATCACAAGATCTCACAAGGTGGCAGTCCATGTGTTGTTCAGGCTGCAGCCATCTCAAGACTTGATGAGGAGTAGGACACAGTTTTGACCTCACTCATGAGGCTGTTGAGAGGATCAAGTCTTTGCTGACTGATGACCAGAGACATAAATTTTTTGCTGCATCAGCTTCTTCATAGAACAGCTCAGAGCTCAGCAGCTGGTTTCCCTCAAAGTGAACCAGTGAAAAGCAAGAAAGTGTATTCAAGATGGAAACCACCGTCTTTTTGTAACCCAATCATGGAAGTGACATCCCATCACTTTTGCCACATTCTTTTCACCGGAAAAGAGTCATAAGATCCAGCCTACACATAAGGGAAGGGAATTACCTAAGGGTGTTGATCCTAGGAAACAGGATCATTAAGGATTATCCAAAAGGCCCTAACACATAAATCAGTAGAAAGTGACTAGGAAAGAACATCTAAGAATATTGAGTGAGTAAATTAGATTCAGTGCTTTCCAGATCCTTTATTCCTAATGCAGGTCAGATAGCAAGAGAATATAAATTATTTTTGAGTGAGGAGTTTCCACTTCCCTTTATGATGCCAAGTTTAGAAGTGCAGCATTTTAAGAGGAATTCTTTGAGAGGAACAACTCTGCACCAGCCAAGGCTAATGAGCGAACACCATCATACTATTTCTAGAAGTGTCACCTTTCTGGTGATCTTTTTCTTTAAAATTCCCCTGGAGGTCTGCATTAATGTTCTTTGAGTAGGGAATGTGTAGTAGCTCACTGAAGAAAGATGGAGTCCCACAGGAGGAAATCTTCTAGGAGATATTATTTATTATTTTCCTCCCTACTTATTCTAAAAGGAAGGGAAATTGAAATAGAGGAAGCTTTTGAACACAGCATGAATGCAGAGCTTGTAACTGTCATGTTACTTTTAGTTTAAACTTAAACCTCCCTTATTCTTCCAGTACAGGCTTTGAAACAGCTGCTGCCAGTGCAGAGGAGACCACGTTATTTCAGAGTGACTACTTTTCAAGCAAACACTGCATCTAAGTTAATTAAAATGCCTATGTTGTTTTCTTTCTCAAGCCTTAACAGCTTCAAGGAAAAAAGCAGACAATTCAACTGCCAGGGGGGAAAAGGAAAAGTCAAACAAATTGACAAAAAAAAAAAAAAAATCATGGGCTGAATGTAATCATCACCACATCCTTCAAGCTATACATTTCTTTTATTGGACTTTTGTTTTCAAGTTGTTCCTTCTTTACCTGTAGCATGCTGATGACCTACTATTTATTTACCTTTGGTTTCAATGACTATGTCATTATTAATTACAATTCTTTGGGTATATCTTCTTTCCCACGAAGCCATTGATCTGCTCCTTTGAGTTTTGTCAGGCTTGAAGGGGAGATGAGTGTACCCTACTGGCTCAGCCACATATGTAGGCAGAGTAGATGGCCACATGCTGTGATATAAGCAGAGCAGCCTATTATTAAAGTGTTCCATTCTTATATTCAGGATTCTTCTTTGTTTTCTGTAGTCTTTCACTTTTTGAACACACTTGAGAGGAAAAGAAAAAACTTACACAGGCACAAGTAATTTCATGTGAATTCATTAATCAGTTTGCTTTTCTCTGGGACTGCAATGACAAGGAAAGCAAAAAGTCATAGACCACTTATAGGAACTGCACCTTCAACCCAGTTCTATCTCCTCTTCTTTCACCCCCACCCCCAAGGAAAACTAATAAGAATGCACTGGAAATGATAACATGATAATATAACAACCCCATGTAGCTCAAATCTGCTCTGGAAGCTGGAAAACTGTTCTAACTTGTGATGATAAGTTTTATGTGTCAACTTGGCTAGGCAATAGTACCCAGTTATTTAATCAAACACTAATATGAGTATTGTTATGAAGGTATTTTGCAGATATGGTTACCATCTACCATCAGTTGACTTCAAGTAAAGGAAATTATACTCCATAAAGTGACTGGGTGTCATCCAATTAGTGGAAAGACCTTGAGCAAAAACTGAATTTTTCTGGAAAAGAAATTCTGCCACAAGACTACACAGATACACGCACACACGCACACACACACAAATACATATACATATAAGATTTGGGAAATCTTTCTCTTGTATGTCCTTCTTCAATCCAATCAGTTCTACTTTATAAATGACTCTGAAATGAAGATAAGAGGGACAGTTGAAAGATACAAAAGAGTTTGAGTCTGTAAGACTTGCTCAGCAGATAGATGTGTAGGATGAGGGAAGAGGAATATGAAATGGCTCCAGAATTTTCTATTGGATAATTGAGTCTGTAGAGATGTCTTTGATTGAGACACAGAATACAAAGGAGAAAATGTTTTTCAGAGAAGATAGGTTTAATTTTTAAATTTTGATTTTGAGGTATCTGTGAGACTGCCAAGAGAAAATGCACAGTAATTTTTAGACTTCACAGTTTAGTATTCCGAGCAGTCTTGGTGAGGAATAGAGATATAATCAGCCCATCAGCCTATCTGCATTCACCCAGGAAATATAAAAGGCAAAAAATGTTGATGAGATGCCAGGAAATACTGTGTCAAGATGATCAGGAAATATAAAGGAAATCAAGAAGGAGCAGTTAGGATGACCTAGAAAGTATTTTATTTTCTCCTGTTCTTTGTTCCTATGGAAAAGTTCAATACTGAAAAAGTGTAATAAAGATTTTTGAAGTGTCCATTAGTATCAAAAACTAAGAAGTTATGGTGATCTGAACAAAAGCAGTTTCAGTGGAACAGAAGCTAGAAGGCAACGGACTGAAGAATAGATGGAAGGTGGGAAACCAGAGATAATGATTACACTGTAGAAAGGAGGAAGAGGAGCAGAACGATACCTAGAAGACAATGCATGTTCAAAGAGGAATGCCTACTTTAGCTAAGGGGGAGCCTAAAACATTCAAATTAAGAGATACTTTTGTGTTATTGTTTATTTTAACTAGGGACAATTCACTCCAGAATATATTTACATGCTAACAAGAAAGAAGAAATGTAACAAGTGTTTTTTAATCTGAGAAATGTCTAGATGGTCTATAGGGGATCCATAAATCCTACAAGTTGTAGACAACTACAGTATATATACTATTGTGTGCAAATTAGTATTTCTGGAAAACAGATACCCATTTTTCAAAGTTCTCTGACATATATGTTTTAAAAAATTGATTGAATGAATAGATTAATCAAGTAATCATGGAGATCTGTGACCCAAAACTGTTCAATAGAATCCTTAAAGATAAAATCAAGAGAGAAGCTAATAAGTAGTTTAAACTGGTGAAATTATATTTACATCTAAAAAAATAGAAGCTTTGAAAGACCCTAATGTGTATTGCACTGAATATATTCAGGCAATCTTCAGTTAGTTCTGGGATAGTTAGCTAGAGTGGAGTAAATCTAGTTTCCTAGCTTATTTGCTAGCACATAAAGTGCCAGGCAAATTACATATGCCTTGACTACAGACCCTTATTTTTGACAAAAAGAAATTTAATATTAATATCATGATTTCTGACCCTTTCTCTCCCTTTCTTTTTGTTTTTATTTTTACACATGACTTTGTATCTCAACCAAAAGTAGACTGAGAATATTAAGCAAATTTGCTTACTTGAGGAATAGTTTAAAAGAAGGCAGGTCAGCTTAGCGTTGTATTTGGGCTCAGTCTCCGCAAAGGTTGTGTGTAGAAGAGACGAGCTGCACTTACTTTTAAGGGAACTCTCAGAAACATACTCTTAATGAGGGTCTGGAGAAAATGGCTGAGAAGAAACCTTAGTGGGAGGTATTCCATCTTGAAAGATTAACATAGAAACAGGTACTAAACCAAACAAACCACAAATATTTAAGCTGTAAAATGAGAGGAAAGAAAAAATATATTCTAAATCTGTATTAAAAGTAATGCCATGTAGCTGTATAAAGCTCCAGTGAGGGTTGTGGAATGAATCTTTAATGGTATCATTTATGCTTGTCCCAATGCACTATGTTCACAATGAGAACTGCCTACAAATCTTGATGTACCATTTTATTGCACAGAAAACTGGCCACCATCTCACAGAGAAGCAATTGTAAATTAGAAATATATTCTGTTTGGTCTGAGCACAACACATTTGGAAATTTATGAGGTTGCATAAAAGCACACAAAAGCATTTCAGAGACAGTTTAGCCCTGTGGCTTTCTTCCGGTCTTGGGATTCAGGGAAGAGAAAATTGAGGCTGCTGACCATGCTTGCTGCCTCATCAAGAGTCTCAGAACAAGCCTACCTGTGTGCAGCCTCCCACTTCTCATTATCTGACTGGTAATCACTCCAACGTCCCCCAGGGAGTCTAGTAGAGATTCCCCGGTGAGCGAAGCACCTGTATCTTGACAAAACACACTTACCCTACACGACCATGGTGAGGTATGCTCTCGGCCCTCATGTTATTTGATTCCATTTTAAGTTAAATAAGACTTTGTCATGGCTATGGTAATACATTTCAAGGCAATTTCAGATGTAAGAAACTGCTAAATCAAAGTTTTTTGACAAAGTTTACTGTATTTTCTGTGGTTATTTTTTAAATCCTGCTTTTATGAAAGTATTGAAGACCTTGGACGTTTTTCTACATTAGTAAAACAGGTGATTTCTCTTTCTCTAGCTCCATTTTGCTAGAAATGCTGCTGCATCTAGTTAGCTTGGTCCTAAATTAAATATTGATAAAAATCTTGAAGAATGGGCTTGACCTTCTAATAGTCTTTTGAATGATCTTTGGATTAATATTGTTTTATATCAAAATCAAATATCAAATTTAGCAACCCAATTTTCAATTTTCAGATTTCCTTCCAAATTTATGATAATTATATGAACTAAGTTTCCAAAAGACAGAACGCTGGGTAGGAATGATAATTATATTTTGTTTTTACATAATTAAATTTAAATTAGATATCAAAACACATCCAGATTTAAATAGACTCAAGCCTTTATTTTCTTAAAAAAGTTTCAAATAAATAATTAGGAAGAAGAGGGGGATAAAAAATTATTATCAATGAGAAGAATGTGAGGTAATTAAAAGCTAGGATTAGGGGAAAAATAGAGAATTTTAGCAGATAATTTCATTAGTTTGGAGAAATCAATTTCCAAATATAGCTTCTGCTAATTTGAGAACTAGTGGGGAAATGATATAGAAAATATAAATTGACTAATAACTACAAATATATTGATAATTTCCCACTCGACGTAGACAAAACAGGTATCGGTGCTAAATGCAAATTTCACAGCCAAAATATGTCTGATCATGAAGGTAGTATTACTGAAACAAAAAAAGAACTTCTTATGAAATACATCTCAGAAGACAGTTGAAGTTATCAAATGGAACATATTTGAATATAATTTTTTTAAAAATATGGAACATTAAAAATTATTGAAGTTAAAGACATTCAGAGTATATTGTACCAAAATAGGCTACCCTGGCATTAGAATTATTTTGAGTTAAAGGCAGTTGAGAAAAAGCAGATGAGATTTCTACCCTTTCCCAATCTGCCTAAAAATGGAACATAATTTCCCTTTGTGAAGGTGTTTTCCCACTCTCTTCACAAACCAAGAAGATAACATCACTGAAAACAAGATGGCATGGAGATGGACTTGCACAAATGGACCTTGCTAAAATAACCCATTATATTTGCCCCCTATATTTACCACTCCACAGTTCGTGGCCCCTAAAAGCCATAAAGCCCTTTTCTTTTGTCTGATTAATTTTCTACAAATGTGGTGTTCTTTTATTAAGATGCTATAGAAGCTCACGTTCTAATCACTCCTTTGAGTTACTCATCACTGAGTTTCTCCCACATGTATTTGTGCTGCACATGTTAATAACTGTTTGTTTTCATTTTGTTAATTTGTGTTTTGTCAGTTTAGTGTTCAGAGTCCTGACCAGAGAACCTAGGAGTATAGAGGAAAAGATCTTTTTCCTCCCCTTCAAAGTCTTGAGGACTCTGAAGATTTTGAGGTATCTGGTAAAGATGTTTGAGCAAAATTACAGGTATGTTTTAGATGTTATACTGAATAATGGCTAATGAAACAAGTGATGTAGTATATGGTATTCTTGGCCTATTGCATTATGCTAATTTTTTGAAGGATAATCTATTCTCAGAATATAAAATTTTTTACTGTCAAACATGTATTCATCATTGTTTATTCTTTCGGAATTATGGTTACTCAGTTTCTTATGCAGAAGTACAAGTAATAGTTATCTTTGAGCAATTTTAATCTAAACTGAGAAATTACTTAAAAACGAAAAAGAAAATCTCTTTTCTAGGGATTGAATAAATAGAAAGAGAAAAGAAAAAACTGATAGAAAGAGGTTATAATATGAAGATAGCTGACAAAATTTCACATTACTTCCATGAATCTATTTTGAAATATCAAAATCCTAAAATTTGTATAGTTACTTAGAATAAAAATTCTAAAATCAATAAACTTGAGTTTTTCTACTAAGACAACCTCATTTAATATTATTTTAAGAAAAAATTTGGTAGTATTTTTTTCCTCCTGACTGCACTTAGTAAAAATGTTTCTCATATATCCCAAATTAATTGTTAAATTAGATAATTTACTTCCCAATGGCTCCAATTAGCTTTAATAAACAAAATAATTAAAGGATGATTAATTTTCTGGTAATGTTGAAAAATAAACTGTTAGAATAAAAACTCTAAATAAATTACTGTAATGCATATAATACATTTTAAAGCATGTATGCATTTCGTACCTTCTGTGGTAGATGACTTCTAAGATGGCTTTCATTTGTCAATTTTTGTCTGTGTGTAATTTTTTCCTCTGATTGTAGACTGGATCTAGTGACTTCCTTCTAGTGGATAGAATACAGCAAAAGTGACAGGATGGTACTTCTGAAATTAGATTTTGAACAGTTTGGCTTCCATCTTGCTTGCTCTATTTCACTCTTTCACTGACTTGCTCTGAGAGAAGTCAGCTGCCATGTTGTAAGCTGCCTTGTGGAAAGACCCACATGGAAAGGAACTGGCCAATAGCTAACGAGGACGTGAGGCCTGTCAATAGCCACTTGAATGAATGTGAACCAGATCTGCCCCCTGTTGAGCCTTGAGGCCACTGCAGCCCAGGCAACACTTTGTGAAAATCTCTGAACCACAAACACTCTGCTGAAATACACCAAGATTTTTGACCTACTTTGACATAATAAATATTTGTTGTTTTAAGCCAGTATGCTTTGGAGTAATTTTTATGCTGCAATAGGTAAATAACATATCACCTAAATTGTTATTGCAGGCGCAGTGGCTCATGCCTGTTATCCTGGCACTCTGGAAGGTGGAGGCCAGTGGGTCGCTTGATCCCAGGTATTCAAGTCCAGCTTGGGCAACATGGTGAAACTCTGTCTCTACAAAAGAAAAAGGGGGGTGGGGGATAGCCAGGCACACAGTGGCAGGCAACTGTAGTCCCAGCTACTCAGGAAGCTGAGAGGTAGGAGGATCACTTGAGCCCAGGAGGCAGAGGTTTCAGTGAGCTGTGATCACCACTGCACTCCAGCCTGGGTGACAGAGTGAGCCCCTGTCTCAAAATAAAAATGTTATCCATTCTGGGCCAATCCTACAAAGCTTTTTATCAGGAAAAACTTTTATTTTGTATCTTCAGTAGAAATATTTGTACAAAATATTTGCATACAGGTAACACTTGGTTAAAATCATAATCAAAGATACCATGAAAGAGAAGAAATACAGCCAAGGGAGGACTTAAAGCCCAACTGATATGGAAACAATCAGGGAATTTCCTTGTTTTGCTTTCCATAATCATGGTGATGGAGGCCTGTTGGGACACTCGCATGTAGAGAGTTCCCAGGGAATCCTCACTGGCTCTTAACACAATTATTCATGAATCATTGACTAGCTACTTTGCTTCTGAATCTGTAGGAATTTCCCCATTTCATGAATATCTATCCACAATTTTGGGAGGGCTTTAATTCTAGCATGTGGAAGTTCACCATTTTACCATTTTATCGTCCTTTGTAGTGATTTTACAAACAAGCTAATGCTCCCAAATTATTTGTTGTTTTTTGTTTTGTCTTGTTTTTCTGGGGTTTTGTTTTTGTTTTTGTTTGTTTGTTTGTTTTTCTGAGAAAGAATCTGGCATGGTTGCCCAGGCTAGAATGAGTGCAATGGTATGATCATATCTCACTGCAGCCTCAAGCTCCTGAGCTCAAGCAATCCTCTTGCCTCAGCCTCCCCAGTAGCTGGGAATATAAGCACACATATCCACACCCAGCTAATTATTGAAATTTTTTGCAGAGATGGGGTCTCACTTTGTTATCTCAGGCTGATCTCAAACACCTGGGTTCAAGCAATTCTCCTGCCTTAATTCTGTTTTTATTGTATTTTTTAACAAACCATCTAATAATTGCTAACATCATTTGGCTATGATTTTATTTTTACTCTTTTTAACCTACTCAGAATCTTTTATCTAACTAAGTGATATTTTAATATTACATGGCAAATTTTAAAGAATAAAAGATATCTGTGATTTAAATCAATAGGCAAATTAATATTTATAGAAAACATGAAGAAACTCATGTAATCCAAACAATATCAGTGGTGATCCCTGAATGGAATCTCTTCCCTCAAAAGATCTTCTCAGATGGCTCCAAAGCAAGTTTCCTCATCAGCCTTTCCTCTTCCCTGATCAAGATTTAGTAGAAAATGAAAAAAAATGCCTCCAATTTTGTTCCTTTTGGTTAGGATTGACTTGGATATTTATGTTATTTTGTGGTTCCATATGAATTTTAGAATAGTTTTCTCTAGTTCTGTGAAGAATGTCAATGGTAGTTTAATAGGAATAGCAATGAATGTATAAATTGGTTTAGGTAGTATGGCCATTTTAATGATATTGATTCTTCCTATGCATAAGAATGGAAGGTTTTTCTATTTGTGTCATCTCTGATTTCTTTGAGCAGTGGTTTGAAGTTCTCCTTGTAGAGATCTTTCACCTAAAATTCAATGTGATTTTCCATTGACCAAAAATCAATGTGATTTTTGCACATTGATTTTCTATTCTGAGATTTTGTTGAAGTTGTTTATCAGTTTAAGGAACTTTTGGGCTGCTACTATGAGGTTTTCTAGATAAAGGATCATGTCATCTGCAAACGGGGATAATTTGACTTCCTCTTTTCCTATTTGGATGCCCCCTTTTTTCTTTTCTTACCTGATCACTCTGGCCAGGATTTCCAATACTCCGTTGAATAGAAGTAGTAAGAGAGGGCATCCTTGTCTTGTGTCAGTTTTCAAGGGTAGTGCTTCCAGCTTTTGCCCATCCAGTATGATTTTGGCTGTGGGTTTGTCATATATGGCTCTTATTATTTTGAAGTATGTTACTTTAATACCTAGTTTATTGAGGGTTTTTAACAGGATGGGGTGTCAAATTTTATCAAATGCCTTCAAACAATACTACAGGGCTACAGTAACCAAAACAGAAGGGTACTGGTACAAATACAGACACATAGACCAATGTAACAGAATACAGAACCCAGAAATAAGGCCGCATGCCTACAACTATCCGATCTTCAACAAACCTGACAAAAACAAGGAATGGGGAAATGATTCCCTATTCAAAAAATGGTGCTGAGATAGCTGGCTAGCCATATTCAGAAGATTAAAACTGGACCCCTTTTTTAAAGCATACACAAAAATTAACTCAAGATGGATTAAAGACTGAAATGTAAAACCCCAAACTCTAAAAACCCTGGAAGACAACCTAGGCAATACCATTCAGGACATACACATGGGCAAAGATTTTATGATGAAGATGCCAAAAGCAATTGCAACAAAATAAAAAATTGACAAAGGGGATCTAATTAAACTAAAGAGCTTCTACCAGCAAAAGAAACTATCAACAAAGTAAACAGACAACCTCCAGAATGGGAGAAAAGTTTTGCAGACTGTGTATGTAACAAAAGTCTGTAGCCATCTGTATGTCTAACAGTCTAATAGTCCATCTAAAAGTCTAATAGTCAGTCTATATGGGATTTAAACAAGTTTGCAAGAGAAAAACAAACAACCCCATTAAAAAGCATGCAAAGGGCTGGGCGCGGTGGTTCATACTGTAATCCCAGCACTTTGGGAGACCGAAGCGGGCAGATAACGAGGTCAGGAGATCAAGACAATTCTGGCCAACATGGTGAAACACCGTCTCTACTAAAACTACAAAAATTAGCTGGGTGTGGTGGCACGTGCCTGTAATCCCAGCTACTTGGGAGGCTGAGGCACGAGAATCGCTTGAACCCAGGAGGCGGAGGTTGCAGTGAGCTGAGATCACACCACTGCACTCCAGCCTGGCAACAGAGTGAGACTCCATCTCAAAAGCAAAAAAAAAAAAAAAAAAAAAAATGTATGCAAAGAACATGAACAGAAACTTCTCTAAAGAAGACATACATATGGCTAACAATCATGAAAAAAAGCTATACATCACTTATCACTAGAGAAATGCAAATCGAAACCACAATGAGATACCATCTAACACCAGTCAGAATGGCTATTATTAGAAAGTTAAAAAAAAAAAAGATGCTGGCAAGGTTGTGGAGAAAAAGGACACTTATACACTGTTGGTGGGAGTATAAATTAGTTCAACCATTGTGGAAGACAGTGTGTGGTGAGGACAGAAATACCATTCAACCCAGCAATCCCATTACTGGGTATATACTCAAAGGAATATAAATTGTTCCATTATAAAGATAAATGCACTCAAATATTCATTGCAGCATTATTCACAATAACAAACACATGGAATCAGCGTAAATACTGATCAGTGATAGACTGGATAAAGAAAATGTGGTACATATACACCATGGAATTCTATGCAGCCATAAAAAAAATGAGATCATGTCCTTTGCAGGGACATGGATGGAGCTGGAGGCCATTATCCTTTGCAACCTAACTCAGGAACAGAATACCAAATACCACATGTTTTCACTCATAAGTGGGAACAAAATGACGAGAACACATGGACATATCGAGGGGAACAACACACACTGCTGCCTCCCAGAGGGTGGTGGGTGGGAGGACGGAGAAGATCAGGAAAAAACAACTAATGGGTACTAGGCTTAATACTTGGGTGATGAAATAATCTGTACAACAAACCCCCATGATACAAATTTACCTATATAACAAACCTGTGCATGTACCCCTTACTTAAAAAAAAAAAAAGAAAGAAAAAAGAAACTGAAAGAGAAAAGCAGTCAGATCGATGGAATCACTGGATTAGCAGATGTAGGTCAAATGGCTTCATCGCCCCAGCACCACACAACACATCTGAGTAGCTACGTGACAAGTACATCTAATCAGTATTTCTGTATATTCTTAACCCTTTCTCTTTCTTACAAAAGTTTTAGACTATAAAATTCCTATTGGAAACAGAAATGGAAGGTGAGTTGTCATTTATATGCCAGCTCTCAATTATTCCTAGTTTCTGTGTTAAGGAGTCTGAAGTTCAGCAGGAAAAAAAAAGTTGAGACCTTATTAGCAATGACCACCACTTCCCTAGGAGAGAGGAGTGGACGTGAGTAACATATTTTCACCTATTTGCCATCTCTCACGTATGCTATTCAGCCCTACAATTCTACAGTGATTCAAGCACAGTAAATCCTCCATTTATATTTGGATGATGTTTGCATGCCAAGAACGAAGAAAAACTGTAATTAAATTTAATGCCTGAAGTTACTTCTACCTTTTCTTGCACCTAAATTGGTGCCTTTTTCTTGACCCTGGTAACTGTGTCTAATCATCTAATCCAGATATGAAAAAAGTGTATTACACTAGGAAAAGTCTTCATTCATGAATCATTAATGAGAGGTCTAAGTGAGAGGAAAAAAAACCTTGAAACTTAAAATGTAGTAAGTCACAATTCTGGGATGAGACAAAGTTTTGTTTCAAGATAATAACTCCATTTTCACCCTGCCAGGCCCTTAAATTAAGTTTAGCGTGAAAATCCATAGATATAAAACAGAAAAGATAAAGGAAACAGGAGTGGGCACTTCAAAATTTCCAATACCTAGCTGTAAAAAAAAATCTTGTCCTAATTAGCTGTCTCTATTGGGTTGCAAAGATTCATAGGAGAGAATAATGACCTCACATCTTTTCACTCTTTACACTCTTGTACCTTAGTCTCACATTGTCCCATTAGAAGGACAGAGGTGGTTTAAGGGCTCTTAACACCCAGATATGCCAGATCTGGAGAAGCTACTATTAATTCTATTATGTTCTGTATTAACACATCTAGTCAAAAGAACAGATTTGAACTAATGGATCCTGCACTCTTTGCTTCCCTAGGATATGTCAATATACTGTGCATTTCCAAAATTATCTTCAAAAGCTGATTTTTAAAGTTCATATTGAATACAGGAAGAAGTTTAAGAGAAGGTTTTTTCTTAAGTACACGGACAAACTCAGTGTACACAGTCCTCATAAAATTCACAGAATCCCTGTTATTTTGAACTTTAAGTTAATTAAATATCGTCTATTGCAAAGCACAATTTTACTTTCTTCCACTACTGTAAAGCTTATAAGACTCCCCTTCACTATGATTTTCTGGTTATTCATTTATATACTTATTTAATTTCTTTTTTTTTAACCGAAGACTTTCTATTAACTTTTGATCTCAATGTGTCTGAGATTTAAAATAATATGGGTGTTTTACAAAGCTTTGGCAATCTTCCAGAATGTTCACAATGCAACATTGATAAGGGACATAACTCTTTAGTCGTTAAGAATATTTCTTTGGCAACACCTCCAATGTCAGAGTTCTGGAGCTTCAGAGCCACCCATCAACATTCTAGGGGAGAGAGCGGAACATTCTGGGGTGACCTTGCACCAGTAAGCCTCAGCCACAGAGGCCTTTTTCCCACTTAAAAGAGAGAAATGCTTTTTCCTTCACTTTTGTGAGTATGGGGATAGGAAGTAACGCCCAAATCTCAGTAGTCAAATGGAAAAGATTTTAAAAAAGAAAAAAACAAAAACAAACCTAAAACTCTTAGAAGGAATTTTGAAAATTGTGTTTGTGTGTGAACTGAGATGCATCTCTGAATGGGATAGTGTTTTTATAGGATTAAAAAGAACTCAACATCTCTTGTGGAGCCATAAGCTCATAATTTGGAGAACAGAATGAATCTGGTTACAAAAGGATCCCTCATTCTATTAAAAAGATAAAAATCATAAGTCCCCTTAAATGCTTGTTTAGAGATTATTGATAACTTTATACAATGAGAAACAAAATGCTGAAGTATTTCAAGTCATTCTTGATTATCAGAAATTATAAGACAAATTTAAACTTACAAATAAATGAACATTTACATATCCATTTTTTCTTTACTGTATCTTACAAAAACCTGTTTTGTCAAAATGTTGAATCTTCCCATTTTTACCTTTCATAGCCTCACCTTTCATCACTGTGACTACCATTTTCTCTTAGATAGACGAAAAAGAAATAGATGACCTCAGTATACATTTTTCTCCATGTATCTTTGCTTCATTTCAATGCCACCTATATAGTCCAAAGTTCACCATTTCCCACTGACCTTCTTTTGCCATCGCCTTGGTACAGACCTTTCTCTCACCTGTCCTCTCGTCCTCCCTAACACCCTTTAGAGCCTCATCTCACACCACATCCATCATTCTTTTCTTCTTCTCCATGTTTCAGGCACAATCTCCTAATATTTCTACTGATTCCCCCTGCTCCTCAGAGTCCTTAGAATCCTCATCCCTCTATCTCGCTTGGTTCTTTTCCATTCCTTTTCTTATTTAGTGCAAATTATTTCTTTAGCTCACCAATCTTTAGACTTTTTTTATTGTACCCCCATCAGTATACCTTTTATATGCATATCCTAATAAAAATGTATACATAGATACACATGAACACTCATATTATATACAGGTACAAATATGCTATGTATGTGACGAAAAATATGAACAATAGAAAATTTAAAGGACATCCTAAAGATGAAATTTAAAATACTGTATTGGCTGTACTTATTAATGATTAAGTAGCTCCTTTCTTTGCTAAAAATGTTTTAAATATTTTAGAAAGAAAATGTGATAAAATATGCAGTGATTTCAAAGTTTGCTTCTAAATTCTGTTTACTTTTATTTTTGATATTAATGGTTGTTGTGGCTAAAAAAAAAAAGTGCCTCACAAAGATACCTAGATAAGAGTAGCAGTAAAATTTAGTAATTGCCTCTAGAGCCAGACTGACCAGATTGGCCTGATTTGACCACATTCTATGTGATCTATGGGAGATTTCTAACTTCTCTGTGTCTCAGTCTCCACATCTGAAAAATGAACATGGAACTGAATCACCCTCCATAGAGTCGTGATGACTAAGTGAGTGAATGTGTGAAAGTCACTAAGGGCAGGGCATGATGGCTCACGCCTGTAATCCCAGCACTTTGGGAGGCCGAGGCGGGTGGATCACGAGGTCAGAAGATCGAGACCATCCTGGCTAACACGGTGAAACCCTGTATCTACTAAAAGTACAAAAAATTAGCCAGGCATGGTGGCGTGCACCTGTAGTCCCAGCTACTCGGGAGGCTGAGGCAGGAGAATTTCTTGAACCCAGGAGGAGGAGGTTGTAGTGAGCCGAGATCGCACCACTGCACTCCAGCCTGGGCAAAAGAGTGGGACTCCATTTCAAAAAAAAGAGAAAGTCACTAAGGACAGAGTCTGGCATGAAGAAGTGTTTTTTTTAATGCCAGGTATCATTATTGTTGTGTTTATATGTTTGGAGACATACCATAACATTTTATGTACTTCTGGCCTCAATTTCTCTGCTTTGCTGTAAATTATCATGCAATGAAAATATTGTAAACATGATGCTAACTCTGTTTCCTTTTGCCCCATACTCATAAATTTCAGCCAAGCTGCCACCACATGAGTTTATACCTATGCTGTTTGTCTATAGAATGTTTTAATTAAAAAGTCATAAGTCCGTTCCAGCTTTTTAGTAACGTAGTTCACAAAATAATTTTATATTTCATTGCTAAAACAGAATTTTGAAAATACCATAAGTTCAGGCATGTTGGAAATATCTCTTCCTTTATCGAACTGCATGGCAAATATCCCACCTTGTGAATTTGTTCTAGTACTTGTTTCTTCCAATATTAAACAATATTTCCTCTATGTCTGTTTTTACTGGGAAAGTGATGTAGTCATCCTTCGCTATCCGTGGGAGATTGATTACAGGACGTCCATGGATACCAAAATTAATGGATGCTCAACTCCCTAATATAAAATAGTGTAGTATTTGCATATAACCTATGCATATCCTCCTGTATACTTTAAATCATCTCTAGATGCACTTGCAATACCTAATACAATGTAAGGCTATGTAAATAGTTGTTCTATTATATTGCTTATTTGTATTATTTTTATTGTTGTATTTATTTTACAAATATTTTTCAGCCACAATTAGTTGAATCCAAGGATACGAAACCCAAGGATATGGAGGGCAGACTGCATTTTAGTTTGTATCTTACTGTTGTCCATGTTTATTTTATCCATTTCTGTTATATAATCCAGTGGGGCATTTTGAATTCTGTTAATAAAGGAAAAACCTCAAATGTTTTAATCACTTATCCCTATGCTTAGTGAAGACTTAGACTAGACTGGGTATCAAAAAACGTTAAACATAGTTGAAAACACTATAGGGCTCAATATTGTTGTTCTGGGTTTGTAGGGCTCGTTAGCTAATTTTTGAAGGTACTTTATATACTCTATGAGTAGATGATAAATGCTTTATCCCATAAGGTGGCCTAGGAAGAGCTCAAAGGAATGGATAAGTCAGCTCTGCCATTTTCTTATTCACTCTCCCTGCAATATTAGTGTGTTCTTCAGTCTGGAATTTCCATGTAGTTTCTTTTTTGCAAGCAACACATTCATTTTCTGAGGACTAATTTAGTTGATAATATAACCTTACGTGATAGGACCTGGGCAAAACATGTATCATTATCTACCTCGATATGCCAAGAGCAAACAGAGAACTGAACACACCACCATAGACCTCTCAGCTTGAAACTTCCCTTTTTCCTTCAGGACATCTCAAGTTTTTAACATGGCTCAGGTCTAACTTAGACACTGATTTAGAGTGTGCATGTATGTTCGCATAGTATCAAATAATTGTCAAATGTGATTTTTTTTCTAATTTGTAGATCAAATAAACATGTGTAAGTTCTAGTACTCTCTTAGTGTCCCCTGAGCAGAATATTTTGTACCTGCTTTTTTTTTTTTTTTCATTTTGGAGGCCGTTCCTTTAGCTCTTTTCTCAATCACTTCCCCAGAAAAGTCTGTCAGGGATCATGAGTGACCAAGAAGTGATAGCCCAACCCATCGACTGTCTATGGAAATGTGCCCTTTCAAGGAGCCACTATGCTGCTTTTCTACTCCTGACAGACACAAAGTTGACATAAGGACTGTATAGATTGGTCTAGCAATGAATGTTTTTCCATATGGTACAGGAAAAAAATGAATTGACTTTAATATGTCATTCTGGACACTCATGAGCTGAAATACTCCCTGATTTTTTGACTTAGCATAAACATACATTTTTTATACTTTTATTTTCCTTTTTAAATTGGTTTTGACATTTTCCAAATTATATCTTTTGGCTTCCATCTGAGTCTCTCTTATCTTAAAATTTACAAGTTTTCCTCAAATTGAATTGGAAGATGCCCAGAAAGCTGGTCTGAAAAGAGGTAGACAGTCATAGAATGTAAAATCTAAGAATGAAAGCTACAATGTATTCAGTAAGGGAAAAAAGAAAGATTACACAAATATGTTTCATTTATAAACCCCCTCTCAGAAGTGACATTGTGTGTGTGTGTGCACGCATGCAGACACACGTGCACGCATGCATGTGTGTGTATGCAGTCTGGCTATGCAGTGATTAAAGTTGACAGACATGATAACTATCTACAAATGTTGTAAGGCATGCACATTAAGGAGTCAGAATAATTTCCAAGTAGAATTCAAGGCATGAAGTAAAGAGACAATAAAATACATGCTTTGTTTCTGGAAATACTTTGGAGAGTGGAGACCTTCGGAATAGAAAGAAAGATTCCCGAAAGAAAGGATAAAGAAATAATGATAATCACCTGTTGTTCCTAATGACATAAGCCAAAACACTCTTGAGGGTATTCTGTGAAGAATAGTCCTGAAACCTCAAAACAATCTATTGGACTGGTGAGTTACTTGATTTTTCCACATCTGATTTTTCAAATTCAATCAATTTCCAGCCAGCTTTTCTACTTTGCCATCTGTTTCTAAAGCAAAACTTAACACAAGT
This sequence comes from Nomascus leucogenys, assembly GCF_006542625.1. Taxonomy (NCBI): domain Eukaryota; kingdom Metazoa; phylum Chordata; class Mammalia; order Primates; family Hylobatidae; genus Nomascus; species Nomascus leucogenys. The sequence continues at coordinate 79,624,583 of NC_044385.1, read as the reverse complement.
CTGTGGAGGATGAGGTTTGTTTTGTTTCTTTTCAATCTAAGATTTAGTGAATCATGTCTAGGCTAAATTCCAGGTTGAATGGATCATCAAAACTCAGCATCATGCCCATATGTTTTCTTAAGTTAAGAGTAGAGCATGTTGTCTTTCTTGTTGCGTTATGTTTGAAGCATAGAAATAGATTTACTATGCTAAAAAGCATCCAAATAGCACGTGCATAGTGCTTTCTCAGTAAAGAGGCAGTTAACAGGCATTTCAATGCTGTTCATCTCTACTGAGTACCAAATTCTTTGCTGTGTTAACCCTAATGCATTTTGAAACTGTTTATTCTGAATCTGATGGTTCTTGTGCAAATGAATTTTACATACTTTGTGTAGGATAATCTGGCACATGTTGACATGTAAGAATAAACAAGCTTCACACATTTAGTATTTTGATTCTGGTATGGGATGACTATGAGTTCAAATTTATCTCACTGGGGTGTACAAATTTATTATTATATCACAATAAATTTCCACATGACAAAAATGCTTCAGTTCTCTCTATGGATAAAGAATGCATTTGCCCTTGACGTTTGGAAGAAAATGAAATGAAAACACTATGTGTAAATAAAGACAAAAAAAATACAAATATCACAATCCCTAACAATTGGGGCAAAAGTAACATGAGGCTCAATTAAGAAACAATACATGAGAAATGGTTGGTACATAAAAAGCATTCAATACGTATTAGTTATTGCTATTAGACTCAAAACAACTGTAGAATTTCTGATTTTTAGTTTTTAAAGGACTACATGAGGCAATAAAGTGCTGTCATTTTGCATACCAAGACTATGACTTATTTAGGAAGAATAAAACTCATGTTAAGGATAACTGGCTATCCTGTATCTTCTATCTACGTAGAAGGATGCATGGAAATGGCATGTATGTACTTTGGTGCAGAAAAAGACCCATGGGTCTCAATCCAAAGTGTTTACTTGATTCCCACGCAAGTGCTGCAGTAAGTTTCTTTCTTTGTGTGCAATAATTAGTTGAAGCTTAAAAGTCTGAAGGTAAAAAAGAAGTCTGTGGCAAGAGGAAAACCCACTCCTGAAAGCCTCCTCAGAAAAACCTGAACTCAGCTGATTACCATTAAAACCTGCATCCCCTCAGGCACTGAATTTGTTCCCCATTGAGTTATTAACTTCTGATTCAATAGTTGTTGATTTCTAAAAATTCATTCGAAATTCTAAATGCAAATCTGATGATCTTTTATAAATTTCGTTTTTTGTTATACTTTAAGTTCTACGGTACATGTGCACAACGTGCAGGTTTGTTATATATGTATACATGTGCCAAGTTGGTGCGCTGCACCCATTAACTCATCATTTACATTAGGTATGTCTCCTAATGCTTTCCCTCCCTCCTCTCCCAACCCCATGACAGGACCCGGTGTGTGATGTTCCCCTTCCTGTGTCCAAGTGTTCTCATTGTTCAATTCCCATCTATGGGTGAGAACATGCAGTGTGTGGTTTTTTTGTCCTTGCGATAGTTTGCTGAGAATGATGGTTCCAGCTTCATCCATGTCCCTACAAAGGACATGACCTCATCCTTTTTTATGGATGCATAGTATTCCAAGGTGTATATGTGCCACATTATCTTAATCCAGTCTATCATTGATGGACATTTGGGTTGGTTCCAAGTCTTTGCTATTGTGAATAGTGCTGCAATAAACATACGTGTGCATGTGTCTTTATAGCAGCATGATTTATAATCCTTTGGGTATATACCCAGTAATGGGATGGCTGGGTCAAATTGTATTTCTAGTTCTAGATCCTTGAGGAATCGCCACACTGTCTTCCACAATGGTTGAACTAGTTTACAGTCCCACCAACAGTGTAAAAGTGTTCCTATTTCTCCACATCCTCTCCAGCACCTGTTGTTTCCTGACTTTTTAATGATGGTCATTCTAACTGGTGTGAGATGGTATCTCATGGTGGTTTTGGTTTGCATTTCTCTGATGGCCAGTGATGATGAGCATTTTTTCCTGTGTCTGTTGGCTGCACGAATGTCTTCTTTTGAGAAGTGTCTGTTCACATCCTTCGCCCACTTTTTGATGGGGTTGTTTGTTTTTTTCTTGTAAATTGGTTTGAGTTCTTTGTAGATTCTGGATATTAGTCCTTTGTTAGATGAGGAGATTGCAAAAATTTTCTCCCATTCTGTAGGTTGCCTGTTCAATCTGTTGGTAGTTTCTTTTGCTGTGCAGAAGCTCTTTAGTTTAATTAGATCCCATTTGTCAATTTTGGCTTTTGTTGCCATTGCTTTTGGTGTTTTAGACATGAAGTCCTTGCCCATGCCTATGTCCTGAATGGTATTGCCTAGGTTTTCTTCTAGGGTTTTTATGGTTGTAGGTCTAACATTTAAGTCTTTAATCCATCTTGAATTAATTTTTGTATAAGGCATAAGGAAAGGATCCAGTTTCTACATATGGCTAGCCAGTTTTCCCAGCACCATTTATTAAATAGGGAATCCTTTCCCCATTTCTTGTTTTTGTCAGGTTTGTCAAAGATCAGATAGTTGTAGATGTGTGGTATTATTTCTGAGGGCTCTGTTCTGTTCCATTGGTCTATATATCTATTTTGGTACGAGTATGATCCTCTTTTGGTTACTGTAGCCTTGTAGTATAGTTTGAAGTCAGGTAGCGTGATGCCTCCAGCTTTGTTCTTTTGGCTTAGGATTGTCTTGGCAATGTGGGCTCTTTTTTGGTTCCATATGAACTTTAAAGTCATTTTTTCCAATTCTGTGAAGAGAGTCATTGGTAGCTTAATGGGGATGGCATTGAATCTATAAATTACCTTGGGCAGTATGGCCATTTTCACGATATTGATTCTTCCTATCCATGAGCATGGAATGTTCTTCCATTTGTTTGTGTCCTCTTTTATTTCGTTGAGCAGTGGTTTGTAGTTCTCCTGGAAGAGGTCCTTCACATCTCTTGTAAGTTGGATTCCTAGGTATTTTGTTCTCTCTAACTTATTTTATGAGGCCAGCATTATCCTGATACCAAAGCCTGGCAAAGACACAACAAAAAAGAGAATTTTAGGCCAATATCCCTGATAAACATTGATGCAAAAATCCTCAATAAAATACTAGCAAACCAAATCCAGTAGCACATCAAAAAGCTTATTCACCAAGATCAAGTGGGCTTCATCCCTGGGATGCAAGGCTGGTTCAACATATGCAAATCAATAAACGTAATCCAGCATATAAACAGAACCAAAGACAAAAACCACGTGATTATCTCAATAGATGCAGAAAAGGCCTTTGACAAAATTCAACAGCCTTCATGCTAAAAACTGTCAATAAATTAGGTATTGATGGGACGTATCTCAAAATAATAAGAGCTATTTATGACAAACCCACAGCCAATATCATACTGAATGGGCAAAAACTGGAAGCATTCCCTTTGAAAACTGGAACAAGACAGAGATGCCCTCTCTCACCACTCCTATTCAACATAGTGTTGGAAGTTCTGGCCAGGGCAATCAGGCAGGAGAAAGAAATAAAGGGTATTCAATTAGGAAAAGAGGAAGTCAAATTGTCCCTGTTTGCAGATGACATGATTGTATATTTAGAAAACCCCATCGTCTCAGCCCAAAATCTCCTTAAGCTGATAAGCAACTTCAGCAAAGTCTCAGGATACAAAATCAATGTGCGAAAATCACAAGCATACTTATACACCAATAACAGAGAAACAGAGAGCAAAATCATCAGTGAACTCCCATTCACAATTGCTTCTTTTATAAATTTCTTAAGAGCAGAGGTTATTCTCTCTGTCCCCTTTTAAAAAATGCAAGTGGTATATTACCTTACAGATTTTACTCTTCATAGCTGGTATTTTAAAATACAATTTGTAGCTCCAATGATAATGATCAAAATAAGACACATGGGGAAAGTACTGTGATTTGATATAATTCCAAGCACTTAATTTTTATTTTAATAGCTTTATTAACATATAAATGATATAAAATGCACATATCAAAAGTGAAAAATTTGGTAAGTTCTAATATGTATACACCCATAAAAAGCATCACCATAATTAAGATAATTAACATAGCTATCATCCTAAATGTTTCCCCATGTCCCTTGTAACCTCTTCCTCTGTCCCTTCCTCTTTGTCCTGTCCATGGTTCACAAGCAACTTATCTTTGTTCCACCAATACTAATTTGTTTGTGCTTACAACAAATTTGTATAGATGGATTGATACAGAAAGTACTCTTTTTAGTATGACTTCTTTCATGTGCCCTCAGAATACTGAGTTCATCTTTATTATATATCAATAATTCACTCTTTTTTATGCCTAATATTCCATTAAATTGGTATACAGTTTGATGATCCATTCACCTATTGATGGACAGTTGCACTGTTTCCAGTTTTTAACTGCTGCTATGAACATTGATGTACATACCTTTATGTGAACTTATACTATCACTTCTTCAGAATAAATACCTACAAGTGGAATAGGTGGGTCAAACTGTATATATATGCTCAGCTTTAAAGAACCAAGCTGCAAAGTGGTTGTACCTTTTGCATTACATTCCCAGAAGCATTGTATAAGAGTTCCATTTGCTTCATGTCCTTTTCAATACTTTATATAGTCAGTTTTTGTTTTTATTTTTTGAATTTTATCTGTTCTGATGTACTGCTATTTCATTGTGGTTTTAATTTGCATTTCCCTAATAACTAGCAATGTTGAAAAAGTTTTAATATTTATTACTTGCCATTCATATCTCTTCCTTGATGGAGTGGCCATTCAATTTTTTGGCCATTTTTATTGGATTGTTTATTTTGATATTGCTGAGTTTGATTATTATTTATATATTTTGCATACAAATTATTTTACAAATAGATTGTTTCCAAATAATTTCCATGTTTGTCTTTTCATTTTATTAATGTTATTTTTTGAAAACAAAATTTTATTTTTGATACAGTCAAATTTGCCAATTTATTCTTTAGTGTATCATGTTTGAAGAGTGTCTAAGAAATCTTAACCCACGTTTACAAAATTATTTTCCATATTTCTCCTAGAAGTGTCATAGCTTTGGGATTTCACTTAGATCTACCAATTTTGAGGGCTTTTGTTTCTATATTGTGTGGCTTACATGAAGAGGTTAGTTTTTTGAGTATAGATGTCTAATTCTTCTGGCTCCATTTGTTGAAAATGGAGCTTTTCTCCGTTGAACGGCCTTTTAACTTTTGTCAAAATTAATGACCATATATATGTTGCTATATCTCAAGGTTCTTCATTTTGTTCCATTGATCTATTTGTCATTCTTGAGACCACCAGCAGACATTATTGATTACTGTAGCTTTATAGTAATTCATAAGTTATGTAGTGCTACTCCTCCAATTTTGTTGTTTTCAACGTGGTTTGATTATTCTAGGTCCTGTGCATTTAAATATAAATAAGTTAGATTAAGTTATTTACAAACATTTAAATAAGTTTGTATATTTCCATCCAAAAGCCTGCTAAGATTGTGGTTGGATATCATCATCGAACATACAGGTCAATTTGGGAAGAATTTATATTTTAATAGTAAGGAGGGTTCTGACCAATGAATACAATAGAGCTATCCATTTCTTTAGTTCTTTAATTTTTTCAACAGTGTTTTGTTGTTTTCTATATATAGATATTTTATATCTACAAATCTCTCTCTCTCTTTTCTCTGCTTTATAAATTTTTTTCATTTCAAATTATTTGCTGCTTATATATAAAAATACTATTGATTTTGGTGCATACATCTTGTATCCTGAAAACTTACTAAACTCATTAGTTATTTCTAATATTATTTTTGTATATTCCATTGGATTTTCTACCTATATAATCATGCCATATGGAAATAAACAGGGTTTTACTTTTTTCTTTTCATTCTGGATACCTCTTATTATTTTTTTCTTTATTAAAACACAGGCTAGAACATACAATAATGAATAGAAATTATAAAAGTGGACATCTCTTTTTTCCTAATTTTAGGGAGAATCATTCAGTCTTTCATCATTAAATATAATGTTAGCTGTACAGTTTTTATAGGTGATCTTTATCAGATTTATCTATTCCTAATTTGCTGAGAGTTATTTCACAGACAGATACTGAGTTTTGATCAATAATACATTGCAACTATTGAGTTGATCGTATGTTCTCTTCTCTTTTAGTATTAACATGGTGAACTGATTCAGTTACTTTTTAAAATGTTAATCTACCCTTAAGTCCAAATATATGGCCCTGAAATAAACATATATATACATCGATTGATTTTTTATAATTATGCTAAAGATAATTTATTCAGAAAAGTGTGATCATTTAAACAAATGAGGTTGGAACAACTGGGTATTTATATTTCACATGGAAAAAAAAAGTATTGACCCTTACCTCATTGTGTATGTAAAAATCAATCCAAAGTAGTAATAGTTTTAAATGTAAACGGTAAAGCCATTCATCTTTTTGAAGAATAAAGATGAAAAATTTTCTTAACCTTGAAATTTCTTAGATAAAAAACAAAGAGTATGAACACACTTCATATTGGTGATATTATCAATTAAAAATTAGCTCTTTAAAGGACACTATTAAAGAAATTTGTAGGCATATCACATATTAGAAAATATATTCAAAATATATATCTTCCAAAAGACTTGTATCCAGAATAAAGATATTCACAAAATGATAGTATACAAAAAACAACTAATTTTAATGAGAAAATTTTGAATGAACATTTTAGAAAAAAATGTATAAATGACAAAAAGCATATTAAAAGATGTCCAACATCATTAGTCTTTGGGTAAATGTAAATTTAAACCAAATTGAAATTTCATTAACTCCAAATTGATCTACAGATTTTAAGACCATTATAATTAAACCAGAAGAAATTTTGCGATAGAAACCAATCAGCAAGCTCAGTATAAAATTCATATGTAAATACAAACGTTCTAGAATAATTGAAACAATTTTAAAAGGAAAAATTTTTGATAAGTTTGAAGACTTATAGTACCTGATTTTAGTAAAGCTAGTAACTTAGTTCATATGATCAGAAGAATGGTAAATACTGCATATAGATTAATAGAATATAGAGCTCAGAAGGAGACTCACACATCTAAGGTCAATTGACTTTCAGCCACTATCTAATTTTTTTCTACTCAAAGTGGGTCCTCACATTAACACCATTGGCACCAACCTGTGACATCAGAGCTTGTCAGAAATGCAGCATCATGGGCCCAACCCCAGAACAACAAAGTCAGAACCTACATCTAAGAAAATCCCCAAGTGATTCAAATGTGCATTAATGTTTGAGAAATCCTGAAATCCTTTTCTAAGCTGGAGTCCTTTTCTAGGCTGCTCAGAGGTTGTCTTAAGATTCATAGTCTGTTCTACAGGGTCTAAAGATCCCTGAAGTCTTTCCTCTCCAAGGAGAGTATTTGATTCACAAATATTTTTATTTCTAAGGAGAATTTTAATGGCCTTTCCTGGATATTTGGCCACTTGGTGTTTTCAGGAATGTGCATCTATCTCTCTTTTCCTTTCAAACCATGGCAAGAACAGAAATCTGTTCAAAATTCTACTTGCCTTTTACATGCCATTAGAACTGCTACACCTGTGTTTTCTCCTAATCAGAAGGGAATCACTTTGTTACCTGCCTGCCTTAATCTGAGCTCTTTTTCCTTTGAAGCTATAGTTTTTAGGTGTATAATTTTCAATAATTAATTGCTGTTTTTTCTTAAAATCTTTTTAAGTGTCCTCAAAGGGACCTTAACTAGCTCCTTTGGTAGACCAGCAAGGTTTACATAGTGCTTTTTAAAGCTACCTTCATTTTGAAAGCAAATCTGTTCTGGTCCCTGAAAGCACAATTTGAAAATCATTTAGATATACCACAAACACTCCTTGCTATAAAATTACGAAGTAGTTTATTTAATCTGTAGTACTTTGGTTGCCATTTAGCATCCCTTTACATAAAGAAAACATACATCATAAATTATAGGATGTAAAAATATTTTTAAAGGTCAAGGCATTATCTGCATGTCATATAACTAGAAAAGAGAAAGAATTTTAAAGTTTTATCTTTTTGTCTTGCTTTAAAGCAATATGAAAAGTAGAAAGAGTTGAGGAAACAACAAAATCGGAAATAAAATTTATTTAACTCTGATTAACGTTAGATATAGAAACAGATGAGACTGTCAGTGTCCTTCATGTATATGAAAACACTATGTAACAGCTACATGAAAACAAGCTGTATTGTAAGAGCTCACTTTGAGACCAGGTGCAGTGGCTCACCCCTGTAATCATGGCACTTTGGGAAGCCAAGGCAGGCGGATCACTCAAGTCCAGGAGTTTGAGACCAGCCCAGGTAACATAGCAAAACCCTGTCGCTAGTAAAAATACAATAATTAGCAGGACATGGTGACATGCACCTGTAGTCCCCACTATTATAGAGGCTGAGGTGGGAGGATCGCTTGAGCCCGGGAGGTCAAAGCTGCAATGAGTCATGATCACGTCACTGCACTTCACCTGGGCAACAGAGTGATACCCTGCCTCAAAAAGCAAACAAACAAAATGTAACAGCTGACCTTGAATGGATAAATTGGCCAATAATTAAAGATCTTTTATTCACAGTGATAAAAGAAAAACTTTAGACAAAAGTTAACACATTTTAATTGACAAAAGAACGATTCTTGAATGAATAGTTTCAGAGACTCCAGCATTGCTATGTGATCAGAGAGGATTTATGGACTGAAAAAGGAAAGTGTGGCACAGAAACAGCAGGATTGGTTACAGCTCATGCTTGCTTTATTTCAACACGGTTTGAACAACTGGCAGCCTGTGAGTGGTTGCAGTATGGCTTCTGTGACAGGCTGAGGCCCAGGTACTTGTTACAAGAGTAGGTTGCAGTCTGTTTACACGTACAGTTAGGTTACAGTTCTTTATATATGGATAAACCTTTAGACTGAACTTACAAGGAGGGAGCTTTAGGACAAACTTAATTTTATGATACCTAGGTGAGAAATTATCTGGGATTTACATCAGAATTGCCAATGCATTACCCATAGATGATCTTTTCATTCCAGAACATTATGTAAAGTCTTTACTAACTATATTTTCTTCATTTCTTTATATATATTAAAAGTGAAAATATCAATATATGTATATCTTGCAAAATGGCTCCCAATACATTGCCATTACAATGATTTATTTTAAAATATTTCAAATAACTTATGCAAAAGATTCCTGGGTATATAGATAGAATGTTATATGCTTTCATAGGGATTATCAAATTCAAGAAAGAAACTGGTTAATTAAATTAACCTGGTCACACGAAGTTTTTTTCTCCTCTTTTAGCTTAACATTTGACATGGCTCAAATATAATGAGCTCTTGTGCCAAAGCCTACATTTAAGATTAATATACTTCTCTTTTGAAAAAGCAGTGTGATATGAAGTTTGCTGAAATAATAAAACCAAGTTTCTTGAATGAAAAACAAATAATTAAGAAGTAGTGAGAAATGCTTCACAAATAGAAATGTAATAAAGACACATCAATGGCTCACTTCTGGTCTCAGAAATATCATATCCTGACCTTTTCTCTACTTGATTCTCTGAAGTTCTTTCAAAATGCATTTTGCATTGACACAATTCAGTTCTCTTTTTAACCCATTGGTGTCATTCCAGCTTTTTTTTTTTTTTTTTTTTTTTACCTACTATTACTCTTATTTGTCTGTCTTTTACCGATTTCTGCAATAGCTATAAATAATCAGGGCTTGGAAAACAAAAAAAAGGAAATAAAATTGGTTCAGCAACAAGCTTTTGCTTTTCTTTCTCTGGTGCTTATAGAGGATTTAGTTGGTTTTGTCATTTTCCCCCTGTGCTATAGACCATGAAAACAAAACCTTTAAAGCTCAAATGCAGACACTTGGCTGGAAAAACAAATAAAGAATTGACTACTCTCAGCAATGCAATGTTAATTGGTATCTCAGAGATTCAGTTTCCATCAGAAGGGCCATTGGCACTGATTCTTTCCAGAAAAAAAAATTCATCAGTACATTAAAAGAGAGAGAGAAAAAGAGAGGATGCTAAATGGTCTGATTTGATAGGGAAAAGCTCAAATATTCTTTTCAGTATTAGTTCTCAGCCAGATGATTCCTTGGGCTCTTGCATGTTGAGAGAGAATTCTCCAAGGGTTTCTCACATTTCTGCACATCTTGCAAGCAGATGCACTGACAAGTTTTGTACTGGGCTATCTTTTTGAGGATGTTTATATAGAGAACAGCCATGGGAGATAGAGAGCTGTCTTCCTCCAGAGCAGAAGGTAGGTGTGTTTACTGACAAGAGTACTGGGGTAAAGTTTAAGCAGGTTTCCTGTGGCTCATTATAAAAGAGTGGGGTTTCCCCAGTTTGGGGTACCTTAGTTGAGACAGAAACATATTGCCTGCATAGCATTCATCTATATCCGTCTGTATTGCCCTGCAGGATCTGGAGATCACGAAGAACCAGTGGGAACGAAGCTTGTGCTGCTCGATGTGACATGAGTAGCAAAGCCTTTTGTCTCTGACCCAGGAGTCTCATATTTTCTACCATTTTCTATAAAGCTGTGGCAGGCTACCTGGTCAACTTGCAAGCAGGGTAGAAACTGAGACCCTTCTCACTTTTTGAATACCATACTCCAGCCATTTATAGACATCTGATGCACCTACTTTCCTCAAGGATCATAGATTTTTTAAATTTGTTCATAAGGAGGTGTTGACCCAAATGTTTGGGCCACAATGTTGATTTATTCTTTAGTTGTTTATACTGTTTAATCCCCATATACGATACAAATAAGACTTTTTTTTTTTTTTTTTTTTTTTTTTGAGACGGGGTGTCTCTCTCTGTCGCCCAGGCTGGAGTGCAGTGGCGCGATCTAGGCTCACTGCAAGCTCCGCCTCCCGGGTTCACGCCATTCTCCTGCCTCAGCCTCTCTGAGTAGCTGGGACTACAGGCGCCTGCCACCGCGCCCAGCTAATTTTTTGTATTTTTAGTAGAGACGGGGTTTCACCGTGTTAGCCAGGATTGTCTCGATCTCCTGACCTCGTGATCCACCCGCCTCGGCCTCCCAAAGTGCTGGGATTACAGGAGTGAGCCACTGCGCCCGGCCCTAATAAGACATTTTTAATGGCAAGAAAACTTTAGTTTTAATGAGGCAGTTGCAAAATTGTTATGGTTAATATATTTTCTATAGTGGTTCTGTCCTTTCAGTTTCTGCTCAAGTCCTGGCTCCTAGGAAAAGAAACTTTAAGTGGTATAAAAACATAATCAGAAAGCCCCACTGGGAAGAGTATCTGAGAAGAGTTTGTCACAGTTGTTAATAAATTCTGCCTGTTTATACATAGACCAGGGAAAGTCAAAGAGGTGACTGACCATTAGCCTGACACTAGACTGGCACAGACATACAAATGTCCGGGTTTTGTATGGCTACATTAGTTGTATTACAGGCACCAGTTGTTTCTGTCTGGCATTTCTTCTGACTGGTTATTCACCCATGCTGTCTTTTGTCGCTGTTATCACAGTGCATTTTTTTCTTATTCTTTGTAGGACAGTCAGGGTTAGGTACACATAATGTCGGTATCTCACGCAACAACATCCCATCTAAACAAACTCTCAGCATACTGAAACAAGGAGGTATCAGAAAACTGGCAAAAGATCTTGGGTAGAATGAAAAACCAATGACAATTAGAAGGGATTCTGTTCAAGGGTAATTATTAAATAGTTTTATGAAACTGAGGTCGTATATAGTAGATTCAAACTGATTAAAAGCTGCTAGGTTATACCAATATTAGAATAAATAGATGGATATTTAGATAAACATAAGAATAAGATGCTAGTGGAGTAAAAGGAAAGATTTCTTTCCTTTTCTGTTCCAAATGGATAAATTATTTTCTGGTATTCACTGACTCCAAGAATATAATGATCTTAAACATAGAAATAACAATTAAAGGGTGCAAGCTACATGCTAGGCAAAGATAAATGTTATTCCCAGCATTTTATGATAAAGTTATTATTAGCCCTCTTTGTCAGTTAAGATTGGTACGTCACATAGATCTACTAATTGCAAGGAGCTAACAAGAGGCAGACCACAAGTTTAAACCCAGGTTTTTCTGATGCCAGAGCTTCATTAGTTTGACCAGTTGTAAGGATTTAAAGAGATGGTATGAAAAGTACTTAGCACAGTGTCAGACACATAATAAATAACTGAATGCTGTTATTGTTGATCATTTTAACAATTTAGAAAAGTGTCAGCTGTATTTAAGAGTCAGGTTTTGCCTTAACGCAAGGAGTCCTATTTATTAATCAATACATTAATATTTCAAATGCTTACTCCCATTCAGACATTGGAATGTCATACCTGAGGTATTATCCAGTGATAAAATCCTTAGGAGCTTACAGTTCAGTTGGAGACAAGCAAGAATACAAACAATTTCAAGGCCGTGTTGCCAGAGAAATTTTGGTGAGGTTAATATAATTACCATAGAAGGACAAAAAACACACCTACCTGGTTTAGGGAAGTTTAGTATCAAGCCATTTTCCTCAGTGGTTTTGTTTTAGTTACACACACCTACTTGAGAAGCGTTGGTTGGTTCCTAGATACAGCAGCTTATTCCACAGAAGCCTGTGTTTGCTGGGGCAGATTACTGTCTCTAGGATTTATGCAGACTTAAGTGTCAAGAACAGCAACACCCAGAAAAACCAGCAACATCAGTGCATGTTGGAGTCCTGTTATCTGACACTACCAAAGTTAGAATTAACTTCTGTAGCTAATTTAGGTTCTTCCTTAAACTAGTCTCCAGCAATGAACCACGTATGGTATTTTCCTCCCTGGGTTTGCCAACACTCAAGAATAAAAAGACAAACAACTATACCATTATTTCTAAATTGTACATCCAAAATGAACTTTAAAAAAGATCTATAAGGAATATATCATTTGTACAACCAAATCTGAAGAGCAGTAATTTATGATTTCAACAACTTGCTGAATCCTTTAGGACTAAGTAAACACACTCTAAGTAAGATATTTATTATGCTCTGAAGGCACATCTCAAACTCCCTCGAGTTTCTCTGCCTGTAATACCTGCATTCAGTTTGGAGCCAACTTAAAGGTAGAGCAAATCCCCCAGAGACCAATGAATTTGAAGAGAATGCTAATTATCTTGGGGAAGGAAAGGTTCTAAAGCTACATTTCATTGTCTCTGCTTTCCTCCAATCTCTCCTAAAAGAGGGATTTGAAAATGAGCACCGCCCTATCCTTTGTCCACTTTTTGAACTGGAACAACTGCAAGAATTTGCTAAGGGTTGAAATAGCAAGAAACAGAGAAAGGATAAGCAGACCGTTAAGTCCTTTATTGCTGCAAAAGTCACTCTGGGAAGCCCCATCCTTTATCCATGAAGTGTACCACAGCAAGTATAGGAAAGAAACACACACACATAAGACTAAATCTGAGCCACTGTGGATACGCAACACCAGGCCCATCTTTTCACAAACAAACAAGTACCCAATTCTGTAAACACGGCACAATCCTGGAGCTGGCGCTGACATTCACTTTGCTTTTGAGGATACCCAAAACTTCTACAAACAAAGAGATTAACAAAGAAGATAGGTCCACAAATGTTCACATTGTTAACAGGAAATTACAACCTCAGAAATGATTTTCTTAAAACTCTAGGATATCAACAAATGAAGTAAAACAAATGAAGGTTTGTAGAAGTAGCAAAATGAAATACCTAGATAATGTTACGGAAGCGACCAACAGCAAATTAAGAGGCTAAAAGCCATTTCATACATCTGATTGTTTTCCGCTTAAAAAAAGAAACAAAATCAACATGTGTTCCATCTGTGTACAGGCAGCAAACACCATAAATGTCTGATCATTTGGCCTGATATCTTGAAGCAAAGCCCTGGCTATTATGAGCACAGGAGAAGCTGAAACAGACTCTGTACATTTAGACAGAGGAGATGAATTGTGCCCAAATCAGTGTGCACCCATCACTGCCAATGATTTATGTCCCTGAATGTTTAACTCTTCAAAACAGGTTGAGTAGATGAATATTTGTGTTTACCTTCGAGGTTTAAGCCACAGGATTCCTAAAGGGAAATGGAACAGTGGAAATGAAAACTGATTAATTCTGATGTGAGGGGCATCCTACGCAATGGAAATTAAATCTTGGAGCCTTGGGGACTGCTAGTTTCTTTAGCTCTTGAATAAAATTGGAGGTTGCAGAGGCTTTTGTGAGACGCACAGTCTGGCTTCTATAGAGAAAAAGGTGAAATGTTTTGTTTCTTTTTGCCTCAACAGTTTTTCTTTTAATAATCTTAGACTGTTCACAGGAATTTTCTTGAAAAGCTTTCATTTCCTTGATAAGTATGGAAATGTGCTCTTTTAAAAAGTAAAATGTTCTCTGCATGCTTGTCTGTGTAAGAGAAACACACCATTTCAGGGAAGAACAAGGTAAGCTCCTTTGCATAAAGGAAGGAAGCTACCATTGTGGAAAAAGCATTGTGTGTCCTAGGTACATACGTTAACCTGATAACCTCAATAACTTAGTATAGATACCATAAATACTGATGTAGTAGAATATACCAGCCTGACAAATTAAAGTGACCATGCTATTAGAACAAGTCTGCCTGTCATTATTATATTTACTATTACTACCATTAGGCGTGACCATAGTGGTAGTAGCAGTATTTGGGCACATGGTGTCTCAGGCCTTATAGAACAGGCACATTATATAAATTATTTCTTATCCTCACAATAACCCTAATATATGTTATTATTCTCATTTGACAGATGGGATACAGAGTTTAAGCAAGAGTTTGATATCTTTTTAAAAAGTTCAACTTGAGGAATTAAGCTTCACAGACAGAAACAAACCCAGGAAGAAGTGGAGTTGCAAAAATTGAAATGAGGCTGTCTCCCAAGATGGTGTAGTGTGACACATCTGTAAATCTTAAGTCTTAAACCAAGGAATGCAAGCTTTGAAATTGTGTTTTTTTCAAAACTGAGCTGAGCTAAATTTTTATTAAAATATGGAGAAATATTGTATTTTTCTGGTACCAAATTCCTGCCCATTGGGCAGAGTTTCATCTAAGAGCTGGTAAAGAGGCATCTACAGTGAGAAGGACTAACAGGGAGGGGACTGGCCTGGGCGTTGGTGGATAATTCATGCAGGTTGGCATTAATAAGCAAGCCCATTCCCTTTGGCCTTTGACCAGTGGGAACACAGGTACATGCTTTAACCTATTGGTCTGCGCAGCCAGGGTCTGTTGGATGTTTGAGCCATGTTTGTTCTCTCTTGGGTGAAGCAAGAACATCCTTCCTCTCTTCTCATGCTGCAAAGGCTCTGTGATCTGCTTCCACAGCTCCCCCATAGACATTTCTTCTAGGTTCCACTGTGAGAATGATCCTAGACTCTCTACTTATCTGGGAGTTCTGTTAACAAGTCATGATTTAGGGAAAACCAGTAGCTTAATGGGTATACAGTTGGCCTGACCCTACCCTCTGTGAGCCCTATAAAGAGATGTATTAAGCAAGATGAGTGCAAGACACCATCTCATGATAAGAATGGCATCCTATCATCTGCTCCCATCCATTCCCAGACCCCCAAAGAAATATCTGCTCTGGTGAGAGATTTTTAACCAGAAATTAATATAGAATTGAATGAGTGTAAGAATGAACACAGAGCTCTTTATTCTGACTCATTCTAGAAAATGAAGAAAGGGCATAAAGTGGTGTTGAGGCTAAACTACTTTGTGGAATAATGGATCATTTGAGGTCAAAGTCAAGACCAAATACTTCAACTACTACCCCTTAGCTGTTTTGCCTATGTAAAGTTTCTAAACATTTTGATACTTCAGTGTACTCATTTGCAAAGGGACATCATAACACCTTCATTACCAGAGTTTTATGAGAATTAAATAGTGTACAAGGTAAGGCTTGTGTAGAGCTTTCCTATGTTAGGCACTCTTTGAAGGGCTTTATGCATAATAATTCATTTAATTCTCACCCCAACCACCTTAACAGATGTCATTATTAGTCCTGCTTTACAGTAACCACAGTAGAGAGATATTAAGGAAATTATTAAGGATATTAATGAAATATCTCATAGTAGAGAGATATTAAGGAAAGGTTACATGACTAAAAAGTGGCTCAGCTCAAATTTTTCCCCTGAGAATTTTGTGCTAGAGTTCATATTTTTAATCACTCTACTCCACTACCAAGAGTCCACCACTCACTAGCCATATAACTCGTGAAAATCAGGATCCTTTTGAGTAAAGATGGTACTATAATGATAACACTGAGACAATAACATGTACAGAGATTTCTCCCCAGGGAAACCAAAACATAAGAGCACCCTAATGATAACATGAACTTCAATACTGCACATAGGCCCTGATTTCCAAAACAGAAAATAAGTAACCTAACATGACCCAGAAAATAATCCGCAGTCGTATTTGTTTCACTGTATCCTACAGATGGTGAGATTTTCATCAAGAAAGTAGTAAAAACAAAATTAAGCCACATCTTGGTATACACTTATGGTCAACTACTATATCAAGTTTTTCTTCCACTGTCAACCTGCAATCACCCTCTCCCACCCTGTTCTCTTTTACCAAATACCTTCTGTGGAGAAGGTCTTTCTCAGCATCTTTGCAAATGACACCACTAGTCTACCCATAAGAAATCAATCCAGGTCTTCACTGACAGAAATTGGTCAGGCCCCACTGCCAAAGTCTTTCCCATTGAAGAGTCCCCTTTATTTCTCCCCTAAAGAATTATTTATCATCTAACTGGGAAGTCCCTCCCTCTCAGTAATCAGAGTCTTGTGGCAGATGGGACAAATAAGGCTGCACAGTGAGAGGCTGAATGATGTTTTTTGGTTCTCATTGTTGTATTGCTATTTTCCAGGCACAGCTCACATTTATTTAAGCTACATTGTAACACTGATGACTCACAATCTGTCTGGCATTCAAAATAAATCAACTAACATCAATCAATGCATATGTATTGAACACCTGTTTTAAGTGTACACAGAGCCTGACCTTCATTTTAACACAGCAAATTATTCTCCATTGTACTGATGAAGGGTTTGCTTTTTTTTCCAAGGTTCACTACTTTGTCCTTGCCCTCACTGACTCCTCAGTTAGGTTGTCTTGACTGCCTGCCCAGGTCAACAGGGGCATTTCGATTTTGATCTAGGCTTTCTGGATGTTGGCTACTCTCCCATATCATTGAGCAAATAAAACAATGTAATGAAATTTTTTCTTACTGACTCTCTACCTCACCCAGTAACCATTCACAATCCTGAGTCCAGGAATAGAGGGCCTAGGGCAATATTTTCAACATAGTAGATGCATTTGTTCAAGATTGCTCCAAAATTATCTTAAAACATAGCAGCTTGAAATAATGTTTATTGTATCACACAATTTCTATGGGTCAGAAATCTGTGATCAGCTTAGTTGGGTAGGTCTGGCTTAGAATCGCTCATGAAGTTGCTGTCAAGATGTCTGCTAGGACTACAGAATTCTGAAGGCTCAACAGGCACTGAAGAGTGCACTTCCAAGATGGTTCACATGGCTGTTAGCTGAAGGTTCCAGTTCCCCATTATTTGGGATTCTTTATAGGGCTGCTTAAGTGTCTTCAGGACATGGAAGTCACTTTGCCTCAAGAAAGTGATCTCATAGAGAAAACCAGAAGGAAGACAAAATGCCATTTTATGATCTTGCCACATAAGGTCATTCCACTGTATTCTATTCACTAGAAGAAATCACTGAGTTCCTTCAGCCCACATTCAAGGGAGAGGGGAACTAGGCTCTACCTTTTGGAAGGAAGAAATTCAAATAATTTATGAACATATTTCAAAATAACCTCAGTAGGTATATTAGTTATAATTCTCCAGAGAAACACAACCAACTACACACACACACACATACACACACACATTCTAGATATACATTCTATAAGTAACTTAGAATCTAGAGACAGATTTATTGTAAGGAATTGGATCATGTTATTATGGAGGCTGGCAAGTCCAAAACCTGCAGATCTGATGTCCCAGTTCAAGACAGAAGGTGAGAACTGCTGTAGAAACAGGAAAAGTCAATGTCCCACATCAAAAGCCATCAAAAGGCAGGAGAATTCCCTCACTAAAAGGAGGGTCAACCTTTTGCTCTATCAGGCTTTCAACTGGCTAAATGAGGCTCACTCATATTAAGGAGGGTATCTGCTTTACTCAAGTTCAAGAATTTTAATGTTACTCTTATCCAAAAACACCCTCACAGAAACACCCAGAGTGATATTTGACCAGCTGTCTGGGCACCCTATGGCCCAGTAAACTTGACTGAAAAAATTAACCATCTCAGTCAGCACCCAAAGAGTTTATCAATAATGACATATTTGGCTGGTTGTGGTGGCTCTCACGCCTGTAATACCAACACTTTGGGAGACTGGGGCTGGAGGATCACTTGAGCCCAGGAATTTGAGACCAGCCTGGGCAACATAGAGAGACCCCATCTCTAAAATAAATAAATAATTAAAATAAAATAAAAATGTAAGCAAATACAGTCCCAGCTACACTGGGAGTGGAAGTGGGAGGATCACTTGAGCCCAGGAGGTCAAGGCTGCTGCACTCCAGCCTGGATGATAGAGTGAGACCCTGTCTTAATTAATTAAATACATAAATAAATAAAGAGGCTTTTTGAGAGGAGCAGAAGGGTAACTGGGATGTCATGGTCATTTTACTGTCAGCCAGATGGCATCTAGCTCTGGTGTCCAAAAGGGTCTTCAGGAAAAAAATTGGAGTTTAGATTTGGGAGGATGAGTATTGTATTGGGATTTATCCTGAACTGCTTACACTCTCACCTTTAAATTAGTTCCAAAATATATTGTTTCCAAAGTTAAACTCCCCTCAGTTTTCTGTGTTGTAGAAAGAGAATTACAAAAAATATATATAATAAAAGTAGAATGCCAGAGCAAAAAGGTTTTTTTGGAAAGGTACTTGGCAAAGTGAATGGGAACATAATTTAGAATGTCTGACTACATTACTTTTTATCATTAGAACATTTCATGATTAGAAATGGTTGATTATAAAACTTCAGCCAGCCTGTCAGCCAGACACCTTCAAAAGCTCTAAAAAGAATAATTTATAATCTAAAAAAAAGTATCACCCCAACAATAAAAAGTAAGGTAAAATAACACTCTCAGGTCCCAAATGAGAAAAGAACAGTAGTTCCTGAAAAGTCAGGCTAAAATCAATACACTCAGCTCCTATTGTATACTACAGACGTGGAATCCCACTCCACACTGCCTTTTCTTACTTCTTCCAGCTCAGACTCACTAAATTACATGAGGTCACTACAAGTCTTCAAAAGTGCCAATGGCTACCCATTACCTGAATGACGATGTTTTAATTCCTGATCCAGCATGTTAGATGCTTCAAAATATACCATAATTCTGTGCCATTGCATATTTCAATTCAATTCCAATAAATTTGACAAATATTAGTTGAGAATTAATAAATTATGTGTTAATTGGGAAGATAACAAAAAAGATATGATCTTGAGAAGCTTTCAGCTTAATAGGATAGCCTAACAGGTACACAAAAACTGATATATACCATGAAACATCCAAAAATAGATATAATACAAGGGACAGAGAAAGGAATGATAAAGTTAGAGACTTTCCAAAATAGCAATTTTGCACTAGATGTTAAAAAGCAAACTGATTTTCTTAAAAATAGAAAAGTTAGCCAAATGAGAGGCAGGGAAGTCAAGTGGCAGGCAGAGGGAGGAAGAGTGACCTCCAGACACAGGAAATAGCCATCTAAAGCTTTGTGGGGAGATTACCAGTGGTTTCTCTCCCCAGCATCATTGGAAGCAGTTTCAGAAGCATCGGTGGGAGAGGAGGCTCCTTAGCTTCCTACTCTATGGCAGTAATGAGATGCCAGTACTAGCAAAGGCATTGCCAGCTCCCCTGAACATTGGCCCCTAACCTTCAGCCAAAGGCCAGCTGCAGCTCCTAATTTTGAATAACCACTTGCTTTTCTCTTTTGCCCTTTTGACCTTCTGATATGTATAACTAATTTCCTGTGTTGAATTCTCTCTGCTTGAAATGCCTAGAATAACTTATGTTATCTTGATTAAATATTGACTAATACAAGCTCCTAGCACAGTGTCAATCCAAAATAATGAAAGATTTTATAGATGAAAAAATGAATAGATGAACAGATAAATGACAAATTAATGAGGATGTACTTATTCTAAAATTAAGGCCTAGGTTTGGCAAAGAAGTCAGAAATTTACAATGACATCATAAGGTTGAAGAACAACTTCATTGAAAAATTAAAAATTTCCTAACATTCTTAAACAAAACATGGAATGACCAGAGCTTTATTTTAAGCATATTAAGCTAACAGGGGACTTTCTAATCCTCCATCATCATTCTCCAACAAATAAGAGGGGAGAAATTAGTAATCAGTGTGAATTCAGGTATTATAAGTTACAAAGTACACCCTGTCTATTTTATGTTGGAAAATAAAAGTGCCAGTGGAAAGGTTCTATATTTTTCTTTTATTTTTTTGTTTGTTGTTGTTGTTGTTGTTTTGTTTGTTTTTTAGAGGAGGTCTTGCTCTGCTGCCCAGGCTGGAGTGCAGTGGTGCAATCATAGCACACTGCAGCCTCCACCACCCAGGCTTAAGCAATCCTCCCACCTAACCCTTTCAAGTAGCTAGAACTACAAGTGCATGCCACCACACCCAGCTAATTTTTAAATTATTTTTAGAAATGAGGTCTCTATGTGTTGCCCAGGGTGGTCTCAAACCCCTGGGCTCAAGCAATCTGCCTGTCTCACTCTCCCAAACTGCTGGGATTATAGGCATAAGCCAGTGTGACTGGCCTATACTTTTCTTCATAAACTTCCTTAATCTGAGCACTTGCTTTAGCTCTATTTTCCTATAGCCTTTGGAGGTCAAATCAGAGTTATCTGCAAACAGTTTTCATTTTGAATGAGGTCGTAAAGTTTGAAATGCACAGAAAATCGTGTATTGACTATATACAGCATTTGGGGCTACTAGAGCTAAAGCAAATAGACTCTTCTTTTGCTAGGGGACAATTTTGTCAGTAAGCTCCAGCAAGCAAAGATCAGACAGGGGAATTATAAGGACAGTTTGATTTCTTAGGGAGATCAATGAATATGACAGGTTAACAGACGGCATACAGCTGGTGTCAGGTTCAGAAGAAGTAACGACAAGGGACAAAGGAGAAAAGATGAGCATTTATAGAACCAGAGTCCAGTTCTATGTGGAAAATCAGAATGCCCTGGGGAAGACAAGAGTGAGTGGTTATCATTCCTGGGATAAGCAGAGCAATCAAAACATCTTAGACATTCGGAGGGCCCCCTAGGAACCTAGGCACTTCCCCTCAATGCCACAGGGACTTCTCTGAACAGCACTCTGTGTAGCAAAAACATAAGCCATGGTTTCTGGATTAGTCTCCTGAAGTGACATGCTACCCCAGGGAAGATAGGAAGTAGCTCACAACTAGTGAAGGTCAGAGGCAGGGGAGACATTCTTTGTGTGTGGCTATTCCCACCCATGGGACATAGTATAGCTGAGCAGGCCAAAAAAAAAAAAAAAGTCACAGAAGTCAAACACACCCGTGTCAAAATTCAGTCTCTACCATTTATTAACCAGTTAAGCAATTCAGCTTTTAGGTACCTGCTTCCATAGCTGTCAAATGAGAGTAATGAGATCTACATTGACCGATCATTGAAGGTTTTAAATGAGATAATGATGAGACGATGTTGATGATGATAAAAGCAAACATTTGTGTAAAATTTACTATCAGACACTGTTCTAAGTGCTTTACACATGTCGAGTTATTTGAGAAACATAATGCTCATAAAGTGCCTATATAATAATGGGCACATTGAGAGTGCCTAATAAATGGTAGTTGTCTTGCTGGTTGGTGGGGATAGTAGTAGTGCTATGATCGTTTCTTCCTTTTGAGATCCAACCACTAAGGCCATTAGTGTATTAGACTGAGTATGCCATCTCAGGTTTGTGCCTAAAGAGATGCTAACTGAGGAAACAGAAGAACTATAAAAAATCTAATGCAAATATATTTAAGGGAGATATTTGAAATGACAATTTCACAATTGTGGGTGCTGAATATATATAAGAACAGTCAGAGGGTCACATACACATGAAAATATTACAAATCCATAGAACATAAGACACAAGCAGATAAGTATCTGTATCAGAAAACATATACTATGATTATTTTATACATAATTTTAAAAATCACATATAAAGACATTTACAAAAATAATGAAAGAGTAGTAGCAAGTGCATAGGCATTAGAATCAGACTCTTAACCTGACAAGTTACTTAACATATCTTAAGTTTCATGTTCTTGTCTGCTAAATGGGGATATTAACACCTGCCTCACAGAATTGGATCTGTTAAATGAAGTAATGTATGTGAAACGCATATTGTGCTAGTCTCTTCAAAGAAGTCGCTCAATAAATGTTAGCCCTTTCTCCAACTTAAAAGCTGTGAATTCTTCAATATTAATACCTGGATAAAATGTGTCCTATTATTTGGATTAAAAATATTAATTTGTAGACACCTCATGGTACCAAATAAGATCAACTTCATAGCTCTTGTGGAGTAAGGTACAAGAAATATTGGAATTTTTTATTATGTGAATAATGATCATTATAATTTGATAAATTATAATAAAAACAGTAAGAATCCATAATCAACTTTTCTCATCAATTCTTTATAGAGTACAGAATGTTTTTAAATGGTGATCTTTAAATAGGCTTGATAGGCAGACGGAAAAATAAAAATTAAAAACTAGACCACAATACAATGTTTTGAGAATAATCTTTGGGAATGAATTAACTGCCCTAGGAAACCAAGGAAAGAGAAAACTCTAGAAGAGGACATTTTATGTAGGTAATAAAATATGTCACTTTGTCACATACATAAGCAAAACTTTGTAATATGCATAAACTATGGAAAATCAACTGCTATAAAAATAAAATTATAAATAAGAACTAATAAGATTCATGGATGTATTACATCAATATTTCATTGGATAATTAGATGTCTTCATTATTCAAAAAGAATTTCAAATAACTGCTGAAATTCAGTGGTTGGTGCTTTGCGAAGGGATAGTATACATTGTTTCAAAACATGCAGTGTAAGGTGGTGTATTCGGAGACTTTGATTTAATCTCCAGCCGTCAACCAATTTCATCTGAAGCCATTCCCTTATATCTACACCAGTTATTGCAGATAGAGCGCCAGAGTGAAAGCAGAAAGGCTGCCTGTAGGGTGTCGGCTACAATAGTAACAGAAGAACTTTTCTAAGGTTTCTCTCTAGTTATCAAGAAGCAGTTTGCTGTGCAACACAAGAACCTACTGTTTGCTTTTCTCTGCTCTCAACACCCTTGATTAGTTGTGCTGCAAAGCTGTAGGATATCATCCCAGGTGAAATAGGTATGTTTCAAGCCCGTCTCTTCCCAACTTCCTAAGCTTTCTAAGTTGCCTGATTTGAAGTTGCTCAAAGCGATACAGGTGTCTACATCCACCCCACTGATTTTATTTAAAAAAAAAAAAAAAAAAAAACTTTCATTCCATTGAAGAACTAAATGTCTCCCATTTTTGTAATATGTTTGCAATGAATCATTTTAAAGAGCAAATGCTTTCTCTAGATCTTTCCATGTAGCAATAACCATACTAAATATAATTTTATATTGTTTGTATCTTGAGTAAAGAGAAAAGAGAATGTTTCAACCCACCTTTAGCTATTTATACCTTGCAAATCTAGCTATAAAGTGGAAATCTCCCTATAACTCCCTTCACTTTTTCCCACATGAGCTATTTATTAAGCTGTTACTATGTGCTCAGACTGCCAAGCACTAAATGATTGAAACAATTAAAATCCATCCCATTTCCCAAATCCCTATAAAAAGTAAATGAAAACATGTAGAAGCTGTAAGAACATAATTAAGTGATTAATACTTTTTTCAATCATAAATCAGCCAGCACATTTATTGATCATATATGAGGCAACATGATATATTTATTAGAAGGAAACCTAGCACAATTAATCTCTCTCACACAACCCGCCATAGACCCAGACTCTCCTTCTCTCTCTCTCTCTTTCACACACACACACACACACACACACACACACACACACACAATCTGAGGTCAAACAGATTTAAATCCAGGCTCTGAGAATATACTAGTTGCAAAATAGAACAATTTATTTAATCTCTTTCAGCTTTAATTATCTCATTTACAAAATGAGGATAGTAATATCACGAGGTATTATATAAAATCTATCAAGGATAAAATACATATGTGAGATCACCTGCCCACCCATAACAAATGTTCAGGGAATACTAGTTTCTTTCTCCATGTGCAGAGCTCTGCCTTGGTTTGGGAAAGGATGTATGACATCCTGAAGGGACTTACAAATTTTTGACCCTCAAAGAACTCTCACTTCAGTAGAGCATGAAAGATATTTATTCATGGAAAGGTAATTCATAATATTTTAGTAAGCAGAGATTTATAGTAAGATGCCCACAGAATTTTAAGGCAGATTTTGTGTCTGAAATTAAACTCGTAAAATTGAACCCCTAATTGATGAGACATACCATATACTGAGGAGACCCATACTAACAAGTATCCACAAATGCAAGCCTCTGGAGGCTTGAGGAAATCCAATTTAAATTAAGCATGCAGGGCATAATTTGCAGTTGTAATGAGATAGATGTCCAGGAAGCCGTGAGTAGCAGACATTGTCCTGGTCAGTCAATTCAACAGGTATTGTGTCCGGAATTGGTTCCTTCCAGCGGGTTCTTGGTCTCGCTGACTTCAAGAATGAAGCCGCAGACCCTCGTGGTGAGTGTTACAGTTCTTAAAGATGGTATGTTCAGAGTTTGTTCCTTCTGATGTTCAGATGTGTCTGGAGTTTCTTCCTTCTGGTGGGTTTGTGGTCTTGCTGACTTCAGAAATGAAGCCGCAGACCTTCACAGTGAGTGTTAACAGCTCTTAAAGGTGGTGCGTCTGGAGTTGTTCATTCCTCCCGGTGGGTTCGTGGTTTCTCTGGCTTCAGGAGTGAAACCACAGACCTTCGCGGCAAGTGTTACAGCTCATAAAGTTAGTGCGGACCCAAAGAGCGAGCAGCAGATTGATTTATTGCAAAGGGCGAAAGAACAAAGCTTCCAGAGCTTGGAAGGGGACCCTAGCGGGTTGCCCCTGCTGGCTGGGGTGGCCAGCTTTTATTCCCTTATTTGGCCCCGCCCACATCCTGCTGATTGGTCCATTTGTACAGAGAGCTGACTGGTGCGTTTACAAACCTTTAGCTAGACACAGAGCACTGATTGGTGCATTTACAATCCTTTAGCTAGACAGAAAAGTTCTCCAAGTCCCCATCCCACCCAGAAGCCCAGCCGGCTTCACCGCTCAGTATGATGCTTAAGCTTAACTTTCTTTGCTCTAATACAAGCTCACAAACAGTATTTTGATCATAATATGATTTCTCATGTAGGCTTTTATCCCAGGGAGAGGATTCACCAACCCATGGAAACAAAAGTTTCTTTCTGTTTGGAAGTTCTGTTTTTATTTTAAACTTTTTCCCTGTAAATTAATAAACACAAATTTTCCATGAGTTTGATTAACTATAATTATTCCCCTTGAGCACAGCCATCTCTAGGTACAAAAGCAAAACAGAACAAGGTTCTGGGCAACCAAACTGTGACCAAATCCTGGTTCATATAAAGTGGCATGCTTTTTCTAGTTTCAACAAATACTAGGCAGTATGGTTAATGTTCCAGATTAGTGCCACAAAATTAAAATCCAGACCAAAAAAAAAAAACCAGAATAGAAAGGAATATACTTTTTTAAAGTTTAAATCATTGAAAATGTAAAATAGCAGATAAAACCTCAAATACCACAGCAATGGTTCTTTGCTGTGGTTATACAGTAGAACTACCTGCTTTTTTGGTTTTGTATACACACACGCACACACACATATACCACGTGACCGCATCGTAATGGACCCATAAATTTAAACCTTTGCGAGCAAGACCTAGTATTAAGAAGATATGGGTTCCTATACTTTAGAAAATTCTTCAAGTGACTCTAGTGTAGGTAAAGTTTATGAATTCATAAATGTAAACAATTAATATAAATGAGTAAATAAAGCAGGCTAGGTGGGAATTATAGGTAATTGGAGACTGTAAACCCAACTTGAAAAGGCAGTCCAGGCCGGGTGCAGTGGCTCATGCCTGTAATCCGAGTATTTTGGGAGGCCGAGGCGGGCAGTTCACAAGGTCAGGAGATCGAGACCATCCTGGCTAACACGGCAAAACCCCGCCTCTACTAAAAATACAAAAAATTAGCCAGGCATGGTGGTGGGCACCTGTAGTCCCAGCTACTCGGAAGGCTGAGGCAGGAGAATGGCGTGAACCTGGGAGGCGGAGCTTGCAGTGAGCAGAAATAACGCCAATGCACTCCAGACTGGGCAACAGAGCAAGACTCCGTCTCAAAAACAAAAAAAAGAAAAGAAAAGGCAGTCCATAATTCTCTAAAGTTCACTGTTCCTATGTGGAATTGTAGATTCACTGTCAATGGATCATTGGCATGTTTAAGAAAATTCAGAAATCTGGAATTTTTTTACCGTTTTCCCAATTTTTAACTGTTGACAACAAATACAAAATTTTGAGTGTTATTCTGTAAGTCTCACAAAACATCTTCAGGCTACAAGTTTGTGTCCTCCGATGATAGAGTAAGAAAGGCTATTTGACATGCAAAGCCAACACAGAGTTTAAATAAACCAAGTCTTTTGAACAAGAAAAAATTAACACCATGATTTGGTTGTTTGACATCCTACAGATAAAGAAGACAACCAATGTAATGTATTGTTTTTGCTACTAGTATTATCTTGACTTTATGCAAGAGTGTAAGTGTCTTGAAGACAAAAACTGGATTTCATTTCTTTATGTTGGCTTTACTACCCTAGCTGTGAACACATCCTCGAGCACTTAGAAATCCTGTAGCATGTGATCATTGTAATGTATGAAATGCTTTAAATGCAGACTAAGCCAGTCTTCTTTTTCACGTTGATTCAGAAAAAGCCAAAAAATGTGTGGTGAATTGGGCAAGTATCCAGGGAATGTATTTAGTGGTCAAAACCAGTCTGTTCATTGCAATGTCTAATCTCTCTATCTCCCCTTTTGTCTCTCCCTCCTCCCTCCCTGTCTCTCTCACTCTCTTTCTCAAAAACTGGAATCCACCTCGTCTTGGAAATGGCACTTTCTACATAAAAATAACCTAGGGAAACTGAAGGGAGTCACTTTTCTTAAGACTAGCAATGAACAACCATAGAAAGGCTGAAATATCGACCACGAAAGATTTTAATTACACTGATACTGATTGGGATAATGACAATTTCATTATAAAAATAATAAAAGTTCTATCCTCATGCCACATTATTTTCTTTTTCTAAGAGTTTTTTGGCTAGTCTTTATGAAAAGACAAGGCTTTAAAAAAATTTTTTTTGTTTTTCATTTATGTTTTCTCCTGGAACTTTTCCTAAAAATTCAGCCAAGTATGATAAATCAGATTAAAGCTCAGGAGCATCTCGAATCTAGTTATCAATTTATTATTTCATTTGAAATGCTCAAGAGAGTACACTGCTTATGAAGAGAAACAATGCAAGCATTTTTGACTTTGGAAGAAAGGCTTTGAAAGAATGCAGTGTCCTGAGAAATGTTGATTGGAATTCTATAAGGTATGAGAAATCTACTTCACAGAAGTAAGAAACTGAGTATTTAGGAGACAATAGGAAAGGCTAGCATTGAAATTCAACTGAGACAAGTAGTAATCACAGCACTGAATTTAGAATCAAAGAGTTGAATATGAAATAAAATATAAAACACTCACTAAAAGACTGTTAAAGGCAGTGCTTGTAGTTGAGGGGCCTTAAAAAAAATCCCAGTGTCCATGAGAGTTTATTTTAAAATACTTAAAACACTTACTTTGAATGCGCAATAAGGTAAATAATTTATTGTATTGTGGTATTGGAGAATATAAATACATAGCCTCTGATTAAACACTTCTTTTGTGAAATTTATTTGCTCCAAAGAAATATAGAAAACTTGGATCTTTAAAACAATGATACTTTCCTTAGACATTTTTCATTATATAAGTAACAATCTTCATTATAAGAAAAAGGTATTTAACTTGGTTAATTTGATTATTTGTAATGATTAGATGGTATTGCAATAATTTTGCTATATAGGGATTCAGTTTTATTGGCATTTGTTAGAAGGGAATTGATCCCTGTGAGATACATAAAATCAGAAGGTTATAATAAAAACATAATTACATACATGTATATGACAAAACATGGGGAAGAACATAAAACATTTTAATATATGAGGGCTCACAGTCTGCCTTCCCTCTTTAGTCCTTGCCTGCTTTTAAATCTCATTACATTCTGTTCCTTTATTTTGTTTGTATTTTATCCCTTTAATCACTTTAAGCATAAGTATTTTATAATATCTTTCATATTTTTCCCCCAAGTTCTTGCTAGGTAACTTCTGGCTCTCTGCAGTGAATCATTTCCTCCTGTGGTTTGTAATTTTTACCAGGGATTATTTTAACTCTGGGAGTTCTGTGTAGCCTGGGTTGTATAAGATTCCCTATGGAGTGGTGATGTGTTTGCTTCTACAGAAAAATCCATAGGTTTTATCAGTATGGGACTAATTTTTACAATTAATTTCTTGGCCTGAAGATTTTCACACCATGCCAAAAATGTAAATTTGGTCACATAATCCAAACATGGTACAACTTGTGGCTTTAATTACTTATGGGAGACTCACCCCACCTCCAGGGCTTTAAGCAGAGTGTACAGAATTTCACTGACCAGGCAGTGCTTCCAGGGTCCTGCTTTATGTCTGAGTCTCAACGCCAGCTCCCCACTTTCTACAAGCGAAGGCTCCTATCTCCTGTCCCAAAATGGATATAAGAACCTCAGCCCTTGACCTTAGGCCATATGACCAGCAGTTCTGGACAATCATCATCAGCATGGATGATTACTGCTCTGGCTTTAATCTCTGATGTGGATATTTATATTTTCTTTTCTTATTCTTTTCTTTTTTTTTTTTAGCTCAGTGTTCAGGTATTTAAGTTTTGTTGTATTTCATTTTGTTTCTATGGACTTAACATTTTTTATTTCTAACAGTAGGAGGTCAATGTTACATCAGTCTTCCATGCTGCTAAAATCAGAAGTCTTCTCCTCACTCTCTAATAAGGGGGGAGGACAGATTTTCCACATACATACACACACAAAGAAATAAAAGAAAAGAAAGAAAGCTGTCAAGAGGAAAAAAAATTCCTCAAAAAAGTTTTTAAGTTATGAAATAAATATTTAACGCCCTTTAAAATTATTTTTAAAAAAATGAGTATGAGGCCAGATGCAGTGGCTCATGTCTGTAATTCCAGCACTTTGGCAGGCTGAGACTGGCGGATCACTTGAGGTCAGGAGTTCAAGACCAGCCTGGCCAAGATTGTAAAACCCCATCTCTACTAAAAAAAACAAAAGAAAAGAAAAGAAAGAAAAAATTTGCAGGGTGTGGTGGCTAGAACACACCTGTAATCTCAGCTATTCATGAGGCTGAGACAGGAGAATTGCTTGAACCCGGGAGGCAGAGGTTTCAGTGAGTTGAGATCCTGCCACTGCACTCCAGCCTGGGTGACAGAACAAGACTCCGTCTCGAGAAAAAAAAAAGAAAGAAAAGAAATATAGAAAAAGAAAACATGAGTATGAGAAAATCTTATCTAGAAAAGACTTATTTAAAAGAAAGTAGTACCAGTCATATATCTAACATGTTTTTCTTCCACCAAGAAAGTGGAAACACATTGGTGTTCTTGGAATGTGACAAATGGGAATTATTGATATAACTTAGTCCAATCCAAGATTTGAACGACAGTGAGACAGTTTCATCAGTGTTACCAAGTACCTATTCTATATCTCTTAACCCAACAGAGACCAGAATGCAAAAATGAGCTGGGGTGGTGTGGTGGAAGCAAAGGGATATGGGGCAGTGAAGAACCACAGAGCAGCAGATTCAGATTCAGTTCTTTCCTTTATGGAAGCTTTTAGAGAGTAGCAGCTGCAATCAACCACCACCAAATATGCCCAGGAAGCATTTCATCCATGCCAGAACTATACAAAGGTAATAGCAACAAGCCAAAGAGTCAGGCAGATAAGAAAGCCAGATTCTGATATCAGAGATGAATGACAAAGCAGGGAGCAGTGAGGCATAAGGAGTGCATCCAGAAGGCAAATCTGTTCTGACAGCTTATTTGCAATAATGAACAATTCCTAAAGTTCTAATCCAACCTCTGGGTTAGAATGCCTAGGATAGAAAATGCCTGATCCTTGGACATAGCCATAACTTACCTCAACAACATGTATTCTACTGTTTTCACAAGAGTACCATCAAAGTATAGGCACCCAAAAAATATCAGCAGGGGTTTTGTCCTAGGCAGGATAGGAAGTCTCTTTGCCTAATATTGACAAAAGAGAAAAGAGCTTCTATCCAGCCTTTTTTAAAAAATAAATATTAACTATATTGCTTCTAGTAATCATATATATGTGTGTAACTCTTGCTGTATGTATAAATAAATTAACATGTTCATATCAAAGTTTAAAGCCAGAAGATACTTTGTGGAGGATACTATCAAATACCTGCACTTGGAGAGAGGAAATTCAGGTCCAAAAATTGATATGGCTTAGTCAAATTTGTACTGCTAGGCAGTAGCATAGCAAATATGGCAGAGAAAATACGACAATCAAGTGTTCTGACTCTCAATTCAGTAGTCTTTCCAGAAGGGCAACATTGTTATACAGATTTACCCTACTGGTAAAGAGAGTTGAACCTGCCATTTGCTTTATAATATAAGTAAGAGAATGTGGTGGCATCTATATTCAGTGAAAGTGTTTCAATGTGCATATGTACTTTCTAAGGTGAAATGCATCTATGTATACAGATAGCCTTTAAATCACATCCTTCAGTATACTTTATATATGCTTTCATAATTTCCTTGCTGGTATAAATGTTTTGTATTTGAAAAAGTTATCTCTAGCATATTACATAAAAGGCTTCACCTTATAAAGTCAAATCATTGTTATCATTGAATTTTAGGAAGGATGAATGGTTAAGCTATATAAAATACTAATATTAAGTAAACTTCATGTTGGCCAACATCAGGATGTATTCTATGGATGTCATTATTTTCAATTAAGAATTAGTGTTTAAAATTAAAAATAAAAGTTTAATTAATTATAATCCTCATAATCCTGCACTATTGGCACGCTGTCATCCTTGGTCCATATAAGGCTCTAAGTAATTAAAAAAAAATTTCTTTCATGTTTTCCTTCATCTTTTACCCCCACTCAATTTCCCCTATTCCACAGAAAAATCCATTCAAATGTGACCAATATATGACTTTTGATATGTAAATTTCCTTTGCACATTGTGTCTGTTTATAAGTGTGCATCAATGTGTTTTTAATTTACCTAAGTGGTATTCATATAGTTCTAGTTCTTACTCCTCCTCTTCCTAGAATCTACATTTTAAGAATTGAGCATGGTATTGCATACACAGCCAGTTCGTTGCTTCTTTTTTACTTTAAGTTCTGGGATACATGTGCAGAAAGTGCAGGTTTGTTACATATGTATACACGTGCCATGGTGGTTTGCTGCACCTATCAACCCATCATCTAGGTTTTAAGCCCCACATGCATTAGGTATTTGTGCTAATGCTCTCCCTCCCCTTTCTCAGTATCCCCAGACAGGCTCCGATGTGTGATGTTCCCCTCCCTATGTCCTTGTGTTCTCATTGTTCAACTCCCACTTATAAGTGAGAACATGCAGTGTTTGGTTTTCTGTTCCTGTGTCAGTTTGCTGAGGATGATGGTTCCCAGCTTCATCCATGTCCCTGAAAAGGACATGAACTCATTCTTTTTTATGGCTACATAGTATTCCATGGTGTATATGTGCCATATTTTCTTTCTTTATCCAGACTATCATTGATGGGCATTTGGGTTGGTTTCAAGTCTTTGCTATTGTAAATAGTGCTGCAATAAACATACCTGTGCATGTGCCTTTATAGTAATCATTGCATAGTAGTCCATAGTAAATATCTATCACATTTTAGTTATTCATTCTCCTGATGATAGAACCTAACAACTTAGAGATGATTTTTTTAAGTTAATGTCTCTTTTTTTGCTTAAATTCAATCAGTGCAAACTACAGCCATACTTTATGGTTCAATAGACTGTTTTTCGTATGTTGGTATTGTTATTCTGGATGATGTATCAAGTATCAAGTAGATATCTTATGGACTTCCTGTCTTTAATTTATGGACTCTTTCATTCACTATGTCATTTCTTAAATCTACTACTAATAGGTAATAACATGGAAAATGTCAGTGGTTATAGGAATTTGTGATATGTACATATCATTACCAAGATGGGTGGGATACAGATTTTCTGGAAGATTATAACATGTTCTTAAGTAAATTTATTTGTGGCAATTAGCACTAAAATTATTGGTTCACAATAGAAAATGGCTTTATAATGTCTAGAAATATCATTTGTCCATTAAAATTCTAAAAATACAAATCAATTATTCTCTTTATGACTTTAGTCACAAGTAAGTAGTGAGAAAGTATTCACAGTACAATGTGTGGGAGCAAATATTCAAAGCAAACAACAAACTAGTGATCCAATATCCCAAAGACTAAATGTTGCCAAATGTTACCAACATGAAAAGAAGAAAGTTTGATTCTAATAGTTAGGATATTTATTCAAATATGATTATGTATTTGGTTCAATATGCACAATGCATTTTTACTGATAATTTTAAGCTGCAACTTAGAAAGAAATGATAGGACATCAGGCATGCAAAAGATTGAATGGATGGAGACTCTAGACAAGCAACCCAGCATGGCAAGCTAAGAATTATTTCATACATATTTAAGAGCTATATTAAAATGCAGCATGAACCCCAAGCAGTACTGTCAGGAAAGCTTAGTTCAAAATGGAACACCTTGTTTAATTGATGTATGACTTTAGGTTAGTCATCCAACCTCTCAAGAATATTCTGTTCCTCTATTAAAAGAGAGAAGGAACATGTCCCACCCCACAGAACATGTTTTGATCATAAAATTCAGTGACATTAAAGCACTTAGAATAAAAATGAACATAAGTATTTTAATATTCACGTAGAATGATTCACAACTGAAGCCGATGTGCTGACCGCCAAGAAGGAAATGTGAATAATATGAAAACTGGTGCTATAGGCTTTTGAGAATTTTCCCTTGCAGTTAGGTTTCTTTTTATTGTAGTTGATGTGTTATATCTTGGGAATAATTTAAGATAGGATAGTATTTAAAGACCAAGGAAAATTATTTAACAGTATTATCAGGCTAATACACACTGGGTCATCAACCAAGAAGTGTTATTGGGTACCATTAAAATGTGAACTACTACATACAAAGGAGTGAGAAAGATCCCACTGAAGCTTACATGAGGGACAGAGTGATCTAAAGCTGTCTACACAATGAAGGTATCTCCATACCACCCACTCTACAGAACAGGTATACACACACACACACACACACACACACACACACACACACATAAGAATCAGGAAACAAAAATAAGTATAAAAATTACCTTGAAAGAGCTGAGGTAAAAATGACAACAATAAAAACGATGCGAAGAAAGGTAAGAGGCTTCGAGGACAGATCCAGTATACATTTAGAAAGAATTTCAAAATAAAAGCAAGATGCAATGAAAATGTAACTAACAAGAAAAACTATCTACCAGTAAAAGTAAAAATTGAGTTTGCAAGTTTAAAAGGACCTTTCCTAGCAGAATTCAAGACAGAATACTCATTTCTAGATCTATCTTGGTAAACTTTTTATCATAAAGATTAAAAATCCAAAACAATCGTGAAGGTAAGAAAAAGTAAACACATTTACCTACTAAATAATAAGTGCAGGCCATAAAAATTAGGGTAAAAGGAGAAGGAAGAAAGCATAAGAAGTTCTCATCTTATATTAAATAGATTAAATAGCAATTCTACTCTTTATAATTAGATAAACAGATTCAGAAAAGATTTTTTTTTTACTTAAAGGTAATAAAAGAAAAAGAGGGTGCATGCCTTCCACATCACTAATGAAGAAAAGGGAAAACATGTCAAAAAATGAAAGTATAAAATCAAAAAATGGGAGAAATAGGAAGAAAATATCACAATTGCATCATGTTATTCCCCTGCAATACTGGAACTTAGAAAAAAAGTAGAAGAGCAGGTATGAATTGAGAAGAAGACATTACAACTCAAGGATCCTCTACCAAACCTAGATATCACTCAACTACTGAGACTCAAGAAAGCTATTCAAGGATAAATAGATTAGATAGATAGGTAGGTAGGTACATAGATTGGTAGGTCACTAGATAGACAAATAGATTAGGTTGTTAATATAGGAGTATATTTGTGTAGGGAGCAGGAAAGAAGAAAAAATACATCTTTTAAAAATGCATGTATATAATTACATTTATTTATTGCAAATTGTATTTGTGTACACATGTACAAATCTACATATAAAATCCTAAATCAAAGATAATTTTTGGAACTGTATCCTCATCTCTCACCTTATACAAAAATCAACTCAAGATAGTTGAAGAACTTAAAGATCTGAAACTATAAAAATTCTAGAAGATAACATCAGAAAAACTTTTCTAGACATTGGCTTTGACAAAGACTTCATGACCAAGAACCCAAAAGCAAATGCAACAAAAACAGTGATGAATAGGTGGGACTTCATTAAACTAAAGAGCTTCTGCACAGCAATTGAACAGTCAGCAGAGTAAACAGACAACCCACAAAGTGGGAGAATATCTTCACAATCTATACATCCGACAAAAGACTAATAACCAGAATCTACAAGGAGTTTTAAAAAATTAGCAAGAAAAAGCAAATAATCCCATCAAAAAGTGGGCTAAGGACATGAATAGACAATTCTTAAAAGAAAATATACAAATGACCAACAAATACGTGAAGAAGTGCTCAACATCACTAATGATCAGGGAAATGCAAATCAAAACCACAGTGCGATAGCACTTACTCCTGCAAAAATGACCATAATCAAAAAATGAAAAAAGAATAGATATTAGTATAGATGTGATAAAAAGGGAACACTTCTACACTGCTGGTGGGAATGTAAACTAGTACAACCACTACAGAAAACAGTGTGGGGATTCTGTAAAGAACTAAAGGTAGAACTACCATTCGATCCAGCAATCCCACTACTGGGTATCTACCCAGTGGAAAAGAGGTCATTATACAAAAAAGATACTTGCACACACATGTTTATAGCAGCACAATTTGCAGTTGCAAAAATATGGAACCATCCCAAATGTTCATCAATCAAAAAGTGGCTAAAGAGATTGTGATATATGGAATACTGCTCAGCCATAAAAAAAAATGAATTAATGGCACTCACAGCAACCTGTATGGAACTGGAGACTATTATTCTAAGTGAAGTAACACAGGAAAGGAAAACCAAACATTGTAAGTTTCTCACTCATAAATGTGAGCTAAGCTATGAGGATGCAACAGCATAAGAGTGATACAATGGACTTTGGGAACTAAGGGGAAAGCATGGGAGGGGGTTAGGGATAAAAGACTACAAACTGGGTGCAGTGTATACTGCTCGGGTGATGGGTGCACCAAAATCTCACAAATCACCACTAAAGAACTTACTCATGTAACAAAATACCATGTGTTCCCCAAGAACCTATGGCAATAAAAATTTTTTTAAAAAAATTAAATGGAAAAAAATATATTTTTATTGAAAAAATGAATTCCTAAAATTGACTTAAGAAATAGAAAATATTAATAGGTCAATAACTAAGAAATAAACTGAAAGATATCTTAGAAGTATTTATAGGAAAAGATGTCAAAATATAAAAAACTAAAATTCTAAAAATTCCAGAAGGAAGATACAGGAGATCGGCAGAGCATCCTTGTGATAGGACACAAAAAAATACTGACTAAACAGAAAAAATATATAAATTACAATTCTTCAAATTAAAAACTTCAGTTCATCAGAAGGCACTAGAAAGAAAATGGAAATAGAAGTATCTGAAAAAGAACATGTAGTCAGAATACACAGAGGACACAGTTAGATCAATGATAATTTAAAATAATATTAATAAATGAGAAAATACTTGAAAAGATACTTCACAAAAGGAGATTAATAAATGTCCAACTAGTATATAAAAGATGGTCAGCATCATAAGGCAACAGAAAAATGCAAATTAAGACCACAAAGGAGATTTTATTTCACACCACTAGAATAACAGAAAAAAACAGACAATATGAAGTATTGATGATGATTGTAGTAACTGTCATTCTTACTCATTGCTGGTAGTAATGTAAAATGGCACAAACACTTTGGAAAATGGCCATTTCTTTTATTTTTTTCTTTTCTTTCTTTCTTTTTTTTTTTTTTTCTTTTTTTTTTGAGGTGGAGTCTCGCTCTGTCACCAGGCTGGAGTGCAGTGGTATAATCTCAGCTCACTGCAACCTCCGCCTCTCAGATTCAAGTAATTCTCCTGCCTCAGCCTCCCTAGTGCTGGGACTACAGTCGCATGCCACCATGCCCAGCTAATCTTTTTGTATTTTTAGTAGAGATAGGGTTTCACCATGTCGGCCAGGATGGTCTCGATCTCTTAACCTCATCATCCTCCCACCTCAGCCTCCCAAAGTGCTGGGATTACAGGCCTGAGCCACCACGCCCAACCATGTTTGGCCATTTCTTGCAAAGCTTCAGGTATCAGCCAGTAACCATACTTTTAGGTATATATCAAAGATAAATGAAAGTATATTTCTATAAAAATGGCTGAATACAAATATACACACTGCTTCATTAACACTTGACAAAAACTAGAACTAGCCCAAATATCTATTAACTCATGAATATATAAAAGAAATGATCACCAAAATAACCAACAGCTTGAAAGAATCTCAAAATCATTACACTGAGTGAAAAAAGTCTCAACACAAAAGACCATATACTTACTAATTTTATTCATATGAAGTTCAAGGACTGACAAAATTTTTGATAGAAATGAGAATAATGATTTCCTTTGGAGTGGTTACTAGAAAGGAGAATGAAGAAATCCCTTGGGATGGCAGACACGTTCTACTAGATGGTAGGTTCAAAAATTTATTTATTTGACTAAAGTCAACAAGCATTTTACTTAAGATCTGACATGTTGCTGTATATAAGTTACACTTCAATAAAACTGAGTTTAAGAAGAAGATCACATATAAAAATATGAATGAATAAAATTGGCACACATAAGAATATGAACGAGTAAATCAGCATAGAATATTAATGCTGGAAGAAAAATTAGAGAACGTTTTGCAGTTAAGAAAATTGAATCTGCAAGAATTAAGATTAACAATAGTTTTAGTTATCATTTATTGAGAACCTTATCCATGCCAAGTGCTGTTTAATGCTCTTTTCAACATGATCCATTTTAATCCTAAGAATAACACTATTGATTCTGTTTCTCATTCTTTTCTACCAGAATTTTGTTTTTGTCTAAGTTCCCAGCCCTTTCCCACTGAGCCAGGTGCCTCAGGAAATCCTGCCCTCATCTTCAGCTCCACTGGTGGTTCAAGTTCTACTTTATTCTCCTTGAAAATGATCCATTCAGGAATGGTCAAGTTATCTAATCTGACCAATGAGATGTAAGGGAAAATCTATTGAGATGCTCTTGAGAAATTGTCTTCACTGTAAAGCAAGCCACATGAAATTATCATTTCTCTTCTTCCTCTTGACATTGTTATGTCTGGATGCATGCTATCTTGAAGTCATCGAAGTGCCATCTTGAAGCTATTGTGTGGTTATTCATACCTAAAAACAGCCTAGGTGACATAGTTATTAGTAATCTCTTTTTACAAAATAAAGAAATTGACACTCAAGAGTTTTGACAACTTGCCTGAGGTGACATTTTAAGTAAGTGATAAAATCATAATATATCTCTGAATCTATCTAATTCTGAAATTAATGTTCACTCTAACACCCTTATTGTCTCTAGCCAAGTTTATGGTTAAAGCTAATATTAACTTTATATGTTTATAAAGCTTTATAAATTCTAGTCCATTGTTTATTCTACTACATCATCATGTAAAATACCCAGGGACACAGCCAAACCATATCACAAGGTAAGCCCAAATGCAGTTTGGGTAAGAACAGGCTTCCTTTATGATATAGTTTGGCTGTGCCCCTACCCAAATCTCATCTTGAAACATAGCTCCCATAATCCCCACGTGTCATGGGAGGGACTCAGAGGGAGGTAATTGGATCATGGGGTGGGTCTTTTCCCATGATGTTCTTGTGATAGTGAGTAAGTCTCACAAGATCTGATGGTTTTATAAGGGGCACTTCCCCTGCCACACACTCTCTTGCCTGCCACCCTGTAAGATGTACCTTTGCTCCTCCTTCATCTTCCACCATGATTGTGAGGCCTCCCCAGCCATGTGAAACTGTGAGTCCATTAAACCTCTTTTTCTTTATAAATTGTCCAGTCTCAGGTATGTCTCTTTCAGCAGCACGAGAACAGACTAATACATTTTGCCACTGCTTTTCTTGTCTTCTCTAGACTATTTCTTATGATCTCTCTTTGCATTATTGGCAAGACTCAAGTTAAATGCTACCTCTGGTAAATCTTTCTTGACTTCTGCAGACTCTGTTCAGCTTCCCTTCTTTTGTCTTCCTTACACCAAACATACATCTTCCCTTGTGAGCTTCTGTTCTAGTGCTCTCTTGTTTCAACATAGTGCCATGCCTGGCGCATCATAAATGATTAATTAAAAGGGAGAAGTCCTTGAACGAACTGTTGGATGAGTGAGTGAATGAATGAATGGTGGTAGATGCATCATCCTATAGTCAAGCTCTATTGAAACTCCAAAAGAATAAATTGCCATTGTTATGCCCATATTCTCTGAGTCTCAAAGACATTTGATTCCTCTCTTACTACATGTGCATCCTGCCTGGCATCCCCCTAATGTTTTTTTGCATTGTTATAGTACTTAGCAGCTACACTTCAATAAGTAATACTTGTTTACAAAGCTTGATGTTGTTTACTAACCATTCACCAACTGCAAATCTAGCTTTCTCAAAAAGATTGCAATTCTGAAATGAGAAACTGGAGTGCATAGTCTCTGGCATTTGCTTTCCTTGAGAGTCTATTTCTATGTTTCTCTTCTAGGACCAAGACATGCATTATCTTATATGGTATCTATCAAGGTGCTTGGCATAGTAAGTATTTGCTGATCATTTGAATATCTGGATGGGCGTGCCATCAAATGTGGGAGACTGGCTATCACACTAGTGGGGCATTATTAGAAGAGGGAGCATGCTCATGTTGTTATATCGTGACATTTTTAATACCTCAGAAAAGTCATACTCTGATTGTTAAAATTATGAGAGAGGAAGGAGAGTAACAATATGCCCAGTTGGGCTCATTGTGCCACTGTGAAGCAGGGATAAAAGAATATATGTATTGAGATACAAATCCATGCATAATTCTCCAGGGACACCAGAAACTAGCAGTATTTAAAGTGACCTATAAGATAAATTTGACTAAAGAACGTAAATAATTTAGGTAGAATATTTGAAAGTGATAACATGTTTTCCACATCCCCATGCTCCAGTGAATAGGTAAATGAGAGGGTCAGAAAACTATGTCTCATAAGCCAGCTATTTTTTTTAATGAAGAGTTATTGAAAAATACATATATTCAATTGTCTATAAGTTGTGTAAGGCTGCTTTTGAGCTACCATGGCAGAATTGAGTAGTTGTAACAGAGACCATATGTCCTGCAAGCCTAAATATTTAATGTCTAGCTCTTTAAGAAAAAGTTTGCAGATCCCTAGTCTAAACTATATGCAAATATCAAGTTATTATGGAGGTGTTCCATCACAGTTAGGACACATTTTAAAAGATGTGAAAGAGTTATGTTTGACATGATTAGGATTAATCGAAAACTCTTCTCTAGCTTTGAGGGACAATTCAAGGGGTGTAGAGAGCGTAGGCACAGCACAAGCATCTATCGAATTACCCAAAATGAAAATTTGTCTTTAAAATGCCAAGTGGCCTGTTTTTCTTCATTAGAAAACAGTCGCGGATACATGTACAGTATGGATTCATCACAGCAGCAACATTCTAATTGCAGGCTGTGAAGAGTTCTAATTGAAATAAGATTAATGAAGAGCCATGCCAACCTCCTACAAAATCACAATCTGTATGAACACTTAGCTTCTATGAGTCATTTTCTTCCCCAAAATAACTCAGATTAAACAGTGACTTCCAAACTAATGGCAACATTTCCGTCCAGATTTCTTTTTATGTCTTGCATCATGTTCCAGGATCTAGCACACGGAGCAGCACTCATTTTCTGCCATCAGCTAATGTTGTTAAATGTCAGGCATTTTATAAAGTTAAAGGGCAAAAAAGTTTTAAAGGATTATTCTGCCTAGCAATCAGGAAGGGTTCAGGATAACTCATCGCTTTATTGACTGGATCAGGAGAAATTTTCTTATTAGGTCCTCAAAACATAACCCAATGCCCTTAGAAATTCTAAATCTCTATGAAGTATATTCATATATGTCTATGTATGCATATTTGTGTTTGATTGTACATACCTATGTATTTAAGAATACTTAAATGATATTGACTCTAATCTTGTACACACCAAATGTGGAATTTGCATACTAGGAGAGAGAGTCAGATTCAGGTGTTTGCAAGCCAGGATACAGTTCCTAAAAAAGGGCTATTGATATGTTTCAGTTTCCCAAATAAGAGTTTTCTGTATGAACCAAGACAATGGGGGACAGCAGAAGCCTGCCAACTCTGCAAACGGAAATAAAGGCTCTGTCTCTGGTCGTCTTCCCAGTGTCTTTCAGAGAGGGTATCGCCTCAACCTGCCTCCTCTGTTCTCCCATTGGACCTGAATGGAAAGATGAGGTTTCCTTTCTATTGCCTTGATTTTCTCTTCAAATATGTCATAAGGGGAGAGGAAATAGTTTATTAGAAATTGAGGAGTAATTATTTAAAATATTATCTTAGAATAAAAATTCAAATTTGCTAGGAAAGGGTGGTAGGAAGTGTTGGCAATGTCAAGTACTCTGTTTACTGAGTTTCTGTACTAAGATAGATGGTATCTATGTACACACACTATAGTGTAGGTATTTCTAGTTAAATTTTAAAACATTGTAGAGATTCCCCTTGTTTTCGGTACGTTCCATAGAATTGATGTCTCTATTAGCTATCTTAAAATGGAAATTCTACAAAAAAGGGACTTCTTTTAGTGAAATATGTATAATGAACAACACATCAGTGGCAGACTACCTTTCTACTCTAGGAGCAAATTTACATGAAAAAATATATACATACTTGGAGCCTTTTTAAAACCTCCAGACGAAGGTGCCATGAGCCTAAGAAATTGTTCTTCCTGATGTCTTGGGTTTTAATGATTAGCTAGCAGCATTCAATTACAAACCAGCCATTAACAAGAAATCTATTTGCTATCAGCTGACAGGTAAACAACTCATACTGGTATAAAAAAGTACATGGAGGGCTATTTTATAGTATCAAGTGAAATATGGGTTTTCTTGCCAAAAAAGTAACATCATTGTATTTATTAAACTATGCTAACCCTCCACTTCATATACATTGAAATACAGGTAAAGACAACAATGAAGAACAATGACACCTCATTTTTTAAAGCACAACAAAAATGAAGCTGATAAATAAAAAGCTGATAAGTCACAAGGGCCACTCTGTAGGAATTACATCCCTACCATTGTTTAGGGTTTCAAAAACTTAATCTACTACTGGAAATTAATCTTTTAACCAAAGGTGATCAAGAAAGTTTACCTATGATTGTAGTATCTTATTTAAAATATGTAATTATTCATTCAGTTATATTTATGAAATATGTATATTGTAGTTATATTTTTATTAAAACAGAAAAAAGGAAAATATATAAAAAGTATCAAGAAAATGTGAATTTAAGATAACAAAAAATCGTATGCTTTATTCCAACACTGTTTCAAATTATTTTAAAAAGACTCATGTTGGTTCCTCGACTGGAGTGCTGAAGTTATTCCCACCTTTGTGGAGTCTCCTAGGTGACTTTGCATCAGCTTCATCAGTTTATCAGTTAGAACTTAAGAATACACACACACACTTACCGTCCCTTCCAAAGTGATCAAACATCTTCCAGAATCTTTTCCTCTCTAGATAGAATCTTTTTCTTTCTGTGAGTTTCAACTTGCAAAGAAAATCTTATGCTAAAATCATAGAGAATCCTAGTGAAACAAAAAGAGACGTAGTATAATAAGAAATTTATTTATCCACATATAAACTCCATCTCACTGATGAAATATGTATAGTGATGACCACGTAGCAAGATAAACATGCCTGGAGTTTCACCAATACTTGAAAGACTCCTACGGCATTGTTTTGTAACCGTGAATATTCAAAATTGAGTCACAGTGGAGAAAAAGGTAAATATTCTGCTATCAATGTCATCATCGGGTTTGGAAAAACTAATTTTACCTGGAATTATTTTTTTAAAAAGACTTCTTAGTGCTAGAGGCTCTGAAAAAAATCATAAAGGTCAGGCAGTGTCAAAGACATCTCAGATGTGCCCCTAGTAATTTTGATCTCAATATTGTTTATCTCTGACTCAGAGGGAGGGAGGGTACTAAGTGATGTTCACCCCAAATGTCAGTTTAGAAAAGTCCACACCCCTCTCCCCTAGAAGTTGCCACTTTCACCATTGAATAGTCCTCATGGTTAAGAATATTATATAATAATCATGTTCTTGTCTTCTGTCTAAGTTCTTGCCACTTTGCAAATTCATTTTCTCTTGTTTTCCTCTTTGGAGACACAGAACAGCTGGTTGTCATCTTCCAAATGCTGTAACAATCCCTCATA
Organism: Nomascus leucogenys; assembly: GCF_006542625.1. NCBI lineage: Eukaryota > Metazoa > Chordata > Mammalia > Primates > Hylobatidae > Nomascus > Nomascus leucogenys. Next base: position 79,581,428 of record NC_044385.1, on the reverse strand, counting down.
TACTTGAAGATAGTAATTAAGTCATCCTCTCAGCCTTCTCTTTTTGGGAAACTCAAATTTCTTTTTAACACAAATTATCAAAAAATTGCCACAGCCATGGATGTGAAAAATTGTTATTACATAGACTTTCTCTGTAAACCCCTCTTGTTTCTGTAAATACTCTCTTTAGAAGCAAAAGAAGCAACACATTGCCTTGATGATTTTGAGCTCCCACTGCCTGGCTTTCTACTTCGTGCAACATAACATCACCAGTGAACTTGGGTTCTCCATTAGCCTCCCACGCGCACTTTGCAGTTCTCAGGTAAACTTATGTGACTCTTACCTCCGAGTCACCTTTCACTCTGTACCTCCACCTCCTCATATTCTAAAATGAGAAAACATCATGAGGAGTAGGTTCTTTGGCAACCACGACAGGAGTGCAGTACCAAATATTAGGCTACTTAAGCCAAGTGTACCACACTCAGCTGAGTGAACTTTCATCAGAAGATACTAGTATGGCAATATGATTTTAAAACAACAAATGCTTTTTTTAGCCATATCAATAGTTTCACAGAATAGCACTCAATGCACAGAGACATAAAAGAGAAATAAATCATGCTTACTAGCTGTGTGATCTTAGGCAAATTATTTAATCTTACATTTTCTTTATCTGTATGATGGGAATATTAACCCATAGAGTTGTGTTAAACGAATTAAATAGTATGCTACCTGCCACACTGCTGACACAATTTTCCTCTCTGGCACCCAGATGGCATTTTCATCCTTTGGTGTAGTGTTCCTCATGAAAGTACAATGAATTCATGAATGTATTCTCCTGGGTCACGTATTTGCATTTAAAGAGGAGCTTTCTAGAGTTTTAACACACAAAAAAGTGACTCTAATAAGCATTCCAAGTAGAAAGTCAAACTTGTAAGGATGATGTTTTGAGGCAGGATTACCCCATGAATAGAGCAAGCTAACTCACAGATGTGTGATTTTATCTCATATGGAAGGCATAAACATGTTTATTTAGAGAACATATCCTCACCCTCAGTGATCCTGTGTAGTTTATAGCAAGATTTTCTCTGAAATACAATACCACATATTTTGCATTGTATTATCTCACACTGGTAGAAAGGATAGCCCTAATCTTGGAAAGATTTGGCATGCCAATTTATCTGCAATATAAATCTAGAATATTAATGCATCATGCTTTAACTTCATTTTGCTTTGAATAAAGTAAGACAATTACTCTGCTTAAGAATGGAATATTTCAATTGTGAAAAAGTTTAAAATCTTTTTTATATAACTACAGTTTAACTATTTATATTCTCTCTCATTCTCTGTGTGTGTGTGTGTGTGTGTGTGTGTGTGTGTGTGTGTGCTCATGCATCCCCTGAAAATAAATGGAGCAGGTAGAAAGAAGATCCACCTTACATGCAGATTTTAATAAATATTATTTGAGAATATATTATATGAGAAGAATTTGGCCATCAACTTACATGGAGTTAATGGATGACTTTTAAAGTTTCAGGATTCCATGATTTACCTGTTTGCTAGTATCCATAGATAATGATTAATGATCTGTCCAGTAATGGACGTCACTTAAATTCAGGGACTGCAGAGAAGAGGTGGAGGAAACGTACCTCATGTGGGAAACAGTCATCATTTTTGTTGGAAAAAGAGGGCAATATTAATATTCTAGGTAGGCAAGTGAAATGGCTCAACCAGCTACCAGATGAAACACTTGTTTATCTAATATAAGCGTCTTAAATGTGAACCAATACAAGCCCTCACTTTGCTAGAAAGTTTATACTTTTGTGTTTACAAGAAAACTATCTGACTATTTATGTACACAAAAATGTGTGTGTGTGTTTGTGAATGACATTTGTGAAATGTGGGGTGAGTGGAGAAATATATATATATATATATATAAATATATATATATATATATATATATATATATATATATAAATATATATATATATATATATAAATATATATATATATATATGGCTATTTATGTTCTTTCCTAAGTGGCAATGTTAACCTGCTACTTAGTGACTCCTTTAATATTTCATTTTCATTTTTGAAAAAAAACTGACAGTAGCATTTGAACAAGTTGTGTTTGGTTTATAAAATGTTCTACCTTAAAATGACTATCAACCTAATAGACCCACAACAAATGAACACTGAAAGGTAAAACAATATTGAAGTGAATGCAGAAAAAATGAGCATTTTCTCTAAGTATTTCAGCAGCATTTTACCACTCTCATTGGCAATGCTTACACTTCATCCCCCCAGCAAATGATATAATTTGTTGTTTGATTAAGGTTTAATCAATGTTAATAGCTTTTCAGGGATTATAAAATTTTCCTCTAGGAAAATAAGAGTCATGTACCTCCTCTTTGGCATCCTCAGAATATAGAGGATGGCAAATGACAGAGTATAGAGGAGGCAGATGACTGGAAAACTATTCAATAACTAGCCAAGATGCCTGGACAGAGAAAGTTGAGGAATTCAGAAGGCCAGACTCTTAGGGCAGCAGAGACTAGTACAGAAAAGTACAAGATTTGTTAAAGTAACTTTTACCTTAACACTCTTCTAGGTAGCAATTAGACCATTTATTTTGTTTGATCACCTGTTTCCTTAATATCGTTTGAAAGTTCTACTCCATTTCCCCGCCATCATTTCTTCTGCCATTCAACCCCTCCTCTGTCTGGCTTGTACTACTTACTGATTTGCAAATATTGCATATAATTTAGTTGTGATTTTAAAGGTTACATTAACAGGAAAAATGATCTCCATGACTTTCAAAGTTATCTTCTATGGCATGTTCTATTCATTTTTTGAATGTTCTCACTCAATCCATATGCCTTTCTTTCCTAGTCTTCTATTCTTTCAGGTCTTGCTTTCAGTAAGATTTTGGCTTCCTCTCACATGACTCCTTTCCGCTTGTTATCTTGTCATTTTTTTTCTTCCTAAATATAGTCATTGGACTATTGATAAGGCGCTTATTTTATATCACAACTGAATCCTTCAGAATTACACAAATATATTTCATTTACACTTTTATTCATTTCATAAACTCTTAAAATATACCAGAGCTACATTGACCAGTAGGGATGCAAGACATATGTATAATACTCACCAAGAAAATTCACAAATAGTTTCTATCCATGCACATCAGCCACAGTCCGTACAGCACCGCTCCCTGCAGCACAGCTCCCCACCTCCTAGAAAAGTCTATAATAACATGTTTCCCAACCTTCTTTCCAAGCGGAAAGAAAGAAGATGGGAAGGAGAAGAGAATCAGTACACTGTGCGTAGGAGCAGTGGTGGAGCAAAGAGGCAGTATCAGACATAGACTAGTGAAGAACAGAACCTGTGAATGTGATGAATCAAGTGTTTATTGCTTATTGAAAGAAAATAATCAATGTGCACCACATATACAGCTGAAGGGGAAAGGATGTACAAAATGATGAGTTCCCTTAAAGGAACAGTGTATGTGTCCAAAGAGCTAAGAGAATGAACTTAGGCGGAAGTATACTGAATCTGTCAGCAATTTGCTTGGGAAACTTTTGGTATAAAAGCAAGGGTACACATGACTCTTCCTAAGTAAACAAAGGAGGAAGAAGAGAATAAAGAAGAAAGTTGAGTCAAATGAAGGTAAAAATGCATACATAAAGGAAACAATAAACGACGCATGTTTCTAATAAAAGGAAGAAAATTAAAAATCCACAAACATATTATTAATATAATGATCATGTACATATACACCTGTGTGTGTTTTCATGTTTATATGTGGAGAGAAGGATAAGAATATAGAAAATTCTTAACCATTGTATATATAAATTGGGTTAGTATCTTAATAAATTTTATGAAATTCATATATTCAGGCTATTAATAAATTCAGATTCATAATGGACTACACCTACCAGTATGTAATTTTGAACTGCTTTTCAATTCCTTTTGTGTTCAGGTAACCTTGCAAAAACATATAAATGCATAAGTAAAAGAAGTCAATTAATGCATAATGAACACATTTATTATGACCTCATTATTATAGTGTATAGGCAAAACTCTCATTCCATGAAGCATATGTCCAATTCAGCCTAGCCCTTTCAAATTCACAATCCTGAATTTTTCTAAACAACATTTTTCAAAAAGAGTTTTAATTTTTGCAAGAGTTAAGTCAATCAAAATGCTAAACTTGGAAGAAAATGGTATACAGTACAAAAATAAAGGGATAATTAAGTATAATATTCTAGAATACTTAGAACTGTTTACTTCTTGCAGGCAATTATTTTTCCAAATAAAAGCTCAGGGTGAATTAATTGTTGTAAAATAAATACACAATCAAGCAAATAACATTTTATAATTCTGAATCAACCATATAATGGAAACCATTTCAAAGATGCCTAATTCAAAGGAACTGGCAACTGGAAGTAGATTTGTGAATTAGCAAACGTGATGATCTGGCACTCAACATCTCCGGTTTTCAGTGTTTAAAGCACGCTATAGAAAAAGCACACAGGAAATTAAATACATGCACTGTATGAACAATTAAGCAGGTGGAGAAACAGGGAAGGGGAATGAGTGAACAAGCCTAGCGGGAGCAGAAAAGCAGGGAAACTGGAGAAGGAAGAAGAGAGGGAAATGAAAAAATATTTGAGTTCTCAGAAAACATAATTATCTTCTTTGTTCAACATCTTCTATTGATCACCATCAGTGTTGGCAACTAGCTTGAAGCTGTGATCCTGAATTGATATTTAATTAAAATCTAGTTCTATTTTAATAATATGGTAAACACATCACAATTCTGTTTGTAAATAACATCAGCAGATGAAGGATAAAAGAAGAATCAAAACTAAGTGGTAGGAAGTTTACAAAGAAGGCAAGGAGCGAATCATGCAGAGAAAAACAATAATTAAACTCTGCTTCCAATTTATTGTTATTGCTGCTTTTATTAAGATTCTGCTTTAGTACAAAAGTTATTTTCTTTCTGTCTTATTTGTCTTGCCAAGGAGGAAAACAAGCCAAAATAGCATTACAGTCCTCTTATCCGTAATATAAGAGTGAAGTTTCCCTTAACAACCCACTCCCAACTCTCCATGGGCTGGGTTAGTTTCTTGGTCGTCACCCTCAACTCCCTCTGAGTAAAATTTTTTCTCCAAATTCTTACCTCTAATTACATTAAAATCCCAAGTAATGGGAGTTATATGTGAATTACCTAGGGAACCATTTTGCATCACAGATAGATTCCACCAGTCAGCCTAGCCAACTTCTTTGAAAAATCACCGTAATGTCTGAGAATCCTGACAGATTCTACTTCATAGATATGGTACAGACTCCTAGGAGCCATTGTCATGCATATATGTTCATACTTATAAATTGTATGTAGTGCATGTATAAAATGAGAAATATTTTTTGTAATTTGCAAACTTCTTTCTAAATTCGAAATAATTTTATATCTATAATGTTAGTCAATATCGTAAATCGGTGGGCATCAACCCAAAAGTGGGCTAAACTGTGATTTCTTAGTGGCCTGAAATAGTTACATCTATAGCAAATCTTTGGGTTCTCCAAGCAGGAAAGACTTGCTAAAGACCACAGCTTTTCTTTCTCTCCCAGTTATTGGGAAAAGTTCTTCATAAAATAGAATCATTGAAATTTCTACTTTATCCCCTCCTTCCCATTGATCTATTGTGCCTCAGTTCCAGTGTAAGAAAATGGTAAACAAACAGAAATATCAAATGGATAGCCTCCATCTATTCAGGGTTGAAAGGAGCAGTTGGAAATGCCTTCCAATCAGGTCGTAAAGGGGATGAAATGCAAGTTTACTGAGAGAGCACAGCCAAATCATCTATCTCCATATGCTCTACCTCACCTAAGCCTCCTATCAGGCAAAGGCTTCACAGAAGCTCCATGGATATGCAGAAAGGGGAAGGAAAGCATCTGTCCCTTTCCTTCTCAGACTCCCATCCCTTCCAAAAGCATAGGGTCTAGTGCACTTCTGTGCACCATTATTCTGTTCCAAAATAAGCAGATCTTAAAAACCTAAGATTGCTGTACCAGGGGATTCTCAGGGTGAAAGGAATCACCTTTATCATATGCATACATCTCAGAGATGTGTGTAGCAAAGTGTCTGCACAGGTGGTAGCAAGAGGAGAGGCTTGTTTTACTTAGTTATTCTATTCTTGAACTAGCCAAAAAATTCAGAAAAAGAACATTGAGGGGGCCAAAAGGGACGATTTTCCTTTCTCCAAGACTGGTAGAAGGAAAGTAAAGCCAGAGCTCCAGCTCCTCCGCAGTTAGGCAAACTCTAATTACTTGAATGCCAGAAACATAAAACAGGCAGAATAAATCCAAACACTTAAGAAAAGGATGTGATTTGGCTAAATTATTATTTCTGCCTTTCTACACTTCCAACCCACTTTAATTCAAGCAGTTCACATCTGGTGTTTTATATGAAGTCAGGAAGAAAACCTCATTGAACTAATGCAGAGCAGCTCTAGGCTGGGAACTAGGCCCATGTGCTCACAGAGGTAGAGAAAATCACAGAGCAGACTGGCCTGCCAGTCTCCAGTTTTCAGAGCCCAGGATTTGCACCTGGAATACCTTCATTTCAGTTAGAAGAAATTTAAAAAGAAGAAATATAATGTTTATAATAAGTAAAAATCATACTGGACCCATGATATTAAAGAGTGATGACCTTATTATTCTGCTTTGATTATAGGATGCTATGTTTTACATTCTTTTAGAATATCCTTACTTTTGAATTCAAAGTTATTTATTTAGAAAGAGACTTAATTTTTAGTCATAAAACTTGTAAGGCTTTAATTACAAAGTTAGAGTAGAGATATTCTACATACTGCATAAATCTGTAGGTCAAAACAAAATATAGCCACATGGAAGCTTGACCCACTGTACCCTCTACCTACATTTGTGTTAAAATGAGCTCTGATAGCACCATGGGTCTCTACCAATGTTTAAAGTTGTCAGGCTAACAAAATAACTAAAGGAAAACACTGTTCCCAGTAACATTTTTCAAAAATCTGGGTGCATAATTTGAAAAACTAGATTGATGCACGGTGTTCCCTCAAGAACTAAAAGGGGAATTTCTGCCCTAGAAAATTCCATCTCTAATCTTACTCAGAAGGCTTGCTGCCAGCATCTTGTATTTCTCTGTCCAAGTTTTATTCCCATTTATAAATGAATATTTCAAAGTGATTTATCAGAAGCTCCTTAATTCTGAGTCCAATCTGAGCTGATAAGATAGGCACCATAAATTTGTGAGTACTCCTGGGGTATTTCCCAGTTTAGCCTGGCTTCTAGTTGAGATCCTTTTGTGAGTTAGCTCTCATTATTTTCTTCAATTCTCAGGGATCAGTCAGAGCTTCAGTTCTTATTGCCTATATTCCCTTTAGAGGAGTTCTGAGTTATGTCAGATTACTCTCTGTTTGCCCAAATTAAAATACACACACACACACACACAGAATTTTTATTTTCCTCAGGATGTCAGTATTGTATGTACATCTGGTCAGTCAGGGACACATTTCATACTCTGCATGATAATGGTCTTGTATAAAGAAAGGGTCAGCCGCTCCCACTTCCTCCCAAAATCTGAACTGTATGTGGAGCCATTGCCAAAAATGGATAGTGAATTCTGTGATCAGGGGACTAGTCAAGGCCTTGGCTGGGAGAGGAGAAAACATGGTTCAGACTTTAAGCATGGGCAGGAGGGGGTGAAGAAACAAATTGGACTACAATAGATGTGTTTATTGGATGTGCAAGAGGCAGGGAGTATTACAGTAATTGCAGGGCCTGGTGAGGGGTAATAAAGGGAGCAAGTAAAGTAAACCAAAGAATGCATAATGCATTGGTCAATTAATCACACAGGTAAGTGCACAAAGGAAAGGTATCATGGTATTTATGAAAAGCAAGCTACTGGTTTGACATACGTCTTTAAAGATGTCGCTGATGGCTGGACAATCTTCAAAAACCAAAATACCTACATTCATGACTCCTATTAATCACCAATTCAGTCTTGCAAGCTGAAACTTTACTTCTTACCTTTGTTTTCCACCTGAAGCTTTGGAGTCTTTAGGAGTTTTCAATTCTTAGAATCTGAATTCTTTCAAAAAATAATGGCACCACAAAAGTATATTCACTTCAGCAATTGTCTGCCATCCTATTTACTAATGATAAAAAAGCATCCAGATATTACAGAAAATGTGACCATGACTCTAACTGAATTAAATCAGCATTATTCAATAATATGAAACATACCCTGTGGCTACAAATGTGTTCATCTTTCTTTACAGCTCCATTAGTTTGGACCTGAACTTCAGCCCTTTGAAAATGTCAGTCCTACATAGATTGTAGGGATAGTCAAATTTCTTATCTTTGATTTATTAATATGAATCCAGTCATGAATTAGTCTGAATTCACATCCAAGGGCATTATGTACTAGCATATTTTCAAAAGATAGAGTAGAGATGAGACAGAGCTGGAGATAGATAGTGGAAATGGATGTTATTATAGATAAATGAAATATAAATCTTGTATTATTTTACACATCTGCACAGCAAAGGACTTTTTGAAAAGATCATGAATATCTCATTAAGGAAATATTTTTCATACTTTCCTAAAGAAAATGTTCCTAAAACCACTTTTAATTACCTTGTAATCTCTACAGCATATATTGTAGATTTTACTCTAGACCTGGTATTTGTTTGGAGTTACCTTCAGAAAATAGAATTGTCAAAAGGTGATTGTCAAGCCTTAAATCAAGGGTAAACTCTTAGAGCTTGAAAGAGCAGACACAGATTTTCATTCTGTTAATGGATATAAAAACTACAGAATACCATACACAGCTTGGCTCAAGTGTTAATTGCATAGAATAGAAACAGCAGGTCGGGGTTTGGGGGACATGTGAACAAGCTATGAGAAGACAGCAAAATGTCGAGTCAGAAGGAAAACAGGAATGTAAGTACATTGAACTGATGTGATAGAAAGTTAAGAAATGAAACTAAAATGTACAAGAAGGCAGGTCATTTTTCCTGTAATTTTTAACATTTCCTTGTTCTGCCATGGCCTCTAATGTTATAAAAACTTTGTTACTGTATTTAAACCTTTCAAGTACACTGAAGCTTGAGAGTTCATTATTTAAAAATGAAAACAAAAGTTAAGCAAAACTTGACCAAACATTGAAAAGAGATTTCACTTCAATTTAAAATAATATCTAATTCATCCCTGCTGATTTTTCATTCATGTTGGCAAGGTTAATTTGTGTCTCATATTATTACACTCTTTACTCACTACTTTTGCAAAGAAATAAAAATAAATGGAATCTCACCTTTGAAGAGTGATAATTATGTTTCTGCAGCTTATATGAAAGATCTTAGAAACTCCCTCCTGCTTGAGACTTTTTGAGTTATAGGTCTTTCACCTTCATGACAGAAAGATAATAACCATACTTCACAGGTGAGGCATTCTGTGATTGTGAATGGGAAGATAGAGTTCCAGTTTCTCTTGGCAAAATATCCTCCACTGGAGGTTGGAAGAATCAGCCAAATCATTCAAGGTGCTAATTCCTCAAGGAGGTATTCTTTTCCTCAGATAACAGTTTGGGGATTGAGAAACCCAAGATTATCTGAGCATGGAAAATGGAAACACATAAACACACACAGATGTGTGTGTGTATATATATATATGTGTGTGTGTATATATATATGTGTGTGTATATATATGTGTGTATATATATATGTGTGTATATATGTATATATACACATACACACACTTGGTTATACATAAGCTTACATAACCTATTAATTTATATATTATATATGTGACATATATATATGAAAATAAGCTTCAATCATGGTGCCATTATATATGGCCACACAGAAGGCCATATATTGTCAACATAATAGCTTCTCCTCCATGACAGTCCACTAAATAATTGAAGATAGCTATGTTAATATGCTTATAACCTTAAGCATAATTTCATAATTATCTCATAATTGGGATACGAAATAGGGCTTCTGTAAAGATTAAATGAAATTATTCACCTATTACAATCAACAAACTGACATATAATAAAAATAATTTAATTGCCATATTATATCATTTCTTAAGACACAATGACTTTGTTCTGTCCCAAAGATTTCATGGGAGAAATTAGGCTTTTAGTTACATTTAAAAAGTGATAAACAACCCACTTGTTAGGTTCAACCTGTAAATTGTCTGGCACAAGACAAATTTAAAATTTATGATATAGAAGAAGTTTAAAGAGTCAGTTTTGCATACTAAACCATAATAGATCTGGGAGGAACCTCATTCTGAATTTGGGGTAAATTTCATTTTAAAAAACAAGATTATTCCTTATCAAATATTCCATGTGCTTCTCCTTCATTTTTGTTTCCCAGCTTCACTTGTATTTAGGATGGGGCCATGTAATTATTTCTGGCCAATTGTTAATAACCACATATGTATGCCATTGCTGGTACAAGAGATTTAAGAGTGGATGAGTTCTTCTAACTCTCCCATCCATAAGATGGGTTGTCTTACATGAAAATAACAGGATCTCTGGATAGAAACAGCCCAGATTTCTCAAATATGATCGGAGATTTCAACACTGCTATTTAAATAACTGACAGAACAAGTAGACATAAAAGCAATTTTAAAAAATTACAAAGACTACTTTGAAAAAAAACACTGTCTTGACCTAATAACTTGTTCTAACCAACTTGACATAACAATTCTACCCAGTAACAGCAAAAAATACATTCCTTTAATATATCTGGAATATTTAGCAAGCTAGACAAACTTCTGTACCACAAAAGAAGTCTAAATAATTTGAAAAGTGTGCAAACCACACGTTCTTTAAGTTAGAAGTTAATAACAAAATAATAAATAGCAAATCCCTTAATATTTATAAACTAAATAATATAATTCTAAATACCCAATGGGTAAAAATAAAATTTAAAAATACTTTGAACTGAATCAAAATAAAAAATAAAACATATTAAAAGTTGTGGAATGCAGCCAAAGTACTATTGAAATGGTGATCATAACATTTATTTACTAGCATTAAATAACTGTATTACAATAGAAGGAAGTTTTCAAAATCAATGACTTTTGTTTTCACCCTAAAAATCTTAAGAAATTATAGAAGTTTAAAGCACATAAAAAAGAAGGAAATAATAAAGACAAGATCAGAAATCAATGAAATAGAAAACAGAAAAACAATTAAACCAATAAAATCTGGTTATTTAAAGAAGTCTATAAAACTGATAAACAACTAAACATACCATTAAGAAATGAAAGAGACATAAATTACCAATGTGAAAAATGACAGAGATGGTGACACTGTATCTTCTAAAGATATTTCAAGATAAATAATGAAATATCAACAAATATGTGCCAATTAAAAAAAAAACTTTTTTGCAAACACTTGACCACTTCCTTCTGTGCCAGTAATTTTGACAATCAATATAAAATGTAAGAACTATTTGACTGACACGAACTATCAAAGCTCACTCAAGAAGAAATAGATATACAGCCCTTTACCTTTTTTAAATAAATTGAATTTGTAGTTAAAAACATTTCCCCACAGAACACTTTAGTCCATAAGACCTCACTAGTGAATTCTAGAAAATATTTTAAGAAAAAAATAATATGAATTTTACATAAACTCTTCTAGAAAAGGAAGAGAGGATACTTCCCAATTAATCCTATAGGGCCAGCATACTATGGTATCAAAATTGGACAAAGACATTGTCTTAATCCATGTTGTGTTGTTATAAAATAATAGCTAAGGCTGGGTAATTTATAAAGATAAGTTTATTTAGATCATGGTTATGCAGGTTGGGAAGTTCAAGAAGCATGGTATTGGCACCAGTAAGTTTCTAGTAAGGGTCTTGTGCTGTATCAAAACATGGCAGCGAAGGTCAAAGTGGAAGTGGATATTTGCAAAGAGATCACGGGATAAGAAAAGATGCAAGAAAGAGAAATCAAGCAAGGAAGTCAGACTCCAACAATCTACGCTCTTGGGAACTAATTAATTCCCATGACAGCAAAACTCACTCACCACCACCTCCCCCAATCTCCACCTTGGGGATCTGTCCCATGACCCAAACATCTTCCACTGAGCCTCACTTCCCAATGCTGCCACATGGAAGATCAAATTTCAACATGAGTTTTGGTGGGGACAAACCATATCCAAACCATAGAAGACATTAAAAGAAACCTATAGGCCGGGCGCGGTGGCTCACGCTTGTAATCCCAGCACTTTGGGAGGCCGAGGCGGGCGGATCACGAGGTCAGGAGATCGAGACCACGGTGAAATCCCGTCTCTACTAAAAATACAAAAAATTAGCCGGGCGTGGTGGCGGGCGCCTGTAGTCCCAGCTACTCGGAGAGGCTGAGGCAGGAGAATGGCATGAACCCGGGAGGCGGAGCTTGCAGTGAGCCGAGATAGCGCCACTGCACTCCAGCCTGGGTGACAGAGCGAGACTCCGTCTCAAAAAAAAAATAAAATAAAATAAAATAAATTAAAAATAAAAAAATAAAATAAAATAAAATAAACCTATAGGTCTTTAACTCTTATGAACGTAGATGTAAAAACTATTTAAGTTTTTTAAAAAATCCAATATAATATAACAATATGTAGAAAAGACAGTACATTACAACCAAGTAGATGCTATCCCAGGAATGGAAGATAAGCTTAATGTCTTACAGGAAGAGAACATCACACACTGGGGCCTGCTGTGGGACGGGGGGAAGGGGGAGGGATAGCATTAGGAGATATACCTAATGTTAAATTACAAGTTAATGGGTGCAGCACACCAACATGGCACATGTATACATATGCAACAAACCTGCACGTTGTGCACATGTACCCTAAAACTTAAAGTATAATAAAAACCTACATCAAAAAAAAAGATGAGTCAATGTAATCGACCATATTAACAAACTAAAAATGAAAAGTATATGATCATCTCAATAAATGCAAACAATAATAATTTAACAAAATCCAAAACGCATTTCTCATCAGAAAATCTTAGCAAACTAGAAGAAAACAGTAGGAATCACCAAAAACCTATAACTAACAGTGTATTTTATGATGAAAGCATGAATAATTTTTCTCTAAGAGCCTTAATAAGACAAGAATGTTCACTCTTATCACATTTATTCAATGTTTTTCCATAGGTTCTAGCCACCACAATGGGTCAAGCAAAAAGAAGTTTTAAGAACATCCTTAATGGACAGGAAGAAATAAAGTGTTTTTTGTTTTTTGAGATGGAGTTTCACGCTTGTTGCCCAGGCTGGAGTGCAATGGCGCAATCTCAGTTCATTGCAACCTCCACATCCCAGGTTCAAGCGATTCTCCTGCCTCAGACTCCAGAGTAGCTGGGATTACAGGCATGCACCACCTTGCCTGGCTAATTTTGTATTTTTAGTGGAGACGAGGTTTCACCATGTTGTCAGGCTGGTCTGAAACCCCTGACCTTAGGTGATCTGCCCACCTCAGCCTCCCAAAGTGCTGGGATTACTGGCATGAGCCACCACGCCCAGCCAAGTATTTCTTATTTGAAGACAACATGACCATCTATGGAAAAAACAATTATATGAACTTTATTTTAAAAGTACTAGAACAATTAAGTTTAGCAAGATTACAGGATATGAGATAATATACAACAGTCAATTGCATTCCTATATTCTAGAATAAACAATCAGAAATTGGAGTTATAAAACACATAATTTACGATGACATCAAACAGTATTAAATTTATAGGGATAACTCTGGCAAAAGATGTTGAAGTCTTGTACACTGAAAAGTACAAGACATTCCTTAGAGGAACTAAAGAACACCCATATAAATGGAAAGATAAACCATGCTTATGAATCAGAAAACTCGTTATAGACAAGAGATTTTTTTCCCAGTTCGTCTATAGATTCAGCACAAGCTCAATCAAAAGTGAGCAGCTTTATTTGTAGAAATTGAAAATGATTCCAAAATTCACATGGAATAATAATGAGCCTTAAGTAAACAAAATGTTTTTGAAAGAGAATCATAAAATTCTGTGAGAGAAGACAAATTTTCAAAAGCAATCAATCAGTAAAGGATAGTCTTTTCAACAAATGGTGCTGGAACAATTGGATAGCCATATACCAAAAAGAAGAAGACAAAGAGGAGGAGAGATGGGGAGAGGAAGAAAGAACTTTGAGCCACATAAATATTAACTCTCAAAATGGATCATATACCTAATTGTAAAACCTAAAGCTATAAAACTTACTATAGAAAAAAATAGTAGAAAATATTTAAGATTTTTTTGTTGACAGCATTAGGAGATATACCTAATGCTAAATGACGAGTTAATGGGTGCAGGAAATCAACATGGCACATGGATACATATGTAACAAACCTGCACATTGTGCACATGTACCCTAAAACCTAAAGTATAATTTAAAAAAAAAAAGATTTTTTGTTAAACATGGCTTCCTTTGCAACAACATCAAAAGCACAATTCATAAAGCTTTTTTAAAAAACAATAAAATTGGCAATTTTCTTTCATTTAAATTAAGAAAGTCCTCTTTGAAAGGCACTGTTCAGAGAAAGAAAACATAAATCCCAGACTGGAAGAAAATATTTGCACATCACCAATAATTCTCAAAACTCAATAACAAGAAAAAATAATAATCCAATAAAAACAAGAGCAAAAGATTTGAACAGATGCTTCATAAAGAGAGTATATGGAGCTCAACATGAAAGGATTTCTAACATCAGTGTAGTTCAAGCCATATTGGAACCTGAAATGAACAAATCAGTAATATTAATACTATATTTTAAATTTAATATTTTGTTTATTGTGAGTATTTTGCAGTAATTTTGTTCTAAAATATTGTACTAGAATATGATTTATGATGCTTACTGAATTTTTTGGCATCCCTTTAAATTTTATGTCCAAAGTTAATGTCTCACTCACCTCATCATATTGTCTCTGCTTAAAATTATTAGTTATTAAATAAAAGGAAAATAAAACCCACAATTAATCTACACACATATTAGAATGTCTAACATTTTTTAAAAGATTAATATTTTGTAATGTTAGTAACAACAAAAAGTGACTGGGACTCTCATACACTGGAGATAGGAGTGTAAAGTACTATAAGCCCCATTTTGAAAAGCAGTTTGTCAGTTTCTGAAAGAGTTAAACATACTGCTACCATATGACCAAATTGTTCCACTCATATATTTACCCCAGATAAGTGAAAGCATATTTTCATAAAAAGACTATATACAAATATTAACAACTTAATTGGCAATGGCCCAAAACTACAAACAACCAAAATGTTCAACACATAAATAGATTAACCAACTATAGTTATCCCTAAAATGGAACACTGCTCAGCAACAAATAGGAATAAACTACTAATATGTGCAAAAACAGATAAGTCTCATAAATATTATGCCATTTGGGAAAAAAAAACAGAAAAAATAGCTACTATATGTTTCCATTTACATAAAATTCAAGAAAATATCAACTAACCTATAGTGATAGAAAGTAAATCAGTTTGCTTGGGGTGGTGGAGGAAGTTGCAGGGAGAAGTGGAGTTAGATGACAGAGGGGGGCACAAAGAAACTTTTAGTGGGAATAACATGATCCTTGTCTTCACGGTAACGATGGTTTTTCAAGTCAGCACATCTGCCAAAACTTATGGAATTGAACACTTAAAATTTGTACCATTTATTGTAGGTCAATTACACCTTAATAAAGCTGTTTAAGAAACATATGGTTGTACAAGAAAGAAGTCATGTCTTACTCTATTCCTTGATATGTATCATTTAGAAGTGTCGAGGGAAACGTCTGGAAGTAATCAATGTTGGACTCAAGAAGATAATACATTACACATGGTGAAAAAAGAAATACAAGTGAAGGTCAGGGTACAGAAAAAGAGGCTGCTATTTTTCATTATAAGGCTTTTAGATATTTTTACTTCAAAATTATCTATAGTGTGTTGGTTTAATACAATTTAAAGTAACTTTAAAAAACAAAATGTTGGTTTTCTTGTAAATTCTAAAACTTCTTGAAAATTCTGAAATTTCCGGACAAGAAATTTTGATGCAAGGTAAAAGTTAAAACTCACATAATTTTGGTGGTGCCCACAATAATACTAAAAAATACAAGATAGCAGTGTGTAAAATAAGTTAAACTTTCATTATTTTATGCTAAGAGCCACTGATTATTGGCCCCGTTGTTTATCTAGAATTATCTAGATGTTAAACAAATGCTATTCATTTTCCCCTAAAATAATAGCTCCTGAAATATTAGGAAACCACCACTATCCCCCAAAGCACTTTCAATACGTTGGTTAAAAAGCCATAATTTTATACCTCCTGGGAGGTTCCCAAATATGAAAAATACTTTATCACTTTTCTTTGTTTGATCATACAGTACTCTTATATTAAGAAAGAAGTATGCTCACTCTATGGGAAAAGATAGCATTTTATTAAAAGTAAATAAACTTCATTCACAACAGTTGTTACTGGTGACCTCTGAAATAACCTCGGTGTTACCATCATACATCAGGGAGCTGTGTAATCGCAGGCTACTCATTTAATTTCTTTGTGCCTTACTTCCTCAAATATTAAATGGAGAAGTTAAACTAGTTCTCTAAATCTCTCCTGGCTTTAGGTGTATTTAGTTCTATGATATGATGACTAAAGGCTATATTTTATTGAATCTAAAATGCCATTGATTTATACGATGTATTATTATTTACCTACCACAAATAATAAAATAAATGCCAAGTAAACTACATTTTACTGTCCTTCGAGATTTTTGTTTTAAATGTACTAAAAGAGCATTTAAAAACATATTAGGTTTGGCTTTCCTCCCTCCATGTAGCATTCTTGTTTATACATTGAAAAGGGAGCTGTAAATTAAATAAATAGTTAAAGGTTTTGCAAAACTTCTTGGTATTCAGAAATCAATTCTTCCAAACTACATTTTTTATTCAGCCAAGAACATGGATGCAGCACTTCTTAAAAGAGCATTCTGCTACTTTTTTCAGGGTTTTCTCGAAGCTACTTGTACCCATTCTTCAAGATTTCATATTGGTGCATTCTTAGAAGAGTTTCAGACTAGCAATCTCACATCCCTTTTTCAAATAGTTCTTAAATGATGTGTTGATTAACATGTCAAGGAGTTATGCTTTTTCAGTTATGCCAATACATTCAAATATGGATAGGCAATGACAATCATGGCAAAACTGTCCCCAGACGCCATTAGCTGGAAAATGTTCTCGATTTCAGAGGAGTTAAATATGAGGGAAAACACATTCATCTTAGAACTGATGAAATATGACAATAGCAATGAAGAATCAGTGAAGTATATAAATTACTAACCTAGAGCTTTATGGCAGCTGTACTAATTAAATTAACAAAGGCTCAGGACATATGCCCACGGACAGTCTCCCTCCTTCTCTTTCTCTCTCTCTCTCTCTCTCTCTCTCTCACACACACACACACACACACACACACACACACACACACAGAGAGTGTGACATAGAGAGATGTGCATGCCTTAAGTAGATCAAGAATTAGGATATGTGCAAGAAATATTCTTAATATAGGAAAACACTTTTCTCAACTTAGATAGTTTGTTTCATCAGAGTATTAATGATTTTAATCATACATTAAATAAATTGTGGTTATGCTCTGTGCAAGGAAAAATTTGAAAGAACAATCGAAATATACATAATCATCTTAACCATGTAATAATTTCTGGTGTGCACGCCTCTTACATATACTAAATTTAAATACACAATTTCCATTTATCCCATCATACTGATATCATACATTCTCACGAATGAGCTATCTCTAATGGAAAAATTCTCTGTTGATTTCTGCTTCCCAGTAGGCTCTATGTTTTGCCTGGTCAACTGGATTTCATCATATCTCATTGCTTGAATAAATGTTGGTTCCTCTCAGGAGTCAATAAGGACTGTTTCCTCTAAGAATTAGAAAAGCAAAGCATTGTAGGGTCATTAGCAGTATTATTGGGGGGCAAGCTGTAAACAGGAAATAAATATACATGGGTCTTCATCACTTTTACTGAAAATGAATTGGCAGAAAAAAATACCCAGGTGATCGGTAACAAAATATGTATTTACTTTTGCTTGCTCAAGCTTGGGAATGAGTGCAGAAGCAAGCTAGCTCTGGGACCAATTTCTCTCTGCCCTTGCTGCCTTGCAAATGACATTCTTACCAGACCATTAAGAAAACTGTTATAACTTCTAGTGAGACCACCTGCTAGGTCTCAGTGCTGGGACGATTACATCTATCGGAAATAATGACCCATAACTAGAATAAAACACATTAATAACATCACATTTACCCAGGATAATGCCTTTCACCATTTTATATCGCAGAGACCAAGTTAATCAGTAAAAGCATTACCAAAAAACGAAGCAACTAACAGGCATAGAGTAGATAATGAATATAAAAGCAGAATGTTCAGCCTATTTTTTTTCCTTTAGAACTGAGAAGATGTATAATGGGCAGTAATGGATGGAGCATTAGGTTGGGAATGGCTAATCCTGCCTTCTGTCTGTGGCTTTATATGTTAAGGAAGAGCTGAAAGTGCCTTCCTTCAGACATAAGAGAAAACACGAGGTTGTGCAGTACAATGGAAAGAGCCCTGGATTAGAAGTTGGGAAACCAAGGTCTTATTCCAGCTGTGTTGTTAATGAGCTGTGTGACCCTGAGCAATTCACTTCACTCTTCTGAGTCTAAATTTCTTATCTGCAAAATGAGCAGCTTAGATGAGGTGATCCCTGAAATCCCCTCCAATTCTCATATGTTGTGATTCAAAGCAGACTGTCAACCTGACATGGGAATGCTGTGAGATGTAATAAAAATGCCTATAAAACCTTGAAGCTTCAGGATCCTCAGAGCTGCAGGCAAAAAGGATAAGATTGCAATGGCATTTAGGAGGCTACTTCAACACTGGACCCAGGCCCTGGTAAAACACGGGGACTTTCAAGAAACAACACACCTGAACTACAGCAGGGCAAGCCTATGGTTCTTCTATTACTCACTTTCTTAGGCAAGAGCTTGGGTTGACTGTAGTTTATTTTGAAAATTTTCACATGTAGAATTACAGGACAAAACTAGCCTGAAATAAAACTGAGAATATACCACCTAAATAAACCTCAATTCTTACAATATATAACACATAAAATTTAACCTAACAATTTCATATTTTTGGAGTGTAAGGAAATACGAGAACAGGAAATTATTTAAGGATCTTGAGGCCCTTGATCTTTCATACTTTTCTGTTCTGTTTCTGTGACTAAGAATGGTCGTCTTAGAAAAACACATTTCCTAACTCACTGCAACAGCATTTCCACGGAGACATAAAGTAATCAGAAACAGTCATGAGGAAATGCATATGATGAAACCCAAAGATCTAAAGATTCCAAGGCCGATGCCTAGTGTAGTTCTTATCTTCTTCATCCTGGTTTGTAGATACTCAATTCTCAAGACTACTGTCAATATTTTGAAGGAGAAAAGTCAGAGTGACCTTTTCATTTTAATCAAGATGCAAAGCGTTGAGTTGATTTTACGGAAAGGGTAGAAGTGGGTACAGTACATGCTGGCATTTTACATACAGAGAGCTGCACTGACACCTGCACACCAAACCCTCTGGGACATTAACAACTCTAATCTTGCTACATAATGCTCTTTCATTTTAGCCTCGCATTATTACTTGAATCAAATTTTAAATTAGTCCACTTTAAGAACAAATTACCAAAAGTTTAATTTTCCTGTTTCAACAAATCCCACTACAAGCACCAGCCACCTGAAGCCAAGTGAATTGTACAGTTTTGTCCAAATGCTAGTGTATTAAATATTAAAATCAACTAATTCTCCCTCAAAATAAATGTGCAACCCATTTATACTAACAATCTTTGGTCAATCCATATTTTAGCCAAACATAATCAGAAATGGTTCTTAAGTCAAGCTCTCCTTGTTGCCCCAAAATACAGAAAATAATAGAAAAGCTGATAGCTTCTTGTAATGAAGGCAAAGTGATTGAAAAAAGATGTAAAAATTAATGATATCTGGCTGACATTATTTAAATAGACAATGGCTCTATCAATAAAAAGAAGCCCTAACAAATGTGTTTCATGACAGAAATATATTAACCACTTTTCATCATCTGGAACCTTCATAAATCAATAAGAAATAATATTTACTCTATCCTGCTGGGGTGGCTTTTTGTATTTCTAATAGAATTCATTTAATTCTGGTTTCCATAGTTACGACAGAGTTTTAGAATGAGTTTGTTTCATCATAATTGCTGCATGTTCGTATATAAACAGCTGAACTCTACCTTCAACTAGCAGCATTCATTTGTGAATAGAGGAAATCTCTTATCATAAAGTAATTGAACTAGAATTCAAAATATACCACTGAGTCCTCGCCTTTCTCAGAGAGTTGGCAAATACGTCTCAAACTTCTTTTTAGCGTAGTTATTTCTGAAAGGCACATCAGTAGTACAAGAATTTGGAGGAAGATTAAAAATGTTTAAAGTGTTGTGGATATTTGCAGAATTTAAAATAATTTATTTTTGACCTGTACCATAAGGCATAAAGAAAATTTTGTTTCTTCTAATTGCAACCTTTGATATGTCTTTTTACTAGATATTTGTCAGTTCATGTAAATATTACATTTGAAATGTGTTCTTTCCCAGCCAGTTCAGTGCCAACTGGTTCAATATAACTTTATCCATTTAAAAAGCACAACAGCCAGAGAAATTACTGTTAAGCCTGATACCTTTTTCACATTAATTTCAAAAGCCACAGGTAAAGATAAAGTAAAGGAAAATAAAAATGTATTCTTTCTTGTTACTTGTTTAAGGTAGCAAAGAACCAGAAAACATAAAATCAAAAAGGAATAATTGGATCCCACCACTTGGGTAACAGGGTATTTAGAAATCACAAGGAGTAGTATTTGTGCCCTAAGCAAAGCTGATACAAACATTTCATGGGCAAACAAATCTATGCCACTAGTAAGTAAAATAACAGTTAAGTTAAAGATACACCCTTTTTTTTTTTTTTTTTTTTTTTTGAGACAGAGTCTTGCTCTGTCACCCAGGCTGGAGTGCAGTGGTACAATCTTGGCTCACTGCAACCTCTGCCCCACTGGGTTCACATCATTCTCCTGCCTCAGCCTCCCAAGTAGCTGGGACTACAGGTGCCTGCCACGAGGCCCGGCTAATTTTTTTGTATTTTTTAGTAGACACAGGGTTTCACCGTGTTAGCCAAGATGGTCTCGATCTCCTGACTTCATGATCTGCCTGCCTTGGCCTCCCAAAGCGCTGGGATTACAGACGTGAGCCACCACGCCCGGCCCTACCCTTTAATTTTTTAAAAACAAATACTTCTATTTATCACTAAGTTTTTTTCAGATGTATTTATCCACTTGTAAAATTCTACAGTGATGAATGTGAAATCCAAAAGAACAAGTCATGAGAATATGGAAGGACAAACAACTTAAACTAAAATTGTTTTTTCCCAAATGGCAGCTTTAAACAAATAGTCTTAGCCATGTTAGTTTGAGAGATACACAAGTTTTAAATAACTGTAGATACCTCAATTATTCCAGAAATGAAAATAGAAATACTTTCACTTATTTGCCTTATACTTTTTCTATTTAGAGGTTACTATTCAATATATTCTACTTGAAACTCTTTATTTTCTTTATATTTGTAGAATGTATTGATTTTGAGGGGAACCATTTTCCTATGTATATGTTAGATTTGAATTGTGACAATTTGCATGAAATTCTATTAAAATGCATGTTTTTGAGCATGAAGAAAATGATGTGCTAATAATTCAAGATACACAGTGGTAAATAAGACAGTTCTTGCCCAAAGGAACAGATACTAGAAGAACTTAGAAAAAGAAATGGGGAGATATGTTATAATAGGTAATACTATATGTTGTCATGAGTCGCTTAATGACAGAAATACATTCCGAGAAATGCCTCTTTAGGCGATTTTGTCCTTGTGTTAACATCATAGAATGCACTCACACACATCTGGATGGTATAGCCTCCTACACAACTAGCCTGTATGGTATAGCCTATTGCTCTTAGGCTACAAACCTGTACAGCATGTTACTGTACTAAATACTGTTGGCAACCGTAACACAATGGTAGGTATTGTGTATGTAAATATAGAAAAGACATACTGAAAGTATGATATTATAATCTTATAGGACTACTGTTGCATATGCAATGAGTCATTGACCAAATCTTCATTATGCAGCACATGACTGGTTCCATAATATGGGCTGGTTTTGGAATGTGGTAAAGGAAAATGGAGCACAGTTTGTTGTGAGATTCAACACAGCAAAGAGATATACCCTTAGAAAAATCAGAAAAGACTTCAAGAAACAGGTAGTGTTTGAATTGAGTGTCCTATTAAAGGTAAAGTCAACAGGCTAAGAATAGTGAGAGACATTCAGAAAGAAGGGAAAATATTAGCAAAAATAAAATTGATGACCAGAACAGGATATGCAAAAGTTTGTTCCAGAACCTGGACCAACTTTTAGATGTTGTTATAACCAAAGGCAAGAATATTAGTCTGTTTTCACACTGCTAATAAAGACACACCCAAAGACTAGGTAATTTTCAAAGGAAAGAGGTTTAATTGACTCATAGTTCAGCATGGCTTGGGGGGCCTCAGGAAACTTACAGTCATAGAAGAAGGGGAAGCAAACACATCCTTCTTCATGTGGCGGCAGCAAGGAGAAGTTCTGAGCAAAAAGGGGAAAAACCCCTCATAAAACCATCAGATCTCATGAGAACTCACTCACTATCATGATAACAGCGTGGGGATAACCACCCCCATGATTCAATTACCTCCCACCAAATTCCTCCCCCAACATATGGGGATTATGAAAACTAAAATTCAAGAAGAGATTTGGGTAGGGACACAGCCAAACCATAGCAGAAAGTTATTAGAAATACATTTTGATTTTGGCCAGGCACAGTGGCTCACGCCTGTAATCCCAGCACTCTGGGAGGCTGAGGCTGGCAGATCACGAGGTCAGGAGCTTGAGACCAGCCTGGCCAACATGGTGAAACCCCCATCTCTACTGAAAATACAAAAATTAGCTGGGTAAGGTGGCGGCGGGCACCTGTAGTCCCAGCTACTCAGGAGGCTGAGGCAGGAGAATCGCTTGAACCCGGGCAGCAGAGGTTGCAGTGAGCCGAGATCACGCCACTGCACTCCAGCCTAGGCAACAGAGCAAGACTCCACTTCAAAAATAAAAAAAAAAAGAAAGAAAAAAGAAAGCCATGCAACATTTGTGAAAATTTTAAGTCCTTTTTATAAATTGAGGGAAAAGCATATGTCCACCATGCAGCAGGGGTCTTGGGAGAGGAAAGGCAATGTTTGAGTGATGCCAGGAAGCCACTGCAGAGGTAAAGAACTAGCTTTGAAGGCAGCCTGTTTCTGTGTGAATACTTGCTCTAGGTGAAACTAGGAAGTTCCTTAACCTGTTTGTGCCAGTTTTCTGATATAAAGGAGGATTATTAATAGTATTTACAATTTAGTATTCCTAAATTGTCATAAGTATTAAATGAAAATATGGACAAAACACTTAGACAAACATCCTGCAAATTGAAAGTGTATATTAGTTCTTATTATTATTGTGTAGAACAGAGCTGAAAATATTTCAATTCAGATATAAATATTGTTTTGAAAACTGCCTTTTTTTCTTATAAGTAATATCATCCTGCTCTGGAATATCTAAGAATTTCATTCATGAGGGGAAAATACAATAAACTAAGCTGGTCAATTAAAGATAACATCCAATTTAAAAGTATTCTTCAAGTTTCTTTTTCTTGTTGCAGTGGTTCTAGAATCTGGCTGTACTTTTTAATCATATGAAGAATTCTCAAAGGTAAGAATGCCAGGATGCCAACTTCAGAGATTGTAAGTTAATTGGCCTTTGCTTTAAGGAATTTTAAATGCTTCCCAGGTGAATCCGATGTGCAACAAAAGTTGATAACCTCTGATCTATGGTTAAATCATCTACCAATTTGAAACTTAAAATCCCCATGAGAGCCATTCACCCCTTCTCACCAGGGTTTTCTCTTCATTATGTCTTTACCCATTACACTGGTACTGGGGAAATTGTGACACCTCATAGTGATGTATCTTTGGTTTGAGTCTTGACTATTCTCCCCTACCATGGGTTTGGTCCACTTTTATTGCGAGAAGCTTGCACTGATGCCTACTAATGTATAGATCCAGTATGAACCCGGCCTTCCCTGTCCTGATATCAGCCCACATAGCAATTAATCTTACCTAGTCTTGGTAGGCACTTTGCTTGACCTGCTGCTAAGGCCCACAGTCTCACACATGTGCCACTTAGGCTCTCTGCTGGTCACTGGTCCTCTTGAAACCTCCCTAAACCCCCTACTGTATCCTCAAAGCCATGCACATGAGAACCCTTGGGTAGCTTGCAAACTCTGCGCAAGCCTTGGTGGTTTATGGTCCTTTGACAGGTGGGTCTATCTAGACATCCCTTTCTCTATGCTCTTGCTTTCTCTACTCCTTTTGAGCAACATTGGAAGCAAAAGAGAGAATAATCTGGGATTTGATCAGATTTATATTATCTTGTGGCTGAGATCTAGGAGTGTTGATTCTAGTTACACACAAGGGACTCAGGAGTCATCCCACTCTAGTCCGTCCTCTTCTGGTGCACCTCTTCCTTCCCCACTCCTCATCTTGTTTCTGTTATCCTCTTTGCCCCATGCTTCTCATTTCTATTATTAATAACTTGGCATTGGTCATATACTTTCTATACTATAGCTTAAAGAAAACTCTGTGATCCGAGTCTCCTTGGGTTGCCTCTGGAAATGAAAAGGAGAAATTTCTGGAATTCAGAAAAATCTTTTTCTGTTATTGAATCCTGGCATATTTTCTCACCACAGACAGAAAACCCTTCATTTGTAGTCCAAACTTGAATAGTAAACAAATTCTCTTTGTTTTCTAGCCCTAACATTTCTGCC
Organism: Nomascus leucogenys; assembly: GCF_006542625.1. NCBI lineage: Eukaryota > Metazoa > Chordata > Mammalia > Primates > Hylobatidae > Nomascus > Nomascus leucogenys. The sequence continues at coordinate 79,556,344 of NC_044385.1, read as the reverse complement.
TAAATCCTTCCTAAGGCAATGGATATATCTGGCTGAATCAGGGGACAGCTCAATACAAGGAAGTATAAATAAGGAAAGTACATTAATATATTTCAAACTATATTATTCCCATGATATTTGTAATTGCAAATAATTCCAGCACGAATCTTCCACTTACCTTGAAGCACTTAAACCTTCTAGCTCAGTAGACAGAATAAGCTTTATTCAGCCTCGTGCATTCATACCACTACTTTTTTCTTTCTAACTCTCTCAATTCAAATCTATGTGTGTTGACTCTTATATATTGCTCTCTAGATACTTTATGTACGTGTCGCAACATGCCAATATATTCTAAGCATTTAAGAGTAGGAATCCTGTCTTGACTATCTGTTTTAGTCAGCTTTAGCTACCATAACAAAAATACCATAAACTAAGTGACTTAAATGAAAATTCACTTCCTTACAGTTCTGGGGCTAGAAGTTCATAATTGAGATCCATGTAATTTGGTTTCTAGTGAGGGCCGTCTCTTTGTGTTGCATATGGCTGTCTTCTCACTGTGTCCTCACATGACCTCTATGATGATGTGAGAAAGTGCAAGCTCTCTGGTGTCTCTTCTTATAAAGGCTCTAATCCCATCCTGAAGGCTCACACTCATGACCTCTCAAAGATTACACCTGTGGGTGTCACCATTTGAATTTTGGGGGAACACAAACATTCAGTCTATAACACTCCATCCTTGGCCTTTAAAAAAATCTGCGTCCTTCCTATATGCAAAATACAACATCATTTGAGGCTATCTCAACAGCCCCAGAAGTCTTAATTTATTCCAGCATCAACTCTAAAATCTAAGGTCTGAAGTCTCAATTAAATATCTTAATATGCAGGTATGTGTTAATATCAATGTAAAGATTTATCCTGAAGCAAAATTTCTCTCCAGCTGTGAATTGGTGAAACCAGACATGTTATGTTCTTCCAAAATGTAATGGTTGAGACAGGCATAGTATAAACATTCCCATTCCAGAAGAAATAGGAAAGAAAAATGGTGTTATAGGTACTACACAAGTAAAAAACTTAACAAGGCACATAATATTAGACCTAAAGCCTTGAGAATAATCCCCTTTTTCAGTTCAACTTTCTGCCCTCCAAGCCCACTATGGGTGGCGGCATACCCATCCATGGCTCTGCTGGGCAGTGGCCCATCCTTTGAAACCTACATGAGGATATCCTTGCTTTCCAAGCCTGTGCACTCTAAGAAGCCTGTGGTAGGAGTGTCCAACCTAATAATCTCTGAATCACCTTTGGGGTCCTTCTTCCCTTTCCTTGAAAGATAGCACATGTTCATATCTGAAGAGCTCTATGGTCTGGTCCTGTAGAATCCAAGTCCAGAAGCTTTTAACTCATCTAACATTCTCTCTCCCCTTTAGTTCAAGTTGGCAGTGTTTAACTGACATAATTCCATGTTTATTCCTGTCTTCTGTTGAGATGACTGAGCCCATGAGTAGCATAGCTGATCTCTTTTTCAAATCTAGGTTCATGCTTAGATGAAAAGAATTTATATTCTGTTTTTGTTGGGTGGAGGGTGCTGTAGATGTCTGTTAGGTCTATTTGATCAAGAGTCAAGTTTAGGTCCTGAATATTTTTGCTAGTTTTCTGCCTCAGTGATCTGTCAATTACTGTTAGTAAGGTGTTGAAGTCTTCCACTCTTATTATGTGGTTATCTAAGCAGCTTTGTAGGCTTCTGAAAACTTGTTTTATGGCTCTGGGTTTTCCAGTGTTGGGTGCATATATATTTAGGATAGTTGAGTCTTCTTGTTTAATTGAACCTTTTATCATTAGGTAATGCCCTTGTTTGTCCTTTTTGATCATGGTTGGTTTAAAGTATGTTTCATTTGAGGGTACATATCTCAATAACAGTGTTCTATCTTACATCATACTGAATGGGAAAAGCTAGAACCATTCCACTTGAGAATGAAGCAAGAAAAGGATGCCCACTCTCACCACTTCTGTTGAATATAGTACTTGAAGTCCTAGCCACAGCAATCAGGCAAGAGAAAGAAATAAAAGGCATTTAAATAGGAATAGAGAAAATCAAACTATTTCTGTTTGCAGATAATATAATTCTACACCTAGAAAACCCCGTAGTCCTTGCCCAAAGGCTCATAGAGTTGACAAACAAATTCAGCAAAGTTTCAGGATACAAAATCAATATATAAAAATCAGTATCATTTCTATACACCAGTAAAGTACGAGGTGAGAATCAAACCAAGAATGAAATCCCATTCACAATAGCAACAAAAAAGAATAAAATACTTAGAAATACAGCTAACCAGGGAGGTAAAAGTTCTCTACAACGAGAATTACAAAACAATAATGAAAGAAATCAGAGATGATGCAAACAAATGGAAAAAAATTCCATGCTCATGAGCAGGAAGAATTAATATTATTAAAGGGGCCATACTTCCCAAAGCAATTTACAGATTCAGTACTATTACTATCAAACTACCAACATCATTTTACACAGAATTAGAACAAAACTATCCTAAAATTCATATGGAAGCAAAAAAAGGCCCAAATAACCAAAGGAATCCTAAGCAAAAAGAACAAAGCTGGAGCTATCATACTACTCATCTTCAAACTATACTACAATCCTACAGTAACCAAAATAGCATGGTACTGGTAATGGTACAAAAACAGATGCACAGACCAATGGAACAGGTTAGAGAACCCAGAAAGAAAGCCATGCACCTACAGCCATCTGATCTTTGACAAAGTCGAAAATAACAAGCAATGGGGAAATTACTCCCTATACAATAAATGGTGCTGGGATAACTGGCTAACCATATGCAGAAGATTAAAACTGGACCCCTTCCTTTCACTATATACAAAAATAAACTCAAGATAGATTAAAGACTTAAATGTAAAACTTAAAACTATAAAAATTCTAGAAGATAACCTAAGAAATACTATTCTGGACATAGGAACTGGCAAAGATTTCATGACGAAGACACCAAAAGCAATTGAAGCTGAAGCAAAAATTGACAAATGGGATCTAATTAAATTAAAGAGCTTCCACACAGCAAAAGAAACTATTGACGGAGTAAACAATCTACAGAATTAGAGAAAATATTTGCAAACTGTGCATCTGACAAAGGCCTAATATCCAGAATCTATGAGGAACTTAAGCAAATCACCAAGAAAAAAAAAAAAAAACGTTGAAAATGGGCAAAGGACATGAACAGATAATCCTCAAAAGGAGACATATAAGTGTCCAACAAGCATGTGAAAAAATGCTTAATATCACTCATCATTAGGAAAATGCAGATTAAAACCACAATAAGATACTAGTCAGAATCGCTATTACAAGAGGTCAAAAAATAACAGAATCTGGTGAGGTTGCAGAGAAGAGGGAGTGCTGATATACTGTTGTTGGGAATGTAAATTAGTTCAGCCACTTTTGAAAGGAGTTGGGAAGCTTCTTAAAGAACTCGAAACAGAACTATGATTTGACCCAGCAATCCCATTACTAGATATATATTCAAAGGAATATAAATCATTCTACTATAAAGACACATGCATGTATATGTCCATTGCAATGCTTTTCACAATAGTAAAGACATAGAATCAATCTAGATGCCCATCAATGGTGGACTAGATAAAGAAAATATGGTACATGCACACCATGGAATATTACACAGCCATAGAAATGAACAAAATCATGTCCTTTGCAGCAACACACTTGGAGCTAGAAGCCATTATCCTAAGTAAATTAATGCAGGAAAAGAAAACCAAATATTACATATTCTCACTTACAAGTGGAAGCTAAACATTGAGTACACATGGACACAAAGAAGGGAATAATAGACACTGGGTCCCACTTGAGGATGGAGGGTGGGAGGAGGTTGGTGAGGATCAGAAAACTACCTATGATATACTACGTTTATTACCTGGGTGATGAAATAATACACCAAACCCTGGTGACATGCAATTTACCCATGTAACAAAACCCCTGAACCTAAAATAAATTTGGAAAGGGAAAAAATAAAAACACATACACAGACCACAATAACAATACATCTTCAAAGCACCTAGTTGATTATTATAGTTGAGCACAAGAATTATGTGAAGAAAGCCTCACTGATACATATTTGTAAGTCTTTAAAAGGATTCGTATAAATATAAGATTTTTCAATATCCTCAGGAACAGTAATAATATTTAAGAAAATAAGACATTGATCTACACTCAAACTATTGTTGTTATCAAATGTAACCAAAAGACAAAACAGCCACTTTGGATATAGTGGAGTACAGATATTAGTGATATGTTAACATGATACTACTCTTTTTGTGAGTTGTGGTGGAAGAGTAAGCACTGTAACTGTAGCAACCTGAAGCTCCTTTTAAATAAAGAAGTACTAAGAAAAATTATGCAGCTTCTTTTGGATTACCTTCAGTTCAAAGTGAAATGGTATGAGAAGGGATGAAAAACCCATAAGACATTAGAATGATAAATAATAATAGTGTCAAACCTACTATACTCCAACATCTGAGACCTACTGCTTGGGCATTAGTTGCAATTAATAAACATAGTATTGAAAGAGAAACTCTGGCTTTATCCTAATGGTTTAATGTTGTAGGGAATAATAGCCCTGCCTCTCCTACCAGATCACATAAAAATGGAACATGATATCAGAAAAAGACAAATGCATGTTAAACCACATCCTTAGTGTTCTCTTAAGAATGAATGTTCTCATTTTTTGCAGTATGAATAGGCTGAGAATTTTCCAAATCTTTATGTTCTGGTTCCTTTTTGCTTAACAATTCTTTCCTCAGTTCATCTCTTTTCTTTCACATTTTACTATAAGAGATCAAGAGGAACCAAACTATTCCTTTAAAAATTTGCTAAGAAGCCTCCTCAGCTAGATACCCAATTTTGTTGCTCACAAGTTCTACCTTTCACGAAACACTAGAACACAGTTCAGACAAACTCTTTAACACTATATAACAATGATCACCTTTCCTCCAGTTTCCAATAATACATGTCTCATTTTTATCTGAGATCTTATCAGAATTGCACTTCATGTTCATATTTCTAGCGTGTTTCTCAAAACCCATCCCAAAAACTGACATCAGCAAGGTGGTAGAATAGGACTTCCCAGCCCATATCCTTCCACCAAAACAGCAACTTGAACAACTATCCCCATACAAATACAACTTCACAAGAGCTAACAAAGCCAGGTGAAAGATTACAACAGCTGTGAGTAACGTAGAAAATTTAAAAGGTGAATTGAAGAGGTTAGAAAGGAAAGTTTTATATTACCCAAGTTTTCTCTCTCCGAATCCCAGGCAATACAGAATGGAGCAGAGAGAGGGAAATGAGCACTAGACTTTGCCTCAGACTCTGGGTTTCTAGGTCTATCCCAGGGCCAAGATGGTCTGGCAGCCTCAGCCTCCAGAATATTCTCAACACCTGTCTGATCCACGAGGCCTCAGGCCTCAGGCCTGCCCTAGCATCAAGCCAGCTTAGAAACTCTAGTCATCTGGCCAGCACTTGCAGATCCAGTCTTCAAGCCAGTCCCTCTGTATACAGGCTCCAGGTCCGCCAGCCCCAGGCAAATCCCTGAAGCTCCAGGCTTCAGACCTGTCCCAGATTTCAGACTATCCCAGAGCATAGCCTCAGGCTTTGTACCCTTTGTACCCTTCCCCCCAGTCAACAACACTAGACTCAGACAGCAGGCTGGCACCCATGGACACAGGCTCCAGGCCTACTCTAGCAGATCCAGGGTTCAGGTTCATTCTAGTAGACCCCAGTGCCAGGCCAACCCTCATGGATGGAGGCTCCAGGTCTGTCCCTGCAGAGCAAGGACTCGGGCCCAACCCTGTGGACTCAAGTCCCAAGCCTGTCTCAGTGCCAGGTCAACCCCCATGAATTCAGTCTCTAGACCCACCTAGTGGCTGCAGGTGCCTTCCCCATCCCAGCAACTGTCAGCTCCTTTGGACCCAGGCTTCAGACCAACCTCCACTGATACAGGCTCTAGACCTACAACATAGACCCAGGCACCAGGCCCACTCACATTCTGACCCAGGCACTAAGACAGCCTTGCTGAGGTCTCTAGCAGCAGGCCCATCTGTGGGCCATGCCAGACAGGCTGCCTTGAATCTCTGGATGGGGTGACTGGTGAAGGGCTTTCCTAAACAAAGCCAGTCTACAAAGACTGGAATTCATCCCTATTTCTTCAAATGTACACAGATCAATATGAGGCAATAAGAAACATAAAAAACCAAGGAGACACAGCACCACCAAAGGAACACAATATGCCAATAGCTCGCCCCAAAGAAGTGAAGATATGCAAAGTGACTGACAAAGATTTAAAGATAATTTTTTCAGAGAAGCTCAGAAAATTTCAATAAAATACAGAGAAATAATAAAATAAAATCAGCAAAACAATAAATGATCAAGACAAGAAATTTGACAAAGATTTAAATTATTTAAAAAATCAGACAAAATCTGGAGCTGAAAAACAATGAAACAAATAAAAAATGCAATAAGAATGTCACCAGGAGAATTAATCAAGCAGGAATATCTGTGAACTTAAAGACAGGTTATTTGAAAATATACAGTCAGGAGAAAAATAAAGAAAGGATAAAGAGGAATGAATAATGCTTATGTTATTAATAGCAGGGCATCAGAACAGCAAATATTTAATTTATAGGAGTTTGTGAAATAATAGAGACAAAGGGATAGAAAGCTTATTTTAAAAGATAATAGCGGAAAACTTTCCACATATTGGAAAAAATATAAATATCCAGATACAGAGTACAGAAAGGCCAAACATCCCCAATCAGATTCAATCCAAAGAAGATTACATCAAAAGATATTATAATGAATCTGTCAAAAATCAAAGACAAAGAAAATATCTTGAAAGCAGCAGGAGAAAAGAAGCAAATAACACATAAGGGAGTTTCAATAAAGTTAGCATCAAATCTCTCAGCAGAAACCTTACAGGACAGTAGATAGTGGGACAATATACTGAAAATGATTAAGAAAAATAACTGCTAATCAAGAATACTGAATATTAGACCCACTTGTATGGTTTCTGAAAGAGACTCACTTCAAATGTAAGGATACACATAGATAGCAAATAATAGATGACAAAAGATATTCAATGCAAATGGAAAGCCAAACAATGCAGGGGTGACTTTATAGGTAGGGTATATCTTATCCACAATGCTTGGGACCAGAAGTGTTTCAGATTCCAGTTTTCTCTTGGGGGGGAGGGGAATTGGAATATTTGCATTATACTTACCGGTTTTGCATCCCTAATCAGAAAATCTGAAATCTAAAATGCTCCAGTGAGAATTTTCTTTGAGCATGGCCATTGAGCATCATGTAGGCATTCAGAAGTTTCAAATTTTGGAGCATTTTGGATTTCACGTTTTCAGATTAGAGATGCTCAACCTGTACTGTATACCACAAGTACCACTGTTACCATTTTGGTATATTTTCTTTAATGAATTCAGAATAGATTATGATCAAATACATAGCTGCCATTTTCACTTTAGAATATTGTGAGGATATACTCATGCTATTAAAATGTCTTTGAAAATGCTTGTTTCAACTGTTTTTACTCTTATAAATAAAACTGATGAAAATAGCAACAATATGAACAAAATGTAATATTACTTAAATTTATAATTGCCATGCACAAGGCTAACTCTTTAACATGTATTATGTCATATAATCCTCACAGAAACTTTGTCAGTCATTATTAGCATCATATGCATTTTATAGATGAGGAACCTGGGAGATCCAGTGATTAAAATAATATGGCCCTTAACACAACAAATATAAAGATGTCTTCTGTGGCTGTGGCGTGTGACACTACATTTTATAGTTACTAAATCTCTATGTTTGAGTGGTGTGGACAATGGGACTCCTGTTATAAAGTGATTTGTGTGCATGTGTTCTTGCTCACTCCAGGCTGAATTATGCACCACTCTTTGAATGAGGGTGTGAACTTTTCTGCCCAACACTTTATGTAAAACAGCCTGGCAATCCCCTCCAAGGGAAGAGTGAGTGAAGTCAAGGGCCAGCCATAGACCCTGTCTACTAGCACCACCACTTTTGAATATACCTCTCTTTACTCCACCTCACACAGGTAACAGGACCCACCTAAAGCACCAGACATACCAAGTGACCTGCATGTAGGACTGTAAAGTAAGTGGCCCCACCCATGCTGCCCACAACACTGACAGAGAATTTTTTTACAACTCTTCATCCTTAGTGTTCCCATGAAAGTCCAGAGTAACAAAGATAAAGTAATAAACAGAAGAAAGACTATTATTCTCCCTCAATGAGTACTGCTTTTCTCATCCCTTCTATTCTCATCTTATCCTGAAGATATCTTGAGTAATGCTCTCCAAATGGAAATGAGCTAACCTGAGATGGACTTATTAAGTAGCCAAGTTCTTTCTCCATAAAAACCTAACTTGTGGATTTTTAAAAAATATTTTTCTCCAGCTGTTTAATTTAGCTTAGTTTTCATCCAACAACAACAAAAAAAAAAACGGAAAAGAAAACCTCCACCAAATAATATGAATACCCATATATAGATTTTTCACATTTGCTTTCAAATCTAAAAGAAAATAAGATTTGAAGCTAATTTACAGTGATGTAATACCTTATCTTTTGACTAAGACCTGAATCAACGAAAGCCTTCACAATTTGAGCTACCATGGATTGTGCTTGAATTAGGTTAGGTAATGTCTAACGTTATCTACTTCAATTTATATTCACCAATAATTGCCATAACATGTTTATTCTCTCCCAGAATTCTGCTACTAGCTTCTCTGCCCTAGCCTCTGACTTAGCCTGCCACTGTGAAGTTTGTCCTGGTTCATTAATTCCTATGTAGGTTTCTGACTTGCCTCCAAGTCACGGAGAGGATTTGTGGCTCTGTAAAGCTCTTGCAAGCACCTAATCCGTGAGGGTCCTTATAGCTGTGCAGGAGTCACCTCTGGCTCTGGGCTGCCCGTGTCCACAGGCACAGCTGACTGGTTTTCTCTTGGGTCTCAAGGTCAGGCATTGCACTAGACCCAAGACTTTAAGGCTGAGTAAGAAACTGAACTCCTTAGGAATAGAGGAAAGCCTTTAAGCCTTTTTACCTTATTTCCCAGCTCTTCTCTTTGGGGTAGTGAGAGCTACAGCAAACAAAGACCCTTTATCTCTCTTCCCTGTAGAGTTTCTTGGCTAATATTAAAGCCATCTCAAATATCCAAGTTCTGCTATCAATTTTATTTCTGATCATGTTGTTTGTGACTATTCTTTCCCACCAGTCAGGACAGACTTGTCCATGTTACCAGTGCATTTCATTTCCTTTATTCATTCTCAAATCCCTCCTGCCAATCCACTTAAGGATTCTATAAAAAGTCACTCAAGTTTCTCTTATGTATTTCCTTCTCACATGGTCTAGTTTATTGAAAAAAAACTAGCTTAACATTTGAAATAGATACAAAAGAAAAAATATGTACCACCTAATAGAAATATCATCATCATCATCATCATTGTTATCATCATCTCTAACAATTACATAGTATTAAAAGGTACCAGGCACTAATATAACTGCTTTACACATATGAATTCTTTCATTCCTTACAAGTTAACAAGGGAGGTAATAGTATCGTCCTTATTTTACAGATAAGAAATCTGCAGCACAGAGAGGATAAATAATGTGTGCAAAGTCACAGAAACAGTAAATCATAAAGGCAGCATCAAAACTGGATTCAGACACCCTGCTCTAAACCCCAGCAACCTGCAGCTTTCCCACAATGTCAGTTCTTGATGACTTCCACAAATCACTATTCCATGTAACCAAACACTCTGTCTTTTGAGTTTGTAATTCTCTCCTGAGTGTGTATCATGGTGAATTTACCCTAAAGGGATACTCAATGAGAAATTGAGCAGGTATGACTACCTAGCAGGCAAGTAGAAAAACTGAGTTTGAATGTCCACAACAGAATAGAAACTTGGACACCTGCATACCAATATGTAAACTATATCAAAACTTTTTTTTTTATTTGCAACATTTATTTTAAGTTCGGGGGTACATGTGCATGATGGGCAGGTTTGCTACATAGGTAAATGTGTGCATTGGTGGTTTCCTGCACAGATCATACCATCACTCATGTATTAAGCCCAGCATCCACTAGCTATTTTCTTCCTGATTCTCTCCCTTCTCCCATCCCTCACCCTCCAGTGACCCCAATGTGTGTTTTCTCCACACCATGTGTCCATGTGTTCTCATCATTTTGCTCCCACTTGTAAGCAAGAACATGTGATATTTGGTTTTCTGTTCCCGTATTAGTTTACTGAGGGTGATGGCCTCTGGTTCCATCCATGTCCCTGCAAAGGACAAGAACTCATCCTTTTTTATGGCTGCTTAGTATTCCATGGTGTATATGTACCACATTATCTTTATCCAGTCTATCACTGTTGGCAATTTAGATTTATTCTATGTCTTTGCTGTTGTAAATAGTGCTGCAGTGAACATATGTGTGCATGTGTCTTTATAATAGAAAAATTTATATTCCTTTAGGTATATACCCAGTAATGGGATTGCTGGGTCAAATGGTATTTCTGTCCTAGGTCTTTGAGGAATCACTACACTGTCTTCCACAATGGTTGGACTAATTTACACTGCCACCAACAGTGTAAAAATGTTCCTTTTTCTCCACAGCCTCACCAGCATCTGTTATTTTTTGACTTTTTAATAATAGCCATTCTGACTGGTGTGAGATGGTATCTCATTGTGTGGTTTTGATTTGCATTTCTCTAATGATAGTGATGTTTAGCTATCAACAACTTTTATGTAACAGTATGGAAAGCATTGCTCCCATTTTATGGAAGAGAAAACTAAAGCTCAGGACATTCAAATATCTTGACCACCATCACATATGTAGTGGCTGAACTATTTTATTATAAATTATATATTCTTTTCCACTGTAACGCAATTTCCATTCAATAAAGATAGTCTAGTAAATTGCATAAAAGTCATAACATACTCTAACAAGGTACTCTTACACTTAATCCTAGTGGAAATTTTCTTCCACTATCAATATCCTGTGGTACTGGGAACAGATCCACATCCCCATGGCCTTCTCCTCAAATTCAGATTACCCTCCTGAGACATTCAAATGTGGGCAGTGGCCTAGGGTGGAGGTAATAGGAACTGTTAGATGGACCAGGCAAATATTACACTGAGACAGTCTGTCATGTATGCTTTACAGCCACGCCCTTAAAGTTTTCTGTGATTCCACAAACAGCTGAAAGTATTTTCTTCAATTTCTCTAGTCAGCTCATTCAGTGACAGAACATTCAAACTGACTTCTCTGCTAGGGGATAGCCAATCACTTTGCCCAAAAAACATTTGCAAAGGGCAAAGTTTCACTGTTCACATTTTTTAGAGTCACTATGGTGTGAAGTACAGAAAAAAAATCTTTAAAAAAGCAACAGTCAACTAATTCAAGTCCACTGATAGTAATTCACTATCAGTGTGAACATGGGAAAATATCCCGCAGCCCAAGTTTTAGTTAATTCACCTGTAAGTATATATGAATAATATGTATTGATAAAAAATATAATTTTTAAATTTAAAAAATTAAAAAATAAAAAAGAAAGGGGAGGTGGAACAAAGTTTGAAAGTGCTAATGTCTATCTTTCAAATCATACAGACAATAAGTATATTCTTTAAAATTAAAAAATCTATATATGAGGTGGGAGGATTGCTTGCGCCCAGGAGTTCAAGACCAGCCTGGGCAATATAGTGAGATCTAGTCTCTACAAAAAAAAAATTTAATTAGGCAGGCATGGTGGCATAAACCAATAGTTCCAGCTACTCAGGAGCCTAAGGTGGGAGGAACACTTGAGCCCAGGAGGTCCAGGTTGTAGTGAACTGTGATTGCACCATTGCACTCTGGCCTGGACGACAGAGCAAGACCCTGTCTCAAATACACATATAAATATATATATATATATATATATATATGCTTAACATTTATGCCTAACTCTAGGCTCTATTATGCGCCACTCTTTGAATGAGGGCTTGAACATATATATTTTTATTATGTACATATATATAATACATATATATGCATACACATAATATTGTCGTAATTTTTGGGATTAGAGAGAGGCAGTAAATGCCACTGTATCTTCCACTGTAGAGTTTAGAACCAGCTAAGAAATAAGAGATAGGAAAAGGGCAAATCCTTATCAAAGTGCCTGATTTATTGACAAAACTGTTCAAAGACCATAACTTTAGTTCTGCAGCTAGGTTGGGTTCCTTGAATGTCTCTAATATTAGGCATGATTATTCCTCTACTTACAGGTAGAGTAAAATAAGCTCTAGCCACTGGCATTTGCCCAAATGGAAATCTACTCCTGTGTCCTGAAGACATGTGAGCTCTGCCAAGAGCAGACCCAGAAAGCACAAAGCCACGCATGCTAAGCTCCTTCTGCAAGATTTGTCAGTAAGTTAAGTCAATAATTTCCCTCAAAAGAGGAGTCAGTGAGGAGGAAGAGCTGAAAGTGTTCCTTTAATATTTTTCTTCTGTGGAGTGGAAATTCTCTCCTCATTATAAATTCACAAGGATGATGTTTTCAGCTAAGAACTCTCTTATGCATACCTAATTGCATGTTGAATATTTCAATTTGGATATAACACAAGTACCTAAAATTTAAAAGCCTGAAATTGAATTAGTAATCTTATCTCTTAATTTATTCCCCCTCTAAGGTGCCCCATCTGCATAAAAGGTACCACCTCCCTTTCAGGGACTCAGACCAAAAATCTAGGCTTTCCTAATGTTTCTCTATCTGACTTTATTGAACTAAACACGAGATCTTACTTAATTCTACCTTCTAAATACTTCATATAAATCTCAATTCTCTCCCCCTTCCCACCATCATCATTCTCTTCCAGGACATTATCTTCTCCTGTATTTTTGACTTACATCCTATTTTTCTTTTTCTACTCCTGCCCTCTACCTTATCATTTACTTGAACTAATTCTCCTAGCAATGCCCAAATTTACTTTCCAAATATGTAAATTGAATTCCATTTATCTGATGCCAAGCTATGATTTCTTCAGGTTTCAACTTAAATCTTATTTTTTTCAGGAAAGACTTTATAACTTTCTGTAGAGTTAGTTTACAGCAACTTATTATTTACTTTGTCTTATGATAATACTCACCATACTTTAATTGCTTTTAATATCTGCCTTCTCCACTAGCTTCTGATTTTCATCAGCGAAGAGACCAGGGTCAAATTGTTCACAACTGTACACAGAAATTCAAGCAGCATAGCTGAAGCATAATGGGAGCAAAAAAATATTTAATGAATGAGTGAGCTCTAAATTAATCTTTGCTGATATTGAAAATCTCTAATATGAACTATAAATGAGTCAGTCAAAAACCTATGACCAGTCAGCCATTCAGCTTGCAGAAATGATAGTCTAAGAACTTATCAGATTTTTCTCCTGCAGAAAATAACTATAAAATCTGAAAACAATAGAAAAAGCAATTCCATAAAGGTACTGGAAGTTAAAAAAAAGCAGACAGATTCTGGCATGAGTACATACTCAGAGGAAGAAAGCTGGGTGATTTACAAATAAGTTCCCATCTTTATGGCTTTTAGCTTAGGAAAGTACAGTTGGTACAGTGAGATGCTGATTGAAAAAATATAGTCTCTATTGCCTAGGTAACCAGACAACTGAAGCAAAATGAAACATGGTTGTTGAAAAAAGCAATGAAATCTCAGAAAGAAAAGAGAGAAGGGGGATTCTCCATTTGTGTCAACCCACATCTCTGATTGAGGACTGGGCCATAAATACTTAGAACAAGCCAAAGCAGAATTTCAGCTAAAGCAGAGTTTCAACTCATGTAATTCTGAGCTGAAAACAGAGCTACCACCCAAAAATCTGGGTTTTCCCTTTGTGTCCAGATTTTTTTAAAATGCCTGCTCAGAAGGAGGAGGAGGAAGAGGAAGAGGAAGAAGAGAAACAACAATACTAGTTGGAAAAAAATAATAGAATCCTGAATATTCACAACTTTACACTCATAATGTCTAGGATGTAATCCAAAATTACCTGATGTCTAAAGAACCAAGAAAATGGAAAATATTCTCAAGACAAAAGAAAATCAACCTTGCTCAATCCCTAAATGAACACAATGCTAGAACTACCAAATGATGAGTTAATGATTACATTTTAATGATAACAATACTATCACATCACATTTCAGTGCTATAGCAGTTAATCTAATTAACTGTTAGAACTTTTCTAAATAAAACAAAGTAAAATAAGTCTACAATACATTTTTAAATATATAAAAATCCAGCAAAGAAATAGAACATATAAAGAAGAATCAAATGGAAAGGTGAGAACTGAAAAAATACAATATTGAAATTTGAAAATCACTGGATGGACTTAACAGAGAAATAAATATTACAAAGGAAATAGTACATGAACTTAAATATACATCAATAGAAATTACCTTAGGGACTTCTCATGAAAACCATGGAGGCCATTAAGAGATTGTAACACATCTTTAAAGAGCTGAAACAAACAAACAAAATCTTGCCAACCATAATTTTCTAACTAGTAAAAATATTTGTCAAGAATCACAGAAAATAAAGACATTTTGGATAAAACAAATTAAGAGCATGTGCTGTCAACATTACTGCACTAAAATAGATGCTAAAGGAAGTTCTTCAGGCTAAAGGCACATGATGTAACATGAAAAAGACTCTCAGAGCAGAAGAAAGAACATCAAAAATGTTATATATCTGGGTAAATGTCGAAGACTTTTTTTCTTTTTGATTTATTCCTCTTAAACCATACAACCACTTAGAACTAAAATTATATTATCTTATGGGCTTTATAAATGTATTTAGATGAAATTAATATTATGATATGCATTAATTTTCTATTGCTGCCATAATAAATCACCAAAACTTAATGGATTAAATAGCACAAATTTATTATATTATAGTTCTCTAGGTCAGAATATCTGATTTGAATCTCACCAGGCTAAAAACAAGGAGGCAGTATGTGTTTTTCTCTTAAGGCTGTAGGGAAGATTCTTCTTCCTTGCTCATTGGGTTATTGGCAGCATTCTCTTGTATGTGTAGGACTAAGATCTCTATTTCCTTCTGGCTGTCAACTAAAGGAATTCCTAATTTCTATGGGACACTCTTATTCCTTGTCTCATGAACCTCTTTCTTTATCTTCAAACAAATAGCAGGTCAAATCCCTTTTTCAATCCTTTTTCTTTCTTCCATTTCATCTCTGTGACCTAGCTAACAAAAACTCTCCTCCTTTAAAGACATTATGATTAGATTTGGTCCACCCATACAATCAAGGATAATCTCCCCATCTCAAATATATCTGCAAAGTATGTTTTGCCATAGAAGGTAACATATTTACAAGCTCTGGAAATTAGGGAATGTGGATCTTTGAGGGCATATAGTTCTGCTTATCACACAAAAGTACACTAAAATTTGGGGAAAGAGAATATACAACTATAGCATTGAAATTTTAAAATATTTTACAGAAAGTTATACAATATTAATTGTAAGTAAAATATAAAAGGTTAAAAAAATGCAACCCCAAAGACAAGCATTTTTTAATATTGCAGAAAAATATAGCCAAAATTTTATAGAAAATTTTTAACAATTGTAGAACTAAATCAAATTTTTAAAAATCTGTCAAGAAAGGAGGAAGTGAGGGCCAGAAACAAAGACAAAGAGAAATAGTAACAAACGGTGGAAATAAAACTCAAACATACTGATAATTACATTAAAGTGTAATAACCTAAACACACACCAAGTCAAAGGCAAAAATTGTCATAATAAAATTTAAAAGATAAAAACAATTATACAATATCTGTAAGAAATGCATTTTTAATATAATGAACAGACTGAAAGTAAATAAAGAGAAAAAGACATACAAGCAGTAAACATAGAAAGAGTGGAGTGACTGTTTTTACCAGATAAAATATATTCAAAGAAAAATTATTCTCAGAGGAAAAAAAAAGCCGGACACAGAAGGCCATATAATATATGATTACATTTATATGAAGTGTCCACAAAGGCAAATCTAAAGAGACAGAGAGTAAATGAGTGGTTTCCAAGTGCTTGAGAAAGGGAATAATGGAGAATCACTGCTAATAGGTACAGAATTTGAGAGTGACAAAGTGTTTTGAAATTAGATACTATTGATGGATATAAAACTCTGTGAATATACCAAAACTCTCTGAGCTCTGCACTTCAAAAGAGAAAAATTTATGATATGTGAATTATATATCAATACATCTATTATTTAAAAAGTATTCTGAGTAAATGTATAACTCATAATAATAAAAGGGTCAATTTATCATAAAAGACAGGATAATCATAAATATGTAAGTACTAATTAAAAGAGCTTTAAAATACATAAAACAAAAATACAGTATTTAAGGGAGAAATAGGCAACCTCACAATCATCGTTAGCTATTTAAAGACCTCTCACTTGATAAAACTAGACAAAAATATAGCAATAATATAAATGATCTGAACATTATCTACCACATTAACTTAATAGACAACTGATGATAGATTATGGATTAGATAGACATAGATAGATAGATAAATAGACATAGATGATAGATATAAAAGAAGGGAGGGGCCGGGCGCAGTGGCTCATGCCTGTAATCCCAGCACTTTGGGAGGCCGAGGCAGGCAGATCACAAGGTCAGGAAATTGAGACCATCCTGGCTAACACGGTGAAACCCCATCTCTACTAAAAATACAAAAAATTAGCCGGGCGTGGTGGCGGGCACCTGTAGTCCCAGCTACTCGGGAGGGTGAGGCAGGAGAATGGCGTGAACCCGGGAGGCGGAGCTTGCAGTGAGCTGAGATCGCACCACTGCACTCTAGCCTGGGCGACAGAGCCAGACTCCGTCTCAAAAAAAAAAAAAAAGGGAGGAGGAAAGGAGGAAGGAAGGATGGAAAAAAGGAACTATACCCAACAGCAAAATACTCATTTTTTCAAGCACCTAAGGTGCTTTTCCGAGGATATATCATATAATGTGCCATAAAAGAAGTCTCAATACATTTAACGATATTGAAATCACACAAAATTTGTTTCTGAACCTCAGTGAGACTAAACTGGAAATCAATAGCAATAATATAACTAGGAGAAATACAAATATTTGGTAATTCGTGAACATACTTTCAAATGATATGTGGGTTAAAGAAGACACCCAAGAGAAATTATAACATCATTTAAACTAAACGACAATAAAAATATAACATATCAAAATTTACAAAATATAGGTAACGCAGTATTTAGAGAGATATTTATACATGTAATTGTCTATGCTAGAAATAAATATTAAAAGATAATTATTTGAATTCCCATCTGAAAAACTAGACAAAGAGAAAAATGAACCTAAATGAAATGGGAAGAAGAAAATAATAAAGGAAGAAATCAATGAAATGGAAAAGAAGAAAAACAAGACTATTATCATTAAAACCAAAGCTAGTTATCTCAAATATAAGTAAAATTAAAAATCACTTGTCTATGCTACCAAAGAAAAGAGGGTCCAGGCACAGTAGCTCATGCCTGTAATCCCAGCACTTTGGGAGGCTGAGGTGGGCAGATCACTTGAGGTCAGGAGTTTGAGACCAGCCCAGCTAACATGATAAAACCCAGTCTCTACTGAAAATACAAAAATCACCTGGGTGTGGTGGCACACACATGTAATCTCCACTACTTGGGAGGCTGAGGCAGGAGAATTGCTTAAACCTGGGTGATGGAGTTTGCAGTGAGCCGAGATTGCTCCACTGCACTCCAGCCTGGGTGACAGAGCAAGACTCTGTCTCAAAAAAAAAAAAAAAAAAAGAAAAAAGAAAAGAGAAACACATGTCAAAATACCAACATAGAAAGAGGGTACATCAGTACAGATCCTACATACAATAAAAGCACAATAATGGCATACTATAAACAACTTTATGCAATACATTAACATCCTAGATGAAATAAATTCCTTAAGGTCATAAAGTACCTAATTCAACCAAAGAAAACACAAAATCCTTGAATATCTTATATCAATTAAAGAATGAATTTATAATTTTAAAGACTTCCCACAAAGAAAACTCCAGGATCAAGTAGCTCTGCTGTTGAGTTCTATCACATATTTTTAAACCAATTCTATGCAAACTCTGTCAGAAAATAGTAAAGAACACTTCCAAAATTCCTTTATCTGGACAGTATTACCCAGATCCCTAAATCAGAAAATATTATAAGAATTATAAAACTATAAACCAACATCCATTATGAACATGACTGCAAAAATTTTGAACAAAAGTTTACAAATCAAATCCAACAGTATAAAAATAGATAAAATTTATCATGACGAAGTGAGACTTATCACAGGAATGGCTAAGTTGGTTTAACATCTGAAAATCAATGTAATTCACCATATAAAAAGCATAAAGGAGAAAAATTATATAATCCTTTCTCTTTTTTTAGTGGCTTAAATCAACACACATTTATTATTTTATGGTTCTGGAGGTCAGAGTCTCACTAGGCTCAAATGAAGATGTCACCAGGTCTAATTGCTTCTGGAGACTCCAGGGGCAAAATCATTTCCTTGCCTTTTCCAGCTTCTAGAGGCCACTTGCACTCCTTGGCTCTTGCCCCCTTCCCCCCATCTTCAAATCTGGCAGCACAGCACCTCCAAATGTCTCTTTCTGACTCTGAACCCTGCCTCCTTCTTACAAGGACCTTTGCAATTAAATGCTCGTCTCTGCATCTCGGGATCCTTAATCATTCATATTGCACATTCCTGTTGCTGTGGGAGGTGCCTATCACAGGCTCTAGGGATCAGGCATGGGCATTTTAGGAGGTCATTATTATGTATACCACCATACTTCTCTCAAAGGGCTCCAAAGAAGAAAAGGCTTGGGAATGGGGCTGGGCTGACAGGCTGTGAAGAAGATGCTGCTGAGCAATTAAATCAAGCTCCATCTTAGAATATCTGGGTTTGGTGAGGTTTGACGGGCCCAGGAGGTACAAGCTGATGCTTACTGTGATCAGTGGTGAATTCCTCATCAGTGGAGGTATTCAACTAGAGGTTATGAGATGTTTGACCCTGGTCATCTTTTTCTTCTTTTGAATTTATTTTGAAATAATTTTAACTGCAAAACTAGTACAGAGAGTTCTGATACGACGTCACCCAGCTTCTCCTAATGTTAACATTGCACCTAATCACAGTACACTGACACCGACACACTTTAACTCACTACTCTGCAGACCCCAGTGGAGTTCCACCCATTTACCCCCTAATGTCCTTTCTGTGGTTGGAGACCCCACCCAGGGTCCCACATGGATTTGGTTGCCATGCCTTCTTAGCTCCTTCCAGTCCAGTACAGTTCCTGGTCTTTCATCACCATGACACTTTTGAGAAGGGAGCATTGGCCTGTTATTTTGAGAATACCCAAGAATTTGTGATTGAAATTTTTCATGATCGTTTCTATAGATGCAGAAATAGTATTTCATTAGTTATAATAAGTGTCTGAAAATGAAGAATAGGAGGCATAGTTTAAAGACAGCTATGAAAATCTGCAGCTAATATCATACACAGCTGTGGTGTGTTCAAAAACTTTTAGCCAAGATCAGGAAAAAAGCATGGATGTCTGTTCTCCCCCGCTTCACTTTAATATTGTACTGGAAGTACTAGCCAACTCAGTAAGGCCAGAAAAAGTAATAAAAAGAATAAAGGTTGGAAAAATGGAATCACGCTGTTTATAGAGGACATAATTGTGTTTACAGAAAACCCTTTAAAAATCTACAGAAATATCTACTAGAACAAATAAGTGATTTAAGTAGTATATCAGCATACAAGATCAAACAGCAAAATCAACTTAAGTTTTACATATTAGAAATAAGAAATTTAAAAATAATCTTTAAAAATTTAACTATTAGGCTGGGCGCAGTAGCTCATGCCTGTAATCCCAGCACTTTGGGAGGCCAAGGTGAGTGGATCACTTGAGGTCAGGAGTTCGAGACCAGCCTGGCCAACATGATGAAAACCCCATTTTGACTAAAAATACAAAAATTAGCAGGGTGTGGTCGCTAATGCCTGTAGTCCCAGCTACTTGGGAGGCTGAGAAGGTAGAATCGCTTGAACCCAGGAGGCAGAGGTTGCAGTGAGCCGAGATTGCACCACTGTACTCCAACCTGGGCAACAGAGTGAGACTCCATCTAAAAAAAAAAAGGTAACTACTGCAATAGCAGAAAAAAAAAGTGAATTTAACAAAAGATTTCTAAGAACTGAGCAATGAAAACTACAAAACATTGCAAATACAAATTAATGACCTAAGAAAAATGGAGAGCCATACTATGCTCATGGTTCAGAAGACTAATATTAGTAAGATGGCAATTCTCCACAAATTGGATATATAGGTTCAATGTAATTCTAATAAGATACTAAGAGGCTTTGTTGAATAAACTGACAAGTTATTTTATACTTTACATGAAAAGAGAAAATAACCTAGGATAGCCAAAAACAATCATGAACTCAAGAGTAAACTTGAAGTATTAGCTTGATTTGCCTTCATTACTTAAAACAAAGCTATAGTACTTGTGGCAGTGTGGCATTGGTACAAGTTGAGAATCCACAAATAAACTCACACATTTATGGCCAATTTATTTTCAACAAAGGCACTGAGGTAATTCAATGAAGAAAAAGTCTATTCAATAAATTGCACTGGAAAAATTGGCTATCTGTAAGAACAAAAAAGAAATAATAAACCTGAACCTGGGTTACGCAAAGATATCTTAGACAAGACACAAAAGACTACTAAAATAGTGGTAAGTTAAACTTCATAAAAATTAAAACCTTTTTCTCTTTGAAAGACAGGCACAGATCATATAACTGGCAGATGGGAAATTGGAATTCCATTTTAGGTATCCCAGGCCCTAAAACCCTAGCCTTTTTCCACCACTCCATGTGGTTTCTGGCACTCACTCTGGGGTAAGGTAGTCTGGTCAGAAATAAACAGCATATATCAATATATATAACCAAAGAAGCCTAGGAAATATTTGATACAATGAGTCAAAGGTCAATGATAGTAGCTAACATATGTATTACATAAAACTAAACTTTCTTACACTACACAGAACGTTTCCAGAAAGTAGATACCTTTTGCCTCCTCATATTACATAGATAACCAATAAAACAGGTGACATAAAAAAGTAAGAAATGCACCCAGAATGGAAATAGCACTGACTGACCAGGGATCTGGACCATTAGTCTTAACTCCTTACTGACAAGGAGTATATGACCTTAAATTTCTGCATATTAGATTCCATCTACCTAAAATACAAAGGTTAACTTAGAAGAACAAAGGTTAGAAGAACAAACCCTCATGCTCCTTTCAGATTCATAATATTAGAAAAGATTCTCCAGTCCTTTAGTCAACAACTTTTATTGCCAAGTTCTAACTGTGCGTAGTTCCTCAGGTTGAGTGAGGAGTGTTAGAACAAACAGAGTCCGAACCCCAGATCTGAAGTCAGGACCATCATGATGGCTGACGCTCCCCTTTGGCAGTTGAGCTGCGTAGTCCCTGCTGGGGCACCGTCTGTCACAGCCCTATGAAGCCAGAGGATAAAAGGTGGGAAATGTTCACTAGCTGTGGTATTTTATGTGGTGGGTTATTTTTCACCAGCTGCAGATGGCTCTGCAAGAAAAAAAAAAAAAAGAGGGCACCTCAGTGACTGGCAAATCACACCTAACAGTGTCACCAGAGATGAATGAGCTCTCTGTTTAACTGGTAGCTAGGCCTGGAGATTCACTTTGGGGAGAGTCCAGCCTCCTCTGTGTTTTCTGACAATCTCCATCCAAACTCCCCACAGGCCTGTGGTGTCTAGTACTGCACAATCTCACAACCCCCATGTACTCAATTCACAATGATTAATGATGCAATGCAGTGCCTCAGACTCATCCACCCATTCTAGAAGTCCCTATAAAATAGCAGTTTGTACCTGGCCCACAGTAGGTACTTGACAGGATATCTATCCAAATATATTGCATTGAAAAGTCCTTCACGTCTAGCATTGAAAACTACAGATGGAGCTTGTTCTTTCACCTCTATCAAATATCTTCTGAAAATAAAGCTATTTAAGCATAAGAGGCTAAGCCTGATTCAATCTGATTGTCGCTGTTGTTCCAAGCCTTCTTCCATTGTCCCAAATTCCTGCTTTAATTTTGAGCTAACTGAAATTAACCTCTTGTACATCCAACACAGCTGGGGTGATGAGAAGTTCTAAAATTAATAATAATAGAGTTAGGGCTTGGCCCAGTCATTAAATGGTGAAATTTGTTTGGGGCATCCAAAATATTTCCTTTTTGCGTCAGCCAAAATACCACTGGCTGCTCTTTTTTACTTCTCTGCAAAAACTTGCTTTCAGAAATGGCTCTGCCATCCATCATCTATACTATGGCATAAGTTTGTCAATGTGATGGAATTCTGAGGAAATTTACATCCTAGGCATAATTCTAATTGTTTCATGAAAACTTTAGCCAACCAAATAAGCAACTTAGTTGGGAGAATTCAGGGAGAGGTTCTGTTTTTTGTTTTTGTTTTGTTTTGTTTTGTTTTGTTTTGTTTTGTTTTTGAGACAGAGTCCCACTCTGTTGCCCCGGCTGGAGTGCACTGGCACAATCTTGGCTCACTGCAACCTCTGCTTCCCAGGTTCAAGTGATTCCCCTGCCTCAGCCTTCCAAGTAGCTGGTATTACAGGCATGTGCCACCACACCCTGCTAATTTTTGTATTTTTAGTAGAGACAGGGTTTCACCATGTTGGCCAGGATGGTCTCGATCTCCTGACCTCATGATCCCCCTGCCTCGGCCTCTCAAAGTGCTGGGATTACAGGCATGAGCCCCATGGCCGATCCTGTTTGTTATATCATAGACACTATGTTACCTACAAGTAAAATAGGCCTTAACTTTTTTTGTGTACTCTCCTCCACTACTTCTTTTGACCTTTAGCTACCCATACACCTGGTTCACTGTGTTAATGCTTTTGATGCTAAAAGGCGAAATGGATGGCTAATGACTTTAAAAAGCTACTACCAAGGAGTGACTAACGGTCTGGAAAGACACAAGCATATAGCATCACGAAATACACCTGTGCATTCAAAGAGTTAATATATTTCTGAAGGTTTCCCCCTCCTTAGAAAGATATTCCTTGCTTTGAAGTAGAAAAAATCTAGGTGTACCTGAAGAGGAATGTTAAAAGAAGAGAGGCTGCTTTTAGGAGATATTGAACTCCAAACTTTAAATGATTTAAATGCAATCCCCATGTGCAGCTGCTAAACCAAAGCACCTCACCCCAGGGAAGAGATGAGAAATTTTGAGGGCAATTGAACACTGAGAATTCTCATCGTGGCTTAGCAAAAAGTGACTTAGCACATGTGTTTCAGTAATTATGAAGCGTCGGAGTGCTCACTGGCTCTGAAACACAGTCACCAGTAATGACAACTCAGGTGCTGGTGTAAGAGGCAATCGGATGAGGCAGGAATGAACACCTTTTGCCTTTGCAATCTGCTCATGCTCTGGGCAACTTTTCTTCTGGGAATGGATGTCTGGGTTGTGCACTCACACCAAGATTATTCATTACTTTTTAAGATTAGCTGTGCAGAGCGAATCAGGGGAAGAAGAAAGGTAGAATGCTTATTAGGTAACCACCATGTATTCAGCACCTACTAGGAACCTGGAATTTTACATATACTCCTTAAAAACAAAAAGAAAAAAAAATCGTGAAATCTCACATACATTACAGAAAGATATAGAAACAGCAAGCTCCTCTGTCACTCTGCACAAATCATAAAATAGAATGTTGCTAGGTGCTCAGAGGGCCTCTGCAGATCCATGCTTTAGAACCACCTACCTCTCCCATAAAGGTTAGCCTCATTTATGTCAGTCTCTTTGCCATATATATTCCTTGTAAACATGCATTTATAAAGGCTTGGTTTAGTTGTGCTTGTTTCTGAATTATATATAAATAGAATTATGCAGCATGAACTCCTTTGTATCTGGCTTCTTTCATTTGGAACAAAGTTATGTTTATGATGTTCATGTTTTTGTTTACAAACGCAATTTGTTCATTTCATTGCTGTCATATTATATTACATGACTATATCACAATTTGTTTATTCAACTGTTGATGGGCTTTGGGTTAGAACTACTATAAATAATCTGCTATGAACATTCTTATACCTGTCTTTTGAGGCAGATGGGCATGCATTGTTAGATATATACCTAGTGGTAGAATTGAGAGTCAGGATAGACTAAGGGCCTATACAGTCAAGTTAGTGTAGACAGGTAAGTCCATTATGTTATTCACACCTATAGACATTTATAGAAACTTACACAAGTAGTTTGAAATCAGGAATCATCCAATCAATAATTATCCTGAATCTAATGCAATGTACTATAGTAGGCCTGCAAATGGGAAACTCACAAATGGTGACTAAATCAGAACCAAAAAAAGTCATTCATTCATTTATTTGACTTTTTTCATTGAATACTAGCTATGTACTACATACTATGCTAGGAGCCTGCATTGTTCTCTGTAGAGTAGAACTTTCTAATAGAAAATAAGAATCACAGAATCGCAGTAGTGTGTAACTGAAAAGAGATAACATAGTTGAGGCCATTTATTAAATAATGAAATTCAGAGCCACAGAGAAGTAAAGGAATTGATTCAATGTCTATAGAGAGCTGTAGGATCCAGGTCTCTTGGTTCTCAGATCTAGAGAAATCTTTTCTGAGAAGGAAGAGTGGGGTCAAGGAAAGGAAAGTTGTGTGCTCATATTAATTAAATTCAACTGCTTCTGAGATTCTATTTTCCCTTTCTTATCCCCTTTAAAGGCTAAAATAAGAAGTATACAACTGACCAAGGTGCAAAGTTTGTTTCTTCTCTCAGTCTCCAAAGACTTTGCCTCTGATGTGGTCTACATCTTCCTTCCCCGGGTACCTATTCTAGCAACCCTGAGGTGCTTAAGAAACTCAATCCAACTCTTCTATAACATCTATTGATTTTGTTAATACTCCAAAGAGCCTTGCCTTCTCAGCCTCACCCACCATGTTGCCACAGCAGCTGTGGCATGAAAGAACCACAGCTACAAGAGAGTAATACACCTTTCCCAGATCAGATACAATATTTCTGGCAAACGAGATTTACATGGTCACTTTAGCCTCATTAAACCTAGTTCTATTTGTACCTTTCCATACATTTCTCAAAAAGTTTTGAACAGTTACAATTCAGTGATCATAGAAGCTTCATTTTGACCTATTTTTCTTTAAGAAAAAAATAGGACAATGCTATTTTCTTCCAAGACATCATTAGTACTCCTGGGTTTCTTCTCACTAAAAATTGGAGAGTTCAATATTCTGTTCAACGGTAGAAAGGGCATGGGAATTGGGGGACAGAATACATGATTTATATCCAGGCTTCCAGACAAACCATCACCTCTGTCTCAAGGTTGTTTATTATGTATAATCCATTTGAAAAATTGTTTAATAGTAAGTGCTTAAAAATGTTACCCCCTTTCTGTTTTTTCTTTTTCTTTCTTTATTTTGGCTTAAATTGAGTTCTGAAAAAAGTGCTAATTTAACTCCTCAGAATAAAAAGACTGCAAGGTCTTGTCAAGCTCTGTATGATTCAGCAGAAACAGTGTTGTGTCTAGTTCCAATGGCAGCTACAGTCCCCAGACTGAATGCACCAATGTATGAAAAGGACCATAACTATCTCCGGGAAGACCAAACTAAATTCAGCTTCTCTTGATGGCAAATCTCCACTTTGACAATCTGCTTCTTAAAACAACTATGTCTTTTCCCTGTTTATTTTTCTTCTACCTCCCCAGCATTTCTTTTTTAAATCTGGGGAGTCTCAAAAAGATATGAGGAAGTTCTTTTTAATTCCTCTGTCAGAGTGTGATGACCCACTACATAGAGTCTCATAAGTTGTACCCCATAGAGCAGGCAATCAATGATTTAAAAATGACATGTTTAGATGAGGATTTTTAGCTCTGGGCTAAATCAATACTGGAAAGTGCTGGAACATGGCTCATCTTGCTGTGAAAACACTCAATCAGGGCTCAACCTACAGCAGAGTTAAATTAGTAGAATGCTTATCTTTCAAAGTGTTCAGTTGGGAGTACTCAAATTTTGATGCATTTTAGTCGGGTACTAATTAGCAACTAGCTGACTGCTAAATGGACTGCCACCTTTCCTTTCGACAATTCACTGAAAATTAGTCCCTCAATGTTATTTGAACCCAGAGGAAATGGGTTGGGAGGGCTAGAGTTAAAGATGGGATTTCATTTGGTGTATTTATGTGAGAACTTCTAGTGTGCTGCTGATATTTAAGGACTTCAGTAAATGCAAAAGAGGGGAAAAGGTTGGGAATGACAGACAGTGAGTTCTGCTCAGCAGGCGTTGACTCTATAGTCAAAGTATGAATGGATCTAGTTCTTTTTAAATGTTAATAAGCTTTTACACTGGAAAGGATTTCATATGTAGTTGCTATAATATCAGGCACTGGCCTATTCTGTGGTGGCTGAGGTAGCTTGGGTGTTTGAATTATTGCCAATATTAGGTGAGAAGGAATTCAAAAGAGATGTTTAAATGTTAATACAAAAAAAAACTTACATTTGAAAAGTAAATATAAACTATAGGTATTTTCTTCCTTCACATCCATTTCTTAATTGTATTATTTTGATATAGAATTGAATTTCAGTCCATCATGACATTAGTTATCTTAGTAATAGAAAATGCATGAAAGACAAGCATAAGCAGTAGGATCTCTACTTTCCAGTGCTTAGAGAAAAGTGTTTTCCTGAGTATGTAGTCATTATATTGCAAGGTTTGGATCTCAAATCTTCACATTCTTCCCTGACTTCTTCGGCAGCAAATGTCAAAGAAACGAAGTGATGTGAGAGGAGGTGGAGTGATAATAATTTGGATCTAATAAAAATTAAATGATAATTGTCTTGGCTTCCAGGAAAAAAAAGTCAAACCTATCTTAAGCAGAGTTTAATATTGGAATTATAACAACAAAAAAAGACTCAATATGCTCTTACCAGATGTATGCAAGGATCTAGATGCCAAAGTCACCCAGGCCGGAAATGGTCCCTACCCAGTCATCTAGAAAAAAAAAAAATAGCCATTGGAGAGAAACTGATTGCATTAGTCCAAACCCTGAGTCCAGTAAAACAGAGGAATCAGAGTTTATTGATGTTGAACAACAGCATTGATCATTTCCCATAAGACCTTCTGAACAGAGTGATCTTAACTCTCAGGCTAAGAGACCTATAATTTTAAGTATATGAAACAAGTCCTGATACAGAAACTTAATTGTCAAGAGAGAGAAGGCAGATCCATCATGTGGGAAAAAGGAGGACAGAAAGTACAAATTACAGGATTATAATAAATGTATAGATTCCATGAAATACAAATGATGATGGGTTTTGGAATTAAAATAGCAGATAAAAGTTTATCTTAAAAACATGTATGATACCAAGCTTAAAATAAACCTTGAAAAAGAAGGGTAGTGAGAAGGCCTATGTCCTGCCTAATAATAAAACAAATATAGCTGTGACAGTAGAATGCTTATGTTTGGCACGTGAGCTAAGAATGTTTTTTGTTGTTTTGTTCGTTTGTTTGTTTGTTTTACATTTTTAAAGCTTTGTTAAGAGGTGAGGGAAGGAGTGGACGAATAATCTATGTAACAGAGGTGTATATGGCCTACAAAGTCTGAAATATTCATTGTCTGGACTTTTTCTGAAAAACATTTGATAACCTTCAATTTATAATGTACATATACATTATTTTATATTTTTAAAATATATTTTATAATACTTTTTAAAAATGACTGCCTAGTCTCTACTCTGCTGGAGGAAATGAAAGGAAAAGTCAGTTACCCGTGTAACAGTGATCTGAGAATCTTTACTTGGGGTAAACACTGAAATAACAGGGTACCTTTTTCTTCCTTTACCAGCTCCACATAGCGACTGCTAAGAAAGATGACCTACATTCCAAAGGACTGGATCAAAGGCTACATACCAGGTAAGAGACAATAATCATCAGAAATAAAACCTGGCCCCAGGACAGCTGATTTCTCTCCTCTCTCCTGAAGAGGAAGTTGAAGTGAACTAAAAAGGAAAGGGAGAGGGTCAGGATTTGCGGAGAAAAATACAAAATATTTGCTTCTCTTGATGATTCCAGCTCTCCTAGGATGTGCCTTTCAGGTCCTTCTCAAAGTCTGGTGGTTCCCTCGGGCAAAAAAAGACCACCATTTTGTTTCTCATTTACTCCTCCATAGACGAGAAAGGCACTGGATGGGGTGCAGTGGGAGAAAACAGAGCAGAGGGAAGAGGAGACTGCAGACAGTGCCAAACGAAGACGCAGGACTCAGGAATATATTCCTGCCTGCCCTTACTCCCAGCTCAAGGCACAGATCCATACATTTCTGTACCTATGGTGTGGGCCCAGAGTGAGCCAGCAGAGTTCAGTGAGATCATGAGGAATAAGTTAGCCTCCATTGCTATCCCTATCCAAAGGTTGTCTGGCATATCAGGAAGACTCCTACAGCAAAAACAAGAGGAGGTATGCTTGTGGGGGCAAAGGACTGAGTGAAGAGAAACTGAGCCTTTTTAAAATCACCAGTATGTGCAAGAGGGTATCCAGGCAGCCAGGACACTTAATGGGCCACCCCTTAGAGCTAACAGTGAAAAGTGATTGGGGGCAGCCAGAGGGTAGCATGAAAGCTGTGTCCTCTTGAAAATTGGACACTAGTAAGTGGAAAATGACCAGAAAAAGGGAACAAAGCACTTCATCAAAACCTCTGCCCGTGTATTTTCTGTGTATTTAGATGTTTCTGAACTGCCGAAGCCTATCCGCTTAACAATAATAAGCAACAATTTAATAATAGCTAACTGGTAGGAACTAAAGTACCCTGTTGGAAGAACTAGATAAACATTACTTCTGGGAAAGGAATCGCTATTATGCTCTCTCTCTCTCCTTCTCAACAGGTCAGCCTCCTCCCTACATATTAGTTATATTTAGAGTGACCACAGAATTTATTTGGAAACTTTTGAGAGTAAAGAGTATATTACTAATGATTTTTCCAGAACCAGGAATAAACAGATTCTGCCTGGAACAACCAAGAATGCATGGTTACCCTAGCAATACCTGTGCCCTTTCACTTTCACAACCACAGGCTTTGTAACAATAAAAGCTGTCACAAGGAAATGCCTACAATGTCAGGTGCTTTACCTATGTAGTGCAGTTTAATCCTCAAAGCTACCCTATCAAGTAGGTGTTATTTTCACAGTTTTACAGAAGAGGAATCTGAAACTCAGAAAGGTTAAGTAACTTGCCTAAGGTCACACAGCTTTCATCCAACAAGAGAGGGTTTTATCAAGCCTGTAATACATGTTAAGTCTTTTGCTAGCTGTTTCCACATTTGATATGCCATGTTAATACTTAACCTTTGAGAAAAGGGTAAGGACATCTCTTCACAGATGAGGAAATAACATTTCAGAGGAGTTACTATGTTATTCAAATTCACCCAATCCAGGAAGTGCAGAAGTCCAAGTTGAACCCAGGGCTCTCTGAACCTGATGTATAGGGTTCTTGGCTTCCCATGCTACACTTCAAGGTGCTGAAAGGGGATGTTCTCAGTCTAATTGCTGAAGCCCAATTTGGTAAAAACAGAGTGAAGAGACAGCTGATGATGAAGTTCAGGTTTTCCATTACTTTTGTAATTGGAGCTTTGTACCTGTCATAGATACATTTGTTTAAGATGCCTAGGGGGATAAAGCCATGCTAAATTATCAGCACAACAAATGAGGCATAAACATGTAGCTCTCCATACCAGAACAAATCTCACTAAGATGCTACCAAAATTAGAGAGAATTGTGTTTATGTGCAACATTCCCAGATAGCCTCCTGCAAGGCACACAGCGAACAGAATGCGCTCATCCTTACTGACTCATATCCAGGCTTTTCAAATGACTTACATGGAACCAGGGTAACTACACACTCCATCTCTTCAGCATTGGGTCATGTAGTTGCAAATCCTTTTTGACCCTCGAGTAGATGAACGGTGTGCATATAAGCTATCTAAATTTATGAGTAGCCAGAAAGAATTGAAGGTGGTCAGGGAGTGTGAAAAAATTAGCAAAACAGTGCCTCAGCCTGCCTTCCCTGGTGACCTGAAGGGAAATTTAATAGAGTTGGTTTTTGTAACATGCCTTATTACTGTATTAGGATCATGTTAAGCATACTATCAAAGCCTGATACAAGTGAGGCAGTCCTAAAGAAAAGACTAGAAAAAGTCTAACAGTGAGTTATTTTCTGAGGGAAAACAGATATTCCCAGGACACCCTTGATGGCAGAGGTCTCTCTCTGAAAATCAGTTCATCTTTCAGCTTATGAAGTCACCTTCCTGAACATGAGATGAGATTAGGACCATGGGCTTTGCTTTCAGGCAGAGTTGGATTAAAAAGTTAATTCTCGCACTGACTGGCTTCTTTCAGCTTGGGTTAGTTTATCATCTGTGAGACTCAGTTTCTTCCTCTATAAAACATGATCCTAATACCAACTTCCAAGGGTTGTAGTAAAAACTAACCCGAGAAATGATATGTGCACACCAGGCACAGAAGACAACATGGAGTCACGTAGTAGAGGCTTAGTGAAGGTTAATTTTCCTTACATTGCTCTGAATGTTTGACCTTCTGGGAGTCACTCAGTTCCTCAAAGTTTGTTTCTTCATTTGCAAAATGTGAATCATAAAATTTGTGAGCATTAAATAAGAAAATGCATGTAAAGTATGAATCACAATTCCAGGCACATGTCTAGCACTCAGTAAATATTACTTCATATCCCTCCAGTGCTATTTCTCCAGGCGGACTTTCTCTTCAGCTGCACTAGTAGATACTGCATTATATTTGCTCAAAGTTTGCACAGAATCATAGGAGTTAAAATAGCGCTGCTATTCCTGAGCAATGAAAGAAGTGAATGGTGTCTGCCTGGTTTTGGCCATCACACCAGTTGAACCAATCTAGAATATGTGGCCTTTGCATTAACCCAGAGCCATCCAGCCTACTTCTACCACTCAACTGCAGCACAGTGACCCACCTCCTGCAGAGGCTCATTATCATAGAGACACTGATTTGTCATGCTGGGCCTTGCTAGCAGCTTTCTAGTCACTCTCACTTCATGCTTCTCGTGGCAAATTATATTTGACTTTCAATTTAAAATCCAGGATACTCTAAAATAAAACCTCAGTGTAATCATGGTGATAAAGCAGAGGCACATGCACTTTTGACAGGATGAGTTTTTTTTGTTGTTGTTTGTCACGAAGAATCTCCTTCTGCATACACCCATGCCCAAATCCCACCTCCAAAACCCCCACACACATATCAGGGAATGATAGAAGGTTCACTCATCCACACTACCTTGAACTTCTAGGGAGCTCACAGCACTAGAAGTTTCTTTTAGAAGCAGAGGATTACTGTCCTATTGAAAGTCATGGAGTCTTAGTTAGGCTTGGTTCAGTGAGCATGAAATGAATGAAGTTAGAAATGGAAAGAAAAGCCATATCTCAGCAATAAAGTTTTCATCTTATTTAATCAAACACATATTTGCATATTTATTTGGCAAAGACATCAGGTTCTCCAGTTGACAAGCTAAAGCAAAATCTGCCAGAGGAAATTGTTTTGGTTCTCTCTCTTAAATAAGAATATTAACTCCAATTTTTCAGCATTAAACTTTGGTGGCTATTATTGCTATTTTCAGATCCATTTGGCTGTCATTATCTTTAATGAATTTCAAAAACACAATCTGGGATTCCGAGTATTTAGAGGAGGGATACTTAATTTCAATAGATTATCAACAGCATGAAAGTTTGCAAAGGTTGGTCAACTCTGTTTGAGTGATCAATCCGAAAGTATTTACATTTGGTCCTAAGCTACAAGCGTACTCACATTTAAATATGGATGTCGGACTTGTATCATATAAAGTACTTGATATTTTTAGCATCTTGGCCTTGGAAACCTTAAAATTAGCTACAAATTAGGGAATTATTTAAACCTAACTTTTGCAAGCATTCTTCATGATACTTCTTCACATATAATGTTGTCATACTGATTTATACATAATCTCCTCCCTTAATGCCTTCCAACTGGAAAGCAAACTGTTGAACAAGCCAAATTAAATTCTGATATTGAAAACTTTATAAGTGCCAAAACTATAAAACCCAAAGATAATTCAACTTGCCATTGGAGATATGTAAATTATATATTAAAATTTGCAGCCTCTCAGATATTTTCTATAAAAGCATTTCAGCTGCATGGAAAATTGGTATTTATAAATAGTTGACAAATATCCCTGTGCCATAAATTTAAAGAATAGGCAAAACGCTCTTTGCCCCCAATGACATTGTAACCAAGGGAAAAGCTATGTGACTCAGCCTCCAAAGAGCTGTGCTGGGACTCCCCTGGATGTATCTTCTTCAGTCTCCCCATTTGCCACTGATTTCAATGGTTCCTCTTTTTCTCACACCATCTAGTATAATCTGGCCACGATTATTTTTATGACTTAAGAAGAAGAAACACTGCCTCAACACACAAGAGGTTTCCAACTTTAGTCTTTGAGAGCCAATGCCAGGAAAAGAAAGTGGGAATGAAGACAAAAATTCCAGAGACTGTCCAGATGTGAGCAGCACCTGTTAATGTTCCCGCTAACTTCTCTGTGACTGGGATAGATCTGTATCATACACGATCATCAGAAAGCAGTACTGTGCTCAGCCAGCTTCTCATCTTATGCACTCATCTTAAGACTTCACAGTCTTATTCACAATAAATTAATATGACAGGTTATCTTTCTTGTCAACGAAATCATTATCCTTGAATTCCTCTTCCAACCATATATTTTTCTCAAGGCCCTTCTTTGGTCCAAGATCCATGTTAATATAATAGTCAATATCTATTATTTACCTTATATTGACCAGTTTACCAAATTCTTTATATGTTTTAACATAAAATAATGATATTATTACCATTTCCATTTTACTCATGAGGAAACGAAGGCATAGAGAGGTGGAAGCATTTAATGTGAACTCCGGAAGACTGAGTCCCATGAAGTTAGGCTTAGCATCTTCTTACCCTTACTGTTCTCCAGAAACAGTACCTTGTTTTCTCAGCCTAGCATAATTAGTAAGGCCACATGTTTGATTCTTGACTTTTGAGCTTCTGATTCCTAATTGCCTTGCTGAAAACTTCTTTTGAGTTCTAATTATGTAATAGGCACTAAGTCATTACTTTAAGGTATATGAAGCCAACCAAAGACCCATCTCTAACTACCATCATTGGCTTCTTCCACCAACTGATCCATGGATCCTGACTTATGCTGGCTCAGAGGTAAGGAAGTTTTGATTCAGTAGAATCAAGAATATTGTCCCATTCTTGGAGCCAGGGGTTCTCTTATGGAAGGGAAGGGAATAGTGTTCTGAGATGAGCCCTCTAAAAATATCTAATCTGCCTCATTAGGAAAGATTCACAAAGGTTAAGAGAGAGTATATTGTAATAGGAATTATAAAGGCACTGTGATGTGGCCTGAAAGTTAGAAAGACACCAGAAGTACAAAAAATTGTAACAATAACCACAGAACCTATTTGTGAAGCATCTGATATATGCCAGCAATATACCAGTGATTGTGATGATGATGATTATAACAATAAAAAATCTTTATATAGTGATTCTTATGTGCAGGCATTGTTCTAAGTTCTTTATATATAGTAACAATCCTATGAGGTATATGTATATTCATGTATGAGGTATGAGGTATATTCACAACAATCCTATGAGGTATATGTTATTAATACTCACACGCTAGAGATACAAAAGGGACTCTTATGTTGAGTAATTTGCTGCATGTTGGCTCAAAGATGGGTTCTAGAATATCCTCTCATAATGAAGCCCCCAATTTGCAACATAAGACATGGTTTGGTACTGAAAACCCACAGGACTTAAGTGACACTTCTCTGAACCTTCAGACAAAGATGGGTGGGGATGAAGAAAGAAAGCAAATAACAGTAAAACCTCTACTCAGGAATAGCTACCACAGATATTTCAAAACACAGAAATAAATTAACTTTATAGAAAACAGCCAAATTACTCATGAAATGAAAGACTATGTCTTGGGATGTAAAAATATTGGAGAATTTATAAATAATTTCAAAGTATATATTAATTAATTTATTTATTCATTTATTTATTGAGATAGGGTCTCACTATGTCACCCAAGCTGGAGAGCAGAAGCTGGAGAGCTGGTGGCACAATTATAGTTCACTGCAGCCTGAAACTCCTGGGCTCAAGTGACCCTCCCACCTCAGCCTCCAAGATAGCAAGGATTACAGGTGCACACCACCACATCCAGCGAATTGTGTCTGTCTGTGTGTGTGTGTGTGTGTGTGTGTGTGTGTGTGCAGGTAGATGGGGCCTCATCATATTGCCCAGGTTGGCCTTGAATTCCTGCCCTCGAATGATCATCCCACGCTGGGGTCCCAAAGCATTGGTATTACAGGTAGGAGCCTCCATGCTCAGCCTTAAAATAGATATTTTATGAATCCGAAAGAGTTAATGACAAAAATACCATTCTTAAAAGAACAAGAGATTATGAAACAAAAGAGATAGATAAAATCTAATATTAATAAATATGAAAAAAGCAGTCAATTAGAAATTCAGAAAATAAAAAGGATAGCCACTGAAAAACTTTTGCAATAGATGATATATAATAGTAATATTAATAGTATGGTATACGATTGCCATAATTGATTGAGAATCATTAAACTGAAAGATAGTCCTAATGAACTTGCCCAAAATGCAGTACAAAATTATAATGAACAGAAAAATATGAAATAAAAGCTGTTGTAGTATTAAGAAACTCCAACAAACTATAAATTCAAGAATAAGCAGAGCAATATTTGAAGAAATAATGACTACAACTTTTTAGGAAAATATTAAAAACAGGAATCCTCAGATTTAAAAGACACAATGCAACCTTAGGTTAATTACAAAGTAAAAATAAAAAACAAAAGCAAACAGTAAGGTATACATTTATTATTTGACTCAGCAATCTTACTACTAGAAATTTGTCCTAAGGATACACGTCAATAAACTAAAACAATATATGCACAAGTTTATTATTGATGGAACTTTTATTATACCAAAATATTAGAATAAACTCAATGCCCACCCATAGAAAGCCAATTGAATAAACTTGATTTATCATAATAATGGAATATTATACAGCTGCTAAAAAAGATCGAGAAAGATCACTATGAATTCATATACAGTGATTTAGAGGATACATCGTTACGTGAAAAAAGCACAGAAGACTATAAAGAATATGCAGTGTTTTCTGTTAGAAAGTCTGAAAATATGTATGCACATATGTTTATTTTGGCAAAAAGAAATACAAGACAGATTGAAACAGAAACAAAAATAACAACAAAAAGGTCACCTAGAAGTGGTGAGTAGGAACAAGATGAAAGGGTTAGGGAAGGGAATAAGGCTTCTCAGAATATACAGTGAAACAAAATGAATGTAGAAAGAAAGCAATGTAGTCAATAAATTAAATAAATTGGTTTGAAAGTGTTGGCAAATCTATTAAGTAACATCTTTTTTAAAAGAAGCTATTATTATTATGCTTTGTTAGTTTAAAAATATTCTAAATAGAATTCTATCATAGCAAAATTTTGGGAATGCTAATTTCTTTGTCTTATTTTTGTAGGAAGAGTTTCTAAGATCCTTTAGTCATGGTTTTAAAACTATATTAAATATGTATGATAGAAATGTAACAGTAATCTCTAAGAAAATAAAAATAAATCTTTCAAGCTAACAGGAAAAAAGCATCAAGAAAATTTTGTCAATCAAAGAGACGAAAAAAAAAGCTAAGTGAAAGAGAACCAATATAAAACGGCTACAATACATCATAATGTTTAAAATATAAGGAGATTAAAATCAGTTTTACAAGGCTGAAGGCATAAATAGTTGAAGATAAAGATTATGTCTGAACATTGGGCATAGAAATATTCACACATGGCCAGGCACGGTGGCTCACGCCTGTAATCCCATAATTTTGGGAGGCTGAGGCAGGCAGATCACGAGGTCAGAAGATCAAGATCATCCTGGACAACATGGTGAAACCCTGACTCTACTAAAAAATACCAAAAATTAGCTGGGTGTGGTGGTACGTGCCTGTGGTCCCAGCTACTCCGGAGGCTAAGGCAGGGGAATAGCTTGAACCTGAGAGGCGGAGGTTGCAGTAAGCCAAGATGGTGCCACTGCACTCCAGCCTGGGGACAAAGCAAGACTCCATCTCAAAAAAAAAAAAAAAAAAAAAAAAAAAATATATATATATATATATATATTCACACATAAATAAAAATGTATACCAATGCCAGTTCTCACATCCTCAGACAGTCAATTCTCTCACTTTTTGGAACCTCGTGAAAAAAGCCTTGGAGAATTTGGAGAATCTATAATTTCAGAATTTGAAGAAGGAAAGTAAATATTTTGAACAAATATTATTGAAGCAAGTAAATGTTTAAATTAATTTACCAATGAAAAATGAAATATTAAAAAACTAGACGCACTTTAAGAAAATGAATTTGGGGACAATATTCTAGGCAGGGCTGACCTGACAATATCCTGAATCCTTCTGCCCAGAATAATACAGACACAAACACACAAATGCTATTTTCACGTGATCTCACGGTTTGAAATTCCACCAGTCAGAGATGCGTATGGGTTAAGCATCTGAATATACAAACACATCAGGGTTGATGGAAGTTCTCTGCTATACGTGGAGGTCTCGGAGGGGAAAGGGTGAGGGGAGTAATAATTTTGGAATGTGAAAAGAAAGGAGTGAATGCATAGATAAATGAAAGCAATGGGAAATTAGGCAACTAGATGCAAAAACAAAAGGAAAGGAGAAGGTGCCAAAGATACTTCATCTACTTAAAAATCTTGCTTTAAGCTCAGCTCACATGTTTAAAAGATGCAGGAAAAAAAAAGTTATCTCATTCTCTCTTCTCCTGACTCCTCCTGAACTGCATGGCTCTTGATAGCAGGTGATGGAATTTATGGCTCTGCTATCAGTCCTTCTGTTATGCCAGGATTAGAGATGCTTTGGCTGCCAAACATAGAACTAAATTAACCTATACCAATATTTCCACAAGCTATTGTGTTCCAAGAGAAGGCACAGACATGAAGCAGATATTCTCAAAGCATGTATTTGACAAAAGATTAATGTCCAGAGTGGTGTGTATTCTAAACAACTAATTTACACACATAGGCTTTGCACAAAACTCCTGTGTCAGTTGAGTTTTTCCTCTTTAGAATTACTTTGATATTTTTCCCCATTCACTTTTCTTTTTTTCTCTGAAAACCTAATGTGTGCTGGGTACCTCAGTGGATGAGGGCTATACATGGGTAAGTAAAACAAGCTCCTGCCTTCAGAAAGCCCTGACGGGGTAGCAGAGGAATTCACTGCTGAGGCAAAAATTACCAGATGAAAGAGAGAGGAAAATGTAAAAGTTGGTAAAGAAGAAGAATTCAGTTGGGTGTGTTTTTTTCAAGTCATTCATCCAGTTTTTCTCAATGCTTTCTACTATAAGTCTGATTTCATTAAGAAAGTACTCAAGAAATTTCTAAAACAACAGACACAAAAGGAATTTTTCAACAAAATCTGCCTAATATATCTCCCCCATCTTACTCCTCCCACCCCATGGAGCAGACAGCTGGAGTCAGCTGACTTGTTCATATTTGTGTATTTGCAGGGTTTAACCTCTTCACTGCACCAACAAACCAGGCATGACCATTGAATTGTCACTGTTCTGCCCACAATCCGTGCTCTCCGCAGAGACAACACTGTTGGCAGTTTTTTAAATGGTTGATGTTGCATAATAGGCACTATGCAAAAAATGCTCAGTCCCCAATGCAGCCTGCTTGCCATACTCCAGAGGTTACACTTTGTGAAGTTCATGCCAGAATGTTCTGCTTTCACTGAGTGCTTAAATGCTCTTAGCAGGAAGAGAGGATAGCATTTGTTCCCCATTGAGACTCCGGAAATAATAAGTAGTTTGCAAAAAGTGAAACCTCTCAGTCAGCGATCTGTGTTTGGGAATGAGCCTTTGACCCATGGGAATTTGTTAAGTTTACTTTCTTTTTTTTCTTTTTTTTTTTTTTTTTTTTTTGTGACAGAGTCTCGCTCTGTCGCCCAGGCTGGAGTGCAGTGGCGCGATCTCGGCTCACTGCTGCAAGCTCCGCCTCCCGGGTTCACGCCATTCTCCTGCCTCAGCCTCCGGAGTAGCTGGGACTACAGGCGCCCGCCACTGCGCCCGGCTAATTTTTTGTATTTTTTTAGTAGAGACGGGGTTTCACCGTGGTCTCGATCTCCTGACCTTGTGATCCACCCCCCTCGGCCTCCCAAAGTGCTGGGATTACAGGCGTGAGCCACTGCGCCCGGCCTAAGTTTACTTTCAAACTCTTCATTTTTAAAAAAGTTTTTTCCTTGTTGTTGTAGAGAGTTGTTTCATTTGATGCATCACTAGCTTTTTCCCGTTTTTTTTGTTTTTTGTTTTTTGTTTTTTAATCAAGGGCTGTGTGTTGTACTTTGCCCTCCAAATAAAAACCATTGTGGCTGCAGCCTTTGCTGAGAACCTTACCCAGCAGGGACTGAAGCATTTGCTTCTTCTGATGAACCTGATCATGCCCATCTTCTATCAGTGTCTCGATTCTGAGTGCAGCCCCTCAATTAAAGGAAAAATCAACCTTCTGCAGTCCTGGGCCTAACCCAACTTCTTCCCTTGTGTAGTTTCATCTCCAGACTTTCCAAACCTGGCTCCTTTCCTGGCTGCTTCCTCCCTGGCCCCTTGGAACAACAACTGACATTTATGCACCAGCATTTACAAAGGGCTTCCACACACAGAATGGGAGGCAAAATATACTAATCACTTACTGCGAGCCAAGCACTGGGCAAGACACTTGAAAAACATTACTATACCTAATCCATAAAACTCTGTTGGGGTTTTCTATTCCCATTTTACACATGAAGAAAACAAAATATGCATCGCTTCAATGAAATCTGGCTTCATGATTATTGCATAAACTACAACAAAATGCATCATTCCATCATCTCAGTAGCTGTTTCCTAAAAAGACTTATGACGATCAGAAGCCAACTAGATATTTATGATTCTATCTCCATCTTTTACAATCATCTTATTCATAATTAACTCAGCAACATTTTTTAAACATTTAACCACTTGGACTTTATTGAGTCTTTTCATAGCATTCAACTTAGTTTATGGAAACCACAGTCTCCTTTTGAGCTCATATTTCAATGGCTTACATAATGATAAATTAAAACTTGAAAGTGCTGTAGCAAGTGCAAGTGGCAAAAACAGCCTTGGGAAGAGCCCAGCTGACTTTTCATGAGATAAAATTTCAACTAGTGGCTGCCAGAGTGCGGAGACATACTAGAGAGTAACTTTCTAACCTCTAGCTTCCGAATGAGCATTTCAGAAAATGGAGGTTAGCAGTTTTACTGCTAATTGATGCGCGTGGCATGATCATGTTCTTTCCTTGTGTGTATGCCTACATTATTATAAATAAAGCAACTGAAATAGGCAGAGTATCCTTTAAATGTTTACAGACTCACCTGGGTTTGTTGCTTTTAGCTTAATTAACTGGCATATTAGGGTGTGGCCTCTAGGGAAAGGATGTATTTTTAAGTGCTAGACAGAGACTGTGACCAAGAGTTAAGTCTGGACTAAAGCAGGATCCAAGGTTATATGAGATATCCCACATC
This sequence comes from Nomascus leucogenys, assembly GCF_006542625.1. Lineage (NCBI taxonomy): Eukaryota > Metazoa > Chordata > Mammalia > Primates > Hylobatidae > Nomascus > Nomascus leucogenys. Next base: position 79,516,384 of record NC_044385.1, on the reverse strand, counting down.
AATCAGAATGGCTGTTATTAAAAAGTCAAATATAACAGATGCTGGTGAGGTTGCAGAGAAAAAAGAATACACTGCTGGCGGGAAGGCAAATTAGTTCAGCCATTGTGGAAAGAAGTTTGGCAATTCCTGAAAGAACTTGGAACTACCATTTGACCCAGCAATCCCATTACTAGGTATATACCCAAAGGAATACAAATCATTATACCATAAAGGCACATGTAGACAAATATTCATCGCAACATTACTCACAACAGCAAAGACATGGAATTAACCTAAATGCCCATGAATGGTAGACTAGATAAAGAAAATGTGGTACGTATACACCATGGAATACTACACAATTACAAAAAAGAATGAGATCATGTCCTTTGCAGCAGCATGGAACAAGCTGGAGGCCATTATCCTAAGCAAACTAACACAGTAACACAAAACCAAATACTGCATATTCTCATAAGTGAGAATTAAACACTGAGTACATACGAGCACAAAGAAGAGAGCAGTAGACATTACTTGAAGGTGGAGGGTGAGAGGAGGGTGAGAACTAAGAAAGTACCCATCAGGTACTGTACTATGCTTATGTTACCTGGGCGACTAAATAACATGTACACCCAACCCCTGCAACACGTAATTTATCTATATAACAAACCCACATATATACCCCTGAAACCAAAATAAAAGTTAAAAAACAACAAAAAAATTGACAGTGCTTTGACTAAAATGCATTTGTTTATTCACCCACTTATTCAACAGTATTTACAGAGGATTTTCTATGTTTTAGGTGAGGAGGATGCAGTGATAAAAGCAGACGTGGTCCCTTTTATCATAGTTTTCAGGCTTTAATGAAACCCTTACAAAAATAAAAATTATATTACAACTACAACAAGTGCTATAGAAAAGATCTTCTTGGTGCTTCAATTTTATGTAGTAAGGAAGGTCAAGGGAGATATTCCTGGGGAAATGATACCTATGATAAGAAGGTGTAGGAATCAGCTCCATAACCAAGGGAAAGAAGTGCATTCAAAAAGAGGGAGAAACATGTAAAAAAGATGCTGTTGTGGGAACAAACAAAGCAATTTCAAGGCAATAGAGCTATCAATAAACATAGTAAAGTGTCTTCAGTCAGAAAGGTTATTCTCAGAAATAATACTGGGCTTGGTAATAAGCATCTCACAAGTTGGAAGGGGGAACTTACAGAGTTCCCCTTGGTGACATCCACAGCATCTAAACCAAGTAGTAGCACTGAATGTCTTAAAGGAAGACATGTAAGAACTAAGCTCAGGGATCAAACTCCCAGGGCACTGAGATGGAAGTGGGGCTGTACAGGGAATGAGAATGACCAGATAGGTCTACAGAAAGGTCACCAGGCTGAACGTCGGGGGACCTGGGTCATAGCCCTGCCTCTGTTAAATAGCAGCTGTTTGACATTTGAGAAGACATTACTCTGTCTGGGTCCACAGATTGTAAACACCTTTCTCAGTCTAAACTGTGACTCTGCCCCTTATTAGTATATAACCTTGGGCAAATTACAAGACTAATCTGAATTTCAGTTAATCTCTTTGAACAAACAGATTAAAAAATCCCTTCCTCCTTGAACTGTAAGGATCAATTGAGATAATATGTGTAAAGTGCTTAGTTGTAGCAGATGCTGTTGGTCCTCCACCCGTACGCCTTGTAGCTGCCAGTGTTCCCTGACAGACTTCCAATTGCCAGTAACTTCATTTTGTGCCTCAGGACATTTTCTTCAAAATCTTGAAAAGTCACTTTGCCGATGCAAAATTAACACCTGCCTCCCTTCCACAGCAGCCATTAGGCAATGGTTCAGAAACTGCACATAAATGCTTCAGTTTCTTAGCCCTTTAAATGGATTACTTCTGAGGTTTGGGTTTTACTTCTTTTCTCAGATTTTCCCATAGAATTAAGCTCCACCCACCCAAATGGAATAAACAACTTGCATTTGAATCTTCATCCCAGGGTACACTCCTGGAAGAACCCAGACTAAGACTCTGTACAATATCTTTCATATAATAAACAGTAAATATTTGATAAATTAATAACTTATGTTTAAAAGACAGATCCATTATACCTACTAAAGAAAATAAGTTTTCTCAAACTCTAAAGATCGTTCCAGTTTCTGGGAGAACTCTAAAAATTGTTCTAGCACAAAATAACTAAAAAGATTCATTATTTTTTCCTGGTACAAATAGAAGGGTAGATATATGGGCAAAGTAAAAGGTAACTAGATTCAAAGCACAAGTCATCTGGACTGTTAAGAAAGCCAAGCAAAGACCTGAAGATAGCAGCAGATGGTATCCATAAATTATTTGAAGGAGCTTAAAGAAGCTGCAAAAAGCAAAATGATGATGCTTCCTCTGGGAGACAGCCCAGACTCCTGTTAGTACTCCAAACTTGGTAGCAACTGGCCCCTCCTTCTGTCTTCCAATATTTCAGGATAGCCAACCATATAAAAATGCAGTATATTATGTAAGTTTACATTATAGAATTTAAGCGCACTCATGGCAGTGCTAGGTCTAGGAAAGGCTTTGCTAATCAATGAGGGGGAAGCTATGGAGTTACAAAGATTTTTCAAGCTTGTAAGAAGCTTACGTTCACAACCAGCTACCTTGACAGTGTCAAGCCTCTGCTTTGGGGATAGACACAAAGGGTAGTAATGGTAGCAAACTCTAGCCAACAAGAAGAGTATACAAAATAAGTGAACATTCAAGCCCTGAGCCATGTGGGCCCTCATCATGGAGCTCAAGCTAAGGATAATAATTATACTACTTTCATTATTTATTACTGCCTTAATAAAAATTTCTTAGGAAAACTATGGTCACCAGACTTTCAGAGGGAAAACACTAATTTATCCAGTAAAATATGTTTCCCAGGTATTTTTGTGCACATTCAAGCCAAGAGAAGAAAACTAACTTTCAGACTTTAAATTGATCTTAAAAAATTATAATTTTTATCACCATATAACGGAAAATAGAGAGTGCAGAGTAACATGTTATCAATGCCACAGGTATGCAATCAGCAAAATACAGACTGTGGGAAACTCTACCAGACAACCAGCCAAGTTTCTTATGAAAATTGAGGAGAGGTGGAACGTGCATGTGTATAAAGGAGGGGAACTATAAATCAAAGAATACTTAAGGAGACATGATGATAATGATAATAATTTTCACTATTTAGTATGTGATAGACAGTAGATGAAATATTTTGTGTGTATCATTTTATTCATCCTCGTAACCATCTTCTGATGTTACATGTGGCTGCATAACAAACCATTTTAATACTTAGTGCCTTAACACAACAAATCATTTATTATTTCCCATGAGTATAGGGCCACACTGCTCTGGATCAAAATAATTAAGAGCCTTGTCTGGGACAACTGAGTTGACCTGGCTCTACTCCACAGGATCTCTCATTCTCCAGGAGGCCAGGCTTGATCTCATGCTACAGGCACAGATTCAAGAGAACAGAAGCATGGGCTTCTATCACGATGTGCTGCCGTAGCACTGACTCAGGAAGTAGGGGGAAAATAGTCCATCTTTTGATGAGAAGAACTGCAAAGTCACATTGCAAAGAGAATGGATACTGAAAAGAGTAAAGAATTGTGGTAATTTTTCAGTCAGTCCACAACATCTGCTAATTGTTGTGATTGTCTCACTGATACTGTAAAAAGAAACAAAACAGCAGATCTTAGAAGTCTCAAGGTTTGCAGGCATTTGCATGCAGTCAGGGCAGGGATAGAGCTTGCACCTTTTAATTTTACTAACTAGATTTTTCCTCTCTTTCTCTGGGAAACCCCCACTCAATCCTCTGAGGCTCTTATACATAAATATAGCACTCTCGAATTCTTCAGCCTTGGCCCTCATCATATTGTATCGTATTTCTTTGTTTAACTCCCTGACTTCCTTTAGAAGGTAGCTGTCTGATGGCAGAAACTGCCTTTTCCCTTCATCATTATATCCTATGCATATCAAATGGCAGAGTCTGACAAAGCATCACCACACAAGAAAATACTGTATTATTTGCTGAGTGAATGAAAATTCAGAAAAATATGAATGAAAATAATAAGGAAAGCCACTGTGTGACTGCGAGGACACAGAAGCATGGTGGCTGTCATGATTATTCCAGTGAAGAGATAGGAATTCCCTATGATAGAGAAATCCCAGCAGTAAAATGCTGGTTAGCACACAGCCAGCTCCATTCTTGCTCTTTTCCCATGAGTAACTCTCTACTAGCGAGAGAACCACAGCATTTTAACACCATAAAAATTGCAGTCCGTTATTTGTCTGCAGGCTCTTGTGCAATTGAAAGCTAAAAGTCTATCAGAGGGTTCTAAACAAGGGTGTATTTCTTGATTGGATTTCTGTCTACCACAGAGCTTCGAAATAAATTGCCCTCAATTTTTGGTGAGGTATACAGATCTGCTGAACCATTTTTCTTTGCAGCCACGTTTCCAATCACTAACTAATTATTTTCTCCAATTCCTATCTAATAAAACTTTATTTGGATCAAAATTGAATAGTCTTGGTTATGTGGAACTAGATCTGAAAAACATCGAGTAGTTAGAGGAGATATTTGAAGATATCAGGGTTGCCTTGTTGGATACAACTAGCCTATACAATTTCAACTTAAAATTCACTAAAATTTAAAATAATTTTGTTAAAAAGGAAAAACAAAATAAATGTAATACGGTTACTTTTTTCTGCAACCATTTTCCTTATAGTATTTTAAGCTTGAGCAAAAAAAGTATTAGGTTACATGTGATTTTGCTAAAATAAGCCTCAATAAGACAGACTTCCTGATTATAAGCTTTTTGAAATAAAATTCAATAACAGCTTTATCATGTTCTGAACTTCAGCATATTTATGAAGCAATTCAACTCTGAGAAACAAGTTAAAGACTTCATAAAAATAAAACAATAAATATGTATAACATTTGACCCAGCAATGTTACCTATAGAAATTTATCTTACAGATGTCCTTTCATATGTTCACAAAAATGTAATTCAACAATACTTCTTACCATTTTTACAGTAAGATATTAGGAACAATCTAAACATTCAATAAAAAGCTGGTTAAATAAATCATATATATATATATATATATATATAATTAACTGTTATGCAGCAGTTAAAAATAAAGCAATACACACATATTTATACCAATATGGAACTTTTTCCAAGATATATTGTTAAGTCTAAAGAAAAAGAAAAAGGAAAAAGCAAGGTGATGAACAATGTGATTGCATACCAAAGTTTGTATTAACTGTTTTTAATTGCCACAAATATCTGTATTCTCTTGAAGAATGCACCAGACACAAGTAAGAGTGATTGTTACCTGGTGAGACATGGGTCTGTGGAACAAGGATGAGAGAAAGAGTTACTTTCACTTTAATTGTTTTCTATCTTTTGAATTATTGACCTTACAATTGCATTACTAGTCTTGAGCAAAATAATAATGCTAAAAACAACAAGTAAAGCAAAACTTATGTCTGTAAAGCAGAATATTAATGCAAAGGCTTAATTACAATCAATATTTCAAGTAGAGACCAACCAGAAGTTGAAAATAATGAATACTACTTTATGTATAGGTTACAAAGCCAAAGGTAAGTGTATTTAAGATGTCTTGTTATGACTCAATAATTAGTTTCAGTGAAAAATTACACTGGCTTTTCCATCAACTATTTGGTTTACATGCTACTCCCCAAAGTGAGAATTAAAACTCTATCCATTCACCAGCATACAAACCTGTGATAAGCTTTCTTTTCCAAACTTAAATATGATCAGGACTCTGAAGCATAGGTTAGTGAATTGACCTTAAATGTGCGCACCTCCTCCATCTCACTGAACAGGCAGCTCCAGAGGAAAAAAAAAAAAATCCATTATCTTCTCTCACCTGAACAGTTTGAATAAAATATCTACTTTGAAGTTACAGAGAAGAAATAATAATCTTACACAAGGGCTAGTTTGATGGAACTTAAGCTCTTAAATTTCATGTAATAAACGCTAGTTATTAGAAGAATAGGTTCTTTAGTGGAATTTAAACCATCAAAACTTAACTGGGTACATTCCTAGTTTTAAAAGTTAACATGGGAGAAATAAAAGGATTTTCCTGAGCTAATTTAGAGCAGTGGTCTTCAACTCTGACCACAAATTAGAATCACTCAAAGAGCTTTTAGAAAAACAATCATGGCCTCATCTTCCAGAAATTTAGACTTAATTGTTATGAGGTGGATTCCATATTAAAAGACGTGTCACAATATACGTAGAGAATTGCCAACCAAAGAGGCTCACTGGAGCCTTTGGGGTCCAAAATATTTACTGGGGCTTGATTAGTTACTGTTTACAATAGTTTCAGTAGGTTTCGCTTAATACCCTTAGTTTCCAGCTTTTCCAGAGATCAGAATTGATCTGTTAAGTCCCATCTTACATCATATTCATATTGTTAGAATTTTTGGTGGCCAAAATCCCCAAGCAAGCAAAGACCCTGCTCTCAGGTGGGACACTTCAGAGGCCTAGAGAGCAGCTTCAAGTAACCAAGGGTAACATCCAGACCTCTCTTTGGATAATATTAATTCTCCACTGTGCAATATGATGGTCAGAAGAGCAATTACCTTTAAAGGCGTGTAATAACCATAGAGGAGCAGGATCTCATTTCCAGGGTGCTGGTAATGTTCTATTTCTTGGCCTGATAGTAGTGGCACAACTCCGTTTATTTTACTACATTTATTGAGCTGTGCTTTTATGATTTGTGTGCTTTTCTGTAGTGTGTTGATACTTCAATAAAAATATATACTTAGGGAAAAAAATTTTAAACCCAGAGATACTACTCAGCCCAAGCAGCTATTTAATAGTATAAAACAGGGAGTGCTATACAATTCATGGCTTCTACCCAGTAGGGAAGCACTTTTCAGGTTGAACTCAACACAGAAGCTGCACTCTTCCTGCCAGAGAAACAGCTGCAGTGAAACCCTTCCTGCTGCTAAGGTGCTGAAAGACCATTTCAACCCAAAATGGCATAGGTCATGAATGGTGTGTGGCCCAGAAAATATCAATGAAGGATGCAGAGCAGTGTAAGAAAGAAAGAAAGAAGAGGAGGGAGAAAAGGGGGAAAAAGGAGAAATAAGATCAAGACCAAGTAGAAATATTATTTCTTTAGCTGAATATTCACTCATGTCTTAGCGTTTCCCAGAACAATCTCTGAGGCAGGATTTGTGTACAAGTGGTTTATAAGAGAGTAAGGGAGTTGGATAATAGGACTGAGGCAGGATTTGTGTACAAGTGATTTATAAGAGAGTAAGAGAGTTGGGTAATAGGACAGTGAAAGGCAGCAATCCAAGCAAGGCTGCAATCTGAGGCACAGTCCCAGCCTCAGCCTGATCCCACAAAAGAGCCCTGTAGTATAAATTACTCCTTAGGGTTCATCTCTACTCAGGGCAATGGAGCTGGATTTCCATACTCCTCTACTAGTTGGTCATTTGCAACGGGCAACATGAAGGGGGTCGTAAGCTCCCAGGTATTTGCAACTCTCTGCAACTTCAGACAAAGCAGCTCTAGTATTTTGAGGACAGTCCTCCAAAGAGAATTGGCATGTGAGCTGTTACAAGCTAAAGTATACAGATCAAGACAGAAGCCTACAAACTACAGAAGGGACCTGAGAGGATCACAGTGGAACAGTAACTGTTCATTACACCAAGTGACAAAGAATTGCAAATTAATATACAAATATGCTATATATTTGTTACACATTTATGTACACTTTCTTGTTTGTTAAACATTTAGTACACTCCCTTTGGTTGTCATTCCTGGTAGGACAGTCCTCATTCTCAGTCAACCTTTTATAATGTTCCAAGTTAGATAGTCTTTTAAATTATTGTTAAAGATACTTACTCAAACTGGATGAATTACAGCCAATAATTTCAGTCACTATTTTAGGGATCAGAGAAGGAAGACAGGAGAAAAATGTGTCTGATCTGAATGTAATTTAGTATAGTCACTAGGAAAAACAGTATGTAAAAATAGACCTGCCATATGATTCAGTAATCCCACATCTGGGTGCATATCCAAAGTAAATAAAATCAGTATGTCAAAGAGATATCTGCACTCTTATGTTCACTGCAACATTACTAACAATATCCAAAATATAGAATCAATCTAAATGTCCCTTGGTAGATAAATGGATAAAGAAAATGTGGTATACATACATAATAGAATACTATTCTGCCATAAAAAAGAAGAAAATTCTGTCACTTGAGACAACATAAACAAACCTAGAGGAAATCATTTTAAATGAAATAATTCAGTCACAGAGAAATAAATAATGCATGATCTCACTTATCTGTAAAATATAAAAAAATTGAAACTCAGAAGGAAAGAATAGAATAGTAGTTACCCACAGCCGGTGGAAGGAGAAAGGGAGGAGATTGGGGAGATGTTGGTTAAAGGATACAAACTTTTAGTTATACAGGATAAATAGATTCTAGAGATCTACTGTATAGCACAGTGACTACAGTTAATAATAATGTACTTGGGCCAGGCACAGTGGCTCACACCTGTAATCCCAGCACTTTGGGAGGCCGAGGCGGGCAGATCATGAGGTCAGTAGATGGAGACCATCCTGGCTAACACGGTGAAACCCCGTCTCTACTAAAAAAAAAAAAAAAATCCAAAAATTAGCCAGGTGTGGTGGTGGGCACCTGTAGTCCCAGCAAATCCTGAGGCTGAGGCAGGAAGATGGCATGAACCCAGGAGGTGGAGCTTGCAGTGAGCTGAGATCGCACCACTGTACTCCAGCCTGGGTGACAGAGCAAGACTCCGTCTCAACAACAACAACAAAAAAGTAGGCCGGTGCGGTGGCTCACACCTGTAATCCCAGCACTTTGGGAGGTGAAGACGGGAGGATCATGAGGTCACGAGATGGAGACTATCCTGGCTAACACGGTGAAACCCCATGTATACTAAAAATACAAAATAACAGAAAAGATTTGCAAACTATGCATCTTACAAGGGACTAATATCCAGAATCTACAAAGAACTCAGCCCAATCAACAATAAAACAAAAAAACAGGTTACCCCATTGAAAAATGGGCAAAGGACATGAACAGAAATTTTTCAAAGACATACAAATGGCCAAGAAGCATATGAAAAAAATGCTCAACGTCACTAATCATCAGAGATATGTAAATTAAAACCACAACAAGACAACATCTTACATCACTCAAAATGGCTTTTATGAAAAGGTGAAAAAATAATAAATGTTGGCAAGGGTGCAGAGAAAAGGGAACATTATATACTGTTGGCAGAAAGGTAAATTAGTACAACCTCAATGGAAAACAGTATGGAGGTTCCTCAAAGAACTGAAAATGCAATTATCATTTGATCCAGCAATCCCACTACTGGGTATCTACACAAAGGACAAGAAATCCACAATATCAAAAAGATAACCTGTGCTTGTAAGCTAATCACAGCATTATTCACAATAGCAAAGGTTTGGAATTGATCTAAGTGTCTGTCAACTGATGATGAAAGAAAATGTGGTATATATATATATATATATATATATATATATATATATGCGATGGAATACCACTCAGCCATAAAAAAGAATGAAGTCATATATTCTACAGCAACATGGATGGAAGTGGAATCCATTATCTTAAGTGAAATAACTCAGAAACAAAAAATCAAATGCCACATGTTGTCACTTGTAAGGGGGATCTAAATAATGTGTACTCATGGATATAGAGTATGGCATAGACAGTGGAGATTCAACAGGGTGAGAGGGTGGGCATGGGGTGAGAAAGGAGAAATTACTTAATGAGTACAATGTACTTTATTCAGGTGATAGTTACACTAAAACCCCAGACTTCACTTATGCAATATATCCATGTGACAAAACTGCACTTGTACCCCTTAAATTTATACAAATAAAAAAAAGAAAACAAAGAAGAAAAAAGAGGAAATGTTCCCTGATCACTGTTATATCACATTAGGTGTAAATTATAAAATTTGAAAATATCTGCTTAGAATTTACTTATAGCTTTAAAAGAATTCTACTCTGTCTATGCCTTCTTAGAAGCTGGATATCGGTGTCATTTTCTATCTCATGTGGTAAAACTCTAGGGGCAGTGGTAATGCCTATTTACATTATTTTCACTCACTGCTTTTAACACTGAAATGTGAAACCAGGTCTCAAAAATAAATGTTTGTGATGACTCATTCCTCAGCCTTTCTGTTAGCAGTAAATCTTCAACAGATTGTTGAAGATTATTGGTCAATCCAAAGGCAGTGAGAAAATTAAATACACAAAACCCCACAAAATGGATGAGATTGCTAATTTAATATTCAAGAATAATATATAGAGATACAAAAAAGAATAAGATAGTTTTGGTACATTTCCAGCTTCTAATTGGGTCTGATTAAATGAAGGACAGAGTTAGAAGAAAACATATTTTCAAAAAAACCCATGAGAAAAATAAGAGTAAGTTAAAGGTATTAATAGTGAACTCAAAATTTAGGAAGTTGGAAAATTTGCATATATTTTGCAGATGTACAAACAAATTTAAAGGTATAAATTACCATTTTATAAAACACACCAGGCCAGGCGCGGTGGCTCACGCCTGTAATCCCAGCACTTTGGGAGGCCGAGGCGGGCGGATCACGAGGTCAGGAGATAGAGACCATCCTGGCTAACACGGTGAAACCCCGTCTCCACTAAAAAATACAAAAAATTAGCCGGGCGTGTTGGCGGGCGCCTGTAGTCCCAGCTACTAGGGAGGCTGAGGCAGGAGAATGGCGTGAACCTGGGAGGCGGAGCTTGCCGTGAGCCGAGATCGCGCCACTGCACTCCAGCCTGGGGGACAGAGAAAGACTCCGTCTCAAAAAAAAAAAAAAAAAAAAACACACACACACACCAAGAAAGGATTTTAAAACTGAGGTGAGGCCAGGCGTGGTGGCTCACGCCTGTAATCCCAGCACTTTAGGAGGCCAAGGCAGGTGGATCACTTGAGGCCAGGAATTTGAGACCAGCCTGACAAACATGGCAAAACCCCATCTCTATTAACAATACAAAAATTAGCCAGATGTAGTGGCACGCACCTGTAGTCCTAGCTACTTGGATGGCTGAGGCACGAGAATGGCTTGAACCTAGGAGGTGGAGGCTGCAGTGAGCTGAGATTTCACCACTGCACTCCAGCCTGGGTGACAGAACGAGACTCTATTTCAAAATGAAAAAAAAATTGAGGTGAATAAATTCTTTAAGAAGGAAAAAAAGAGTAGGACGTTTATAGCAATTAATCACCAGACTAATAAAGTGTTGGCTTTGTTTAAATAATTGGAAAGTCATTCAAAAATTCCAGTCCCAACTTATGTCTTAAAAAAAAGAAATACTTGTTTTCATCACAATGGTACTTATTATTTACATTTTTGAAGGACTTTATGGTTCATGGGCCATGCCAATCATATCACATCTAGTTGTATAGTTTCTCTCAAATTTTATGATTTATGTCCAAGTAGATTTGTCCGTAACCTTACCGTAGTTCAGCAGTGTGTCTGTCTCCATTGAGAACTGATTTGTACAAAGGTCTTTGGCTTCCTGCTGTCAGTAAAAAGAACATATAAGCTCCAGGAATGATTAAGGTAAAGGCTGAAGTAAGTTTTTCACTTTAGAAAAATATCAAAACACTTCAAGATTGTGCTTTCTTAAATCTAGCTATATGGACTATAAAATTCAATTATCACTAACTTTTAAACCTTGTTAATTTTCCAAGTTAGTTGAGGTTAAGTTGGAACTTCTGACTCTCAAGACACTATAATGGTCTTACCTCTCCATGAATATGCTTCCTGATCTTTGTTACTTTCTGTTTACTCAGATACAAAACTTTATATTAAGAAACCAAACTTCCATTAAGTTTGCCTTTATTTAATTTCATTTTGAGCCCAATAAACAGCCTTCAGCATGGAGCATATAGACTTCTGCTCTTATTGTAAGGCCCAAACAAGAGTCTTGGAAAGTAGTGTCCTGAGGATTTAATAATAAAAGCAAATCCTTGAAAGCCTCAGCCCCATTCATTAGCATAAATCAAACCCCTGCAACTAACTGTGGGGCTAGATCTAAGGTGACTCCCTTGGCAGTCAATATTTAAATAAGAAGGTTTGTACCTACAGAATTTGAATTATTACATCAGGGAGCTGAGTTCAAGCCATAAATAAAACAAATAGCTTGCTCCTCATAAAGGTGATGCTAGGTAGGAAATCAATTTTCCTCTCTGCAGAAAATGACCAGTCTTCCATCACCCAAAAGGTTTGTTTGGAACAGTGCCAGTCACCTAATGGGTGCTCGATAAATACATCTAGGATTATTCCAGTCAAATCCTTTACAGTCTTTTTAGGACAAGTCAATGTATCAGCATGATCCTTGATGTTGTTCTCTCGGGGTCTTTCTTGCTTTTAGAGTGGGAATTGTTTCCTTAATCACTCCGAACTTTGGCTTAGTGCTTTTTTTTTTTTTTTGACTTGGCAGTTCATTCCAAAAATTATTCAATAAAACAGGTTTTGCCCTGGAGATCTTTTATAACTGGACAGAAAAACCCGTCTGACCAAAATAGTTAGGTGCTGTCTTTACTGCAGGTCAGATACCCAAAGTAAACATATTTTTATTGCTTTTCCTTATAATCTTTTAAGTCTCTGATTTCAAAATCTAGACATAATGCTCTAGAAAAAGCTTTTTCTAAGTGGACCCTTCAATAGGTCTGACATAATCACTCTGTACAGAGACTCTGGTTTATATATTAAGAAGTATCTTAATGCCACTCCAAAAAAAGAAAATAATAAAATGATCTTTTTAACGTTATATTTTGTTCTCTCTTTGTAACTGAAATGAACTCAGAAATCTAAAATCTTTTGCAGCAATAACACAAAAGGGTTCTTTTTCTTATTTCCATAAATAGAATAATTTAATCCCTGTCTATCATTCACAATTTTTTGTACTCGTCTTCCCACTCCTTACCTCACAAGCCCTACAGAATGGTGTCAATGTAGAACAATGTGGAAGGTAAGAGTTTTAAATACTTTGAGGCCATGGGCCAGGTTTTTTGAACAGTGCATTTTACACATTCTTATTCTCATTCTCTCTTTCTCTTTCTCTCTTGCTTTCACTTTTTTTCTCTCTCTCAACTTGTTTGTTTACAAATGCTTCCACTAATTACACCATTTTCTCCCTAGAAGAACTCCATGATTCATTGTTATTACCTCAATTTTATTTATTTAATTTTTTTTATTGATGAGATCTCATTCTATTACCCAGGCTGGAGTGCAGTGCCACAGTCATTGCTTGTTGCAGCCTCAGACTCCTGGGCTCAAGTGATCCTCCTGCTTCAGCCTCTCAAGTAGGTAGGACTACAGGCAAGTGTCACCACACCCAGCTAATTAAAATAAAAATTGTAGAGATAGGGTCTCTCTATATTGCCCAGGCTGGCCTCTAACTCTTGGCCTCAGTTCCTTCCACCTCAGCCTCCCAAAGTACTAGGATTACAGACATGAGCCACCACACCTGGGCAACTTCCACTTTAAAGATGAGAAAACTGAAATGTACAGGCTTATCTAAAGTAACATGGTGATTCATTCATTCATTTAGAAACATTGAAATGAGATAAGAGTCTACTCTTTCTTCTGCCTAAAACCCTTCATAGTCTTCTAGTTGCTCTTAGAACAAAGTCCAATAACTTTGAGTTAGATGAGGAGTTCTCTACCAACTGGCCTCTGCCTCAGTCTCTCACCTCTTTCACTCTATCCTCCCCGTTGCTGCTTCCCCTCCAGCCACATTGCACAGCTAGCAGTGCTTTGGAGTTCTAAGTCCTCTCTCATCTAGGCCACTCTGCGTATATTATGGATCCATAATACATGGATCTCTCTTCCTGGATAACTTACCTGTCTCTTAATAAATGCTTCTTATCCTTTATTTTGGGCTTAAATTTTAGTTCCTCTGAAAAGCCTTCTCTGATTCCCTCAGACTGCAGAGGTCCCGCTCATATACATTCTCATAGAAACTAGCATTTCTTCTCATACATTAACCAGAATTGTTGTCTAAAAATTATTTGCTTAATTACAAGCTTCTTGAAGGCAGGCACTGTTCAGAATATTTTACATATAGTTGGTAATCAATCAGTATGTCTGAATATGTATAAATGTATGAAAGAATGAAATGTATGAAAGAACAGTATCTGCCTAGCAAAGCAATAATCTTCCCATAATGTTTTAATAACATAAAAAGTCATTAAAACTTAATGACTGTCATTTTCCATTTGAATTTATTAATTTTGTTCCCATTTTTTGTATGCAATAGTCATAGACAAAATTATAACAGCATATATAATTACCTGTTTTCAATCACTTTTCTCTTAACTACTTTATCTTTTTCATTTGTAAACATCTTTAACGATAATCTAAGAGAATATAATAATAAATTATTATTTATACTGTGTATTCATTGCCCATGCAAACATAACACTAATAATACATACTATTATTATCCCAGTTTTACATAAGAGCAAATGAAAGTTTAGACTTCCCCAAAGAAACAGAAACATGGTATCTGAATGGTTTTGACACCAAAGCCTATGCTTTTAATCCCCACTTTGGATCATCTTCCCAAAGTGTTTCCCAAATATTCACTCCCCCATATACAATCTGGGAAAAGTGTAAATATACTCTTAAAAAGCTTAATAAGTATGCTACTGGGCTTGTTTATAGTGTTATGCATAATTTGTAATTACAGCATGATTGGCTACACTATTTTTTCAGTTGGGTGCTGAAGACTCGTGGCAATTTTCATGAATAAGTATTGTGTTATACGTTATTATAATTATTGATTGTTATACTTAATGAACAAATGTTTTGCTCTTTAACTCAATTGACAATCTGCTTAGTAAGTACAGATAATCCCCAACTTATTATTTTTTGATTTTACAATGGTACAACAGCAATATGTATTCAGTAGAAAACAGACTTCACATTTTGAATTTTGATCTTTTTCTGGGCTAGTAATATGTGGTTTAATACTCTCTCATTATGCTGGATCAGAACATGCCACACAAAACCTATTTTATAATAAAATGATGAATATCTCATATAATTCACCAAATACTGTACTGACAGAGTACTGAGAATGTTTAAGGCAGGCTAGGCTAAGCTATAATGTTTGATAGGTTTGGTGTATTAAATGCATTTTCAACTTTCAATATTTTCAGCTTATGATGGATTTAGCTGAGCATAACCCCATCCTATACCAAGGAGCATCTCTAGTTAGTATATAGTCAGGATGCCAAAGATCTTACGTATCACTGGGATTCAAACCACACATGTATAAAACAGATAACAATATAAAACAATAAATAATTAAATATAGAAATAAGTAATACATAGACAGTCTATTGTGGATAGAAAAAATATTAGTAGGGAAAGAGTTTTTTTTCATTGCCTTTTTTTATTAATATACTTTAAGTTTTAGGATACATGTGCACGACGTGCAGGTTTGTTACATATGTATCCATGTGCCATGTTGGTGTGCTGCACCCATTAACTCGTCATTTAGCATTAGGTATATCTCCTAATGCTATCCCTCCCCCCTCCCCCCACCTCACAACAGTCCCCAGTGTGTGATGTTCCCCTTCCTGTGTCCATGTGTTCTCATTGTTCAGTTCCCACCTATGAGTGAGAACATGTGGTGTTTGGTTTTTTTGTCCTTGCGATAGTTTGCTGAGAATGATGGTTTCCAGCTTCATCCATGTCCCTACAAAGGACATGAAGAGTTTTTTGTTCGAATTCTTTCAAATCATAATGTGTATGTAGTTACTATCTGAATCCTTCATTTGGCCCTTATACTTCTTTACATAATTATCTTCTACATGTTTTCTGTACTTTCTTAACTAGATTTTATTTTCTTGAAGACATATCTCATGGTCTATAGGGTTTTTCATATCCCAGGTATCTTGAGAAGACATGGAAAATTTGACATTTAATTAGTATTTATTTACTCTCTAGATAGGAGCAATGGAGTCGTGTTGTTAAGGCTTTCGAAGACAGTAAAGAACCAATTCAGCTTAATCCCAATAGCAAGGTAAAACGTCTGAATGTTTTCGAGGGGAGGAAATTTTTCATGATATGTATGTTTCAGTGACATTTATTAAAGATAGTGGGAGAGTAGACAAGGACAGGAAAAACTTGATCCAGGTAAATCAGTTTGGAAGCTCTGAAAAGAACTTAAAAAAAGAAAAGAAAAAAAAAGTAACAGTGGGAGTAGAAAGAATGGAGGGAAGAGATACTTGCAGGTAGAACTAGAGAAAACTTAGTAAATTATTTGTGAGATGGGGATGAAAACACCTCATGAGTCGAAGATAACTTCAAGATTCCAAGCCTGGGGAATACAAACTATGGTTTGGTCATTTCTAGCCATAGGAAATTAGGGAAGGATATCAAATTGGGGTGTCAAAAGTATAATGAGTTGTGCTTGAGATGAGAGAAATAGCAGTAAAACTAGGTAGGAATAGTTGAAACATTAACCTGAATCTTGAAGAAAAACTAGATTAGAGATATGGATTTTGTAGTGAACCCCGTAAAGCTGATAATCACAGCCGTAAATCAGATGGTAAATTATCATACTCAGAACAAATGCAATGCCTATTTACTTTCTTTCTTTTTTCTTTTTTTTTTTTTTTTTTTTGAGATGGAGTCTCACTCTGTCACCCAGGCTGGAGTGCAGTAGTGCAATCTCAGCTCACTGCAACCTCTGCCTCCCAGGTTCAAGCAATTCTCCTGCCTCAGCCTCCCAGGTAGCTGGGACTACAGGCACATGCCACCACGCCCGGCTAATTTTCTGTATTTTTTTAGTAGAGATGGGGTTTCATTGTGTTAGCTAGGATGGTTTCAATCTCTTGACCTCGTGATCCACCCACCTCAGCCCCCCAAAGTGCTGGGATTACAGGTGTGAGCCACCGCACCTGGCCTGCAATGCCTATTTCCTTTTAGGTAACTATCTCTAATTTTTAAATAATTTGATAGTATTCTATTACATACATATTTATAAAATGTTCAGATCTTATTGTATTCTCATATATTTTTGTAAGCTTATGTTCTTTAAAATGATCTCAGAACCTCGAAACACTGAATTTTTTATAATTATTGTTTATTTCTTGGAAATTATTTACAGTGTTTTTTTTAGTCTTATGCTGTATTCTAGAAACCCAAAATGCTGCACTGTGCCAGTTGGAACTGTGTTTCATTCTGTCTTGTGTTTTCCCTAAACATTGCTAATATGATTAATGAACCAGACTAGAAAATTGGAGTGCTTTTTTTTTCTCCCACCTCCTATGGATGTAAATGCAGATGACACTTTAAAAAACATTCTCTATTCCCTTCCCTCCACCCTTGGGAAGAAATGTACGTTTCTGTTTCTAAATTACACTTCCTCTCTGGCATCAGCCTTATTCCCAAAAGATTTTCAACTCAAAACACAGTGTGTTTTCTGTGCGAATCACATAACCAATCTAAATTTTAATAGCTTCAATATTGTGCCTTTTACAATGTCGACTGCAAAATAAAAGTGCAAGGGTGACCTTTAGAGATCCCCACTTCTTCTGGAACTCAGAACTCAGTCATTGTGAAAAACAGTGACGCTTTTTTAAGTACATCCAAATGATTTTTGAGGACTCCTATCTTTCATGATAGCTTCTGAAGTCTTTCACATTGCTTCTATCTTTGCAAAAGTCATTTATCAAGCCCTGGCTACTTAGCTGTTACCAAATGCAACCGAGAATTTTAATGGGGTACTATTTTAATATTAAAATAAAGAAATGTTGTTAAAAAGTAGTAATTAAAAGGGATTATACAAGAAAGGCAAATATATGAGCCAAGGGTACACACAGGCTCCGTGTTTTATTTAAAAGATAAACTTTGGCTAAGATACATAATTGTGCATTCAAGATGTACTCTGTCCTGGGGAGAAAAGTTCTATTTTCTTGTGAGAAGATCTGATGACAAAGACTTTTGGAAAAGCAGAAATGAAGGATGAAGCAAATTATTTATAATTTAGTAAAAGCCAAGTGATATTCTGAGATTGTCTTCAGAGGACCCAAACAATCTGCCCAGACATAATGGTGATATCTGGCAATTACTCGGCCTAAAGGAGAATAACTGTTATGGTCTGGCTGAATATGCATAAAAACACAGAGAAAACTGGTGAGGGTGTTTGTGCATATGTTTTTTGTCCTAAATTATATACAAGAAAATGGTGCCCTGCACCGTGCAAGCACTGTAGCAAGAAGGTTGGCCTAGGATGGGATTATCACTTGGGAATGAACATATTTTGTCAATTGATTCACATTACCCATTCTTTAAAGAGTATTATTGATAAATCAGGATATTAACCTAAAGAGTATTGATCAATAGACTATAAATCTAAAGTGAAACTAAAAAAATTAAGTCTAAAATCCAGACACCTACAAATAGTATCAAGGAATGTGGAATGCCAACTTGGTAATCTGAAAGTATTTTGTTAAGTCAAGAATCAAAACAAAATGATTTGGATAGTAATCCAGCATATACAATTTCTATTATATTTGAAGTTTTAGAGTTTGCCCTTCTAGTTATTTAAATGTTTCTATTAAATATTGTCTCCCCAATTTTTGACTAATTTAGGGGCTATTTCTGATATGGTCTCACCCTCCAGTTCTCATTATAATATAACCCATTAAGACAACTGACATTTGTTTGAATTTGTCATTAAGTCACTTTCCTTCATTTGTCATATTATAATTCAAAGTTTGTAGATAATGTGGAACTGGTAATATTTCAGGTTAACTGCTTTCTGCTTACATAGATAAAATAATCTTTAGCCCATCAGGAAAATATTTCTAGTCTACATTTTTCAATGGATGATTTCTGATCCTCTTCTGAGAACTTGTTCATTCAACTTACTTTGCAAGGTGAGGCAGCTCTGCTTATTAGACCGTCCATATGTAATTGCTTTTTTATTTTTATTTTCTCTGATCACTTTAGGTTCTATCTACTCATTACAAGTGTTGGAATAAATTTGATTTACAAATTTGTTTCCCAGTGTATTAATAACCCAATTCAAATGTAGAAAACCACTGGAGACCACCTGAGGCTGCCAGCCAGTCAATCAGTGCATATTTGTTGATTGCCTATCAACATGCATAAAGGTGGAGAAGATATTGTCCTTGCCCTCTGAGAATTTACAAAGTAATATGTGAGAGAATTACACAAAAAGTTAATATACAAGGCACTGTTTTAGCGGAAATCTCAAAGAAGCACACAGTATCCTAGAGGAGTCAGAGAATCAAGAAAGCTCTCTGAAGACATGGACTTTGAAGAATGGGCATGATTTTGACTGGCAGAATTGGGTAAAAGCACATTCCAGATATGACAACTTTTTCTTCTAGCTTCAGGCAGAAAATAATTCTGTGTCTTTTTTGCTTATCAAAGTCAAGTCCTCAAATGCCTTACATACATTTTTATATACTTTTATTCATTCTATGGATTCAATTGATCATAACTATTTGTGATATTTGCATATCATCATTTATTGCTTTCAGAGTATGTGGACCCAATTGATAATACTGTTTTTGATGACAAAAATTTCAAATTAGTTTATTCTAAATATGGTCAGAGTTTATCTGCAAATTGTTAGCTTTCTGAATATAAAACATAGTACCCAGAATGCTGCCTTAGAGCTAACTGAATTAATGTGGGTACAGACACCAAGGGTTCTATCAAGAAAGCAAAAAGCAAACCTTTTATGTAAAGCTTGATTGTGGTGCAACTGCTTTGGATATTATAGGTGAACCCATCAATTTCTTTGTAAAGCCCTTTTGTACTTCCTGAGGATGAATATGTACTTAGTTCATAAGACCACACTTTAGAAGACATACTCTAGAGCTAGATTTTCCCAATTCAAATTCCAGATCCAATACTTAGCAGATCTGTAACCCTAGGCAAGTTACTTAACCTCTCTCAGTTACTTCATGAATAAAATGGGCATAATAAGAGTAGTCACATCACCACGGTGTCAAGGGGATTACATGAGTTTATAGATGAAGAATGCTCTCAACAGCACACCTGGAACATCACAAGCCATCAGTAAATGACACTAAAACTCAAACTCAGCACACAGTAAGCATCATACAAATGTTTACTCTTCTAATTATTGTTGCCCTAAATGTTAGATACATTTTTAAAAAAAGAATGACAACTGACGACAGACCAAATTGACATGGTAGAAGGGTTAAGTGGATAAAAGAATGCAAAGTATTTATTATCAGCTTGTCAGGTGAAGACATTTCCAGAAGAATAAAACTTTAAATGTGGTTGATTCTGTAAGTCAGAAATTTACAAGTGGTCTATGGCTCATTAATGAAGCACTAAATTGGACAATCAGTGTTAATGGGAATTGCACAGTAAAAGCACTACACATCAAGTTGAGACTCTGGACTAAATGCGTAATCACACACTTCAGCAATTCAGTTCCAAACATCCTTTGTGTCATCCTTCAGAATAGATAGATGGATAGATAGATAATCATTATTTGTGAAGGATGTTTTGTCGTTTATTAATTATATCTTACCTAGTTCAAAGAAAGAATTACAATCAAAAAGGGCAGTTAAAGTAGATGGAAAAATACTAAGTTGGAGCACAGAAATAGAATAAAATTTATCAAAGAAACGAATATAGTTATTGTGATTGAACACAAAATTGAGTTGAAAACTTCCTGGTCATCAAAAATAAGAGCAAGTGTTTAATTTTATTGGTAACTCTCTTAGCAAGAAATTTTTTGAAATATATTTCTCTTTTATACCTGACATGCTTTTTTCTGTTAAGTATGTAGGAGACACTCTCTAAATGCCCCACATTCATTTCCTTACTGCTTTAAAGTTTTGTTTTCCCTTTATTTAATATGAGGAACTGTCCAATTGTTGCAGAAGTTTCTTTATCATGTCTCCTAGGAAACCTAGCTAATCCTCAAGCAAATAAGCCTATTTGTATGACAGCCTTAACTTCCAGAGTTCCCCAGAGAGAGATGAAGAGTAGCAGTCTACACACTACCCCTCCTTGAAGAGCTAACCTTTTGCTTGTGTGATTAGGCATCTGAAATACATCTCACTTTTCTTTTATAGCTTATATTTCCTGGACAGATGATTGACATGACACCTCACAGTTTAGCATCATAGAGCAGTTAAATCCGACTCCATTACCTGTCGAATTTAGTTTCTTAATCCCAAACACAATATGCACACAACTTAGCCCTATCCAGCTTTTATTTAAAGCTCATGTCACAGTGCTTTATGTGGAGTCAAGAAGTATTAAACGGTGTGGAGTGAAGCAAATGGAAAGATTAATTTTGCAGGGTGACACTAAAAGGAACATTTTAAAACAGGGATTAGGGGCTGGGTCTGTTTGGGGAAAATACTGAAACGTATCCATTATAAGCACCAATGCCTCAACCTACTGCCATGAGAAAACCCAGCTTTATAAACATAACTTCTATCTTCTTAGGAAAAAACGAACGTGGAATAGAATAAAAAGTTCAACATTTCTGGCTAGAAGTAGTCAGGTACCTTTCTGACTTACCCCTCCACCCCACTGAGCACCACCTTTAATCAAAAGTTTTTAGAGGAAAATAAAAACCTAAGTTTCTACAGAAAAAAAAAAGAAATATCTATGAATGTAACTTACAGAAAACTCAAGCTCATGGAGAACTGCAAACAAGTCTAATAATTAGCCTTTCAAAATTAATCATTACAACTATTTTGGAGAATATAAGTATGTCATGACTTTTCTATGAGCAAAAATACAAGAGAACTAAAAAAAAATTCAATTTTGGTTTTATTTAGTGTTTGCATGTTTCCTCTTGTGTTCTTTTGAACACAACTACAAGCAAGACATCCTTGTTAAAAAATATATACAATGATCATTTGAAGGCCCATGATTTTGTCTTAAGAAGCAGCTGAAGGAAGACATGAAACTTCCAAGTATATAAAGGGCTATCACACAGAGATTGTTTGAAAGACAGTGAAGAGAGGAAATGGCAGGAGGTATTCAGACAAGAACCAAGGGCAAATTTCTTGATAGTTAATGCTGATAAACCATAGGATGTGTTTCCATAAGACGCTGAGGAATCTCATTTTCAGAAATATTTAAAAACATGGTAGAGTCTCATCTCACTGAATAATAAAGCTTATTGAATTTCTGTTCTAATTAGAGCACTTACTGTAGAGTCTTGGGAGGATCAAAATAAATAGAGGGCATTCTCTAACTTTGAAGAACTTTGAGTAGGAAGATGGAAAACACAACTAGAAAATATTTTAAAGTGTTGAACCAAAATTAAGTTGGTGAACTCTCTTTAACTGGATAGTCAACACTTCTCAATTAGCTAATATTTAAAAACACAGAGAATGATGACAAAGAAAGGTTTTCCAGGCAAAAGAGATCTTGTAGGAGTGTAGAGAAGGTCTTATCAACCATAGAAGTACTGAATTCTATAAAAACAATATTGGTGTATTCTGTTTCTTCCTCTGGAGAAAGAGAACAGTAATAATTTCTTCACATGATTGTAAAAGTACAAAAATAATCTATATAACACATTAATCAAGCAAGAACTCAACAAATTGAAACTGTTCCTATCATCATCACCACCATTATCATGAACATCTTCACACTGCTTCTACTACCGTACTACTATTCTATCACCAGTAATAGGGTTGAACGTATCAGGTAGCAGTTTCCAGTGTTCCACTTCTACTGCAATCTGCATTAAAGCTATTTCTTCTAACCAGCTCTCATTCATGCTGGTTAACATGCCTAAGGCTTTGTGATTCCTGCAGTGTTAAGCAGGACCTGATAAACTGAAAATAAAAGATTCTTTCATTTCACTCTAGGTTTAATGGGATTCACCCTTGTCTGAACACAGGAAAGCTAATGCCTCAAACCCAAACTCTTGGGCAAATAAATCAACAAGTTGAAGCCACATTTATGTTCAAGATTAATTTTTACCTGGCATTTCCTCAAAGAAAGACCTACACTTATGTGAAGGATGTTTTTCACGTTTTTAGATCCATATTTATCATTTTCATGTGGGTGGTGAATGATTTTATTAGTAGTATTCACTCAGCCCTATAATTTGGCAACTTCCAGCAGATACACTCACTAATTTATTATTGTGAATTCTCTCTTCAATCAGAAGCAAAAAGATCATTACTGCATTCAAAATAGTCCTTAATGAATGTGCTAATTGGGAGCACATTAGCACATTTCATTTGCTTCTGTGTTTATTTCTTTAAAAAAGTAGTAAATTTGTTTCCTGAGTGTGTATAACATGAAGTAAATTTCTACCGTAAGAAAACCATTTTCAAGTTCTCCACCTCAGCAGCAAAGACTTGAAAGATATAAATAATTCACCAACAAGATATGTTTAAAGTGATCTTATTCAAAGGAAAATTGTTATGACTTTCAATAGAAATAACTGAGGACACTACTGGTATCTTCGATCTTGTTAACACGGAGGAGTCATTCATGATATTGGCCAATAGGGGTCTACTGAACCCCTGAAACTCAGCAAAATCCCACTCAGTTTCAAAACGGCTAAAAATGTATAGGTTTAGTGCACTGATATTTACTTAAATGTTCACTGAAGGACATTTCACAAGGTAGAAACATAGATAAGTTTTCTAGAGGAATCATTCATTTAAAAGGGCCCCAATTCTGCCCAGTTTTCAACCTCAGTTTACAGTTTACAGATTTTGTTTTTTGAGTTTACATATCTGATAAAATGCTTTCTTTGTTTTTAAAAAATGTGTTATTCTTTGTTCTACAAGCATCCTTTTATCTTGGACCCTTATGGAATGAACTTCAACGGTCAATGATAAACAGTACACTGCTCTTGAGGTGGAAATAGACATTCCATCACCATCCTCCTTCAAGACCAATTAATTATTGTATTCAATAATGATTTTGAATTTTGTTATAATTCCAGTAAATGAGGAGGAGTAAAACAAACTGAACTTTATTAGTCAGGGTTCTCTAGCAGAACAGAATCAATAGGAGATAGATGAGAGAGACAGAGAGAGATGAAAGATAGATAAATAGATAAATAATAGATAGATAGATAGATAGATAGATAGATAGATAGATAGATAGATAGATACATGAAAGATAGATAAAGATAGGTGGTAGATATCTTATACATACATGATAGATGGAAGAAATTTTTGAAGGAGTTGGCTTATGTGATTAGGAGGCTGAGAAGTCCCATGATATGCCATCTTCAATCTGGAGAGCCAGGAAAGCCAGTATTGTAGCTTAGTTCAAGTTCAAAGGCCTAAGAACAAAGGATCCAATGGTGTAACTCTCAGTCTGAAACCAAAGGCCTGAGAAACTGAGGGTCTGCTGGTGCAAGTCCTAGACTTTGAAGGCCAGAGAACCTGGAGTTCTGATGTTAAATGGCAGGAGAAGATGAGTGTCCCAGCTTCAAGACAGAAGAGAAGAATTCACCTTTTCTCTGCCTTTTTATTCGATCCAGGACTTCAACAGATTGGATGGTGCCTGCCCATACTGGGTGAGGGTGAATCTTACTCAGTCCACTCTTTCAAATGCCAATCTCTTCTAAAAACACCCTCAAAGACATACACAGGAATAATGCTTTACCAGCCACTGAGTATCCCATAATCCAGTCAAGTTAACACCTGAAATTAACCATCACACAAAGAAGACAAATAAAACAATAATGGCCCTGAATTTTAAAGGGAAGCTTTGGTACCAAGGGGTTCAGACAACATTGCCTATTCTTTACACTTCATTCTCTGTCTATCCAAATATCACCAGTCCCTTGAGTTCTCACTCATGTTCCACTCTCTCTTTAAAGCAACCACCAAAGAGCCAATAGTAATTTGTATTAAGTAGCCCTTTTTATGAATGTATTTTAAGAGGCAATCAGGTCAGTTTTTACTACAAATTATTAAACATTATCCTCATCATTTGATATCTATCTTAAAATGCAACATACCTAATACTTAAGTGCATCCAATACACATATTTATAAATACTCTGGTTTTCCTGTTTCCATTCCCAACTGGGTGTACTGCAATTCAGTTCAATTCTGGCACTAACTAGAGTAGTGCAGAACTCACATTTTAAGGACTCAGTCCTCCACAAGAGTACCTTCGTTGCAGTTGACAGCCACACTTTGAGGATCCCCAGTGCACCATCTCTTCTGACTACCTAGCTATTATTCACAGGTTTCCACAATCCTATCCAGTTCAGTAATTCACTAGAACAACTTGGGAATGTGCTATGCTTATGATTCCAGTTTTATTATAAAGGATACACCTAAGTAAGATCTGAAAGGGAGGCTGGGCATGGTAGCTCACTCCTGTAATCTCAGCACTTTGGGAGGCTGAGGCAGGTGGATCACCTGAGTTCAGGAGTTCGAGACCAGCCTGGCCAACATGGTGAAACCCTGTCTCTACTAAAAACACCAAAAATTAGCGGGCATGGTGGCACGTGCTTGTAATCCCAGCTACTTGGGAGGCTGAGGCAGGAGAATCACTTGAACCCCAGAGGCAGAGGTTGCAGTGAGCCAAGATCACAGCACTTCAGTCACTGCAGCCTGGGCAACAAGAGCAAAACTCCATCTCAAAAAAAAAAAGAAAGAAAGAAAGAAAAAAAGAAAAAAAAAGATCTGAAAGGGAACACAGAGCTTCCATGCCCTCTCCATGTGAAATCATGTCATCCTCCCTGCATGTCAATGTGCTCACCAACCTCTAACACAGAGTTTTTTGGGGGTTTCATTATGTTAGCAAGTTTTATTAAATCCTTGGCCACATTACTGAACTCAATCTCCACTCCTCCTGTCTTTCCCTGAAGGTTGGGCTGGTCCAAAGTTCCAACTCTAATCATGTGGTGGATCTCTCTGGTCACAAGGCCCCATCCTAAAACTATCTAGAAGTCTACCATTAGTCTCTTCATTAACATAACAAAGACAGTCTATCACTGAAACAAATTTCAAGTGTTTTTGAAGCTCTGCATGAGGAACTGGGGACATAGACCAGATCTATTCTCCACTGTACAACAATATGTTACACTTGTTTATTATTTATCCTCCAGTTAAAAACATGAATTCCATGATGTCAGAGATTTTTATCTATTTTTATCTGTTTCATTTGCCCTGTACCCTGGCACACAGATAAGTTGAAGCACACTGTGGATGCTCAATATTTATTAACTGAATAAATGAATAAATGTATGGGTGAATCAATTCTATACTGCAACTTTTTCATTTGAATCTTGTCATATTTAGTATTCCTGTCCCATTAAACCACAGTATCTATAATGATTAGCATTCATAAGCCCTGGACAAATAACACCTGGATTTGGATAGACTCAAGATTGGAAAAGGTTCAGTTTAATTCAACAAGTATTTTACAACAAGTACCTACTAAGTTCTAGGCACCATTTTGGGTGCTATCTGTTTAACAATTGGCCCAGGTGATTTTAACTTGAGCAAGTTTGAAATCCGCTGTAATCTTACAATCTGCTGATGTCTCCTATTAACTATCTATCTGTATTACTCCATTCTCGCATCACTATAAAGAAATATCCAAGACTGGATAATTTATAAAGAAAAGAAGTTTAATTGGCCCACAGTTCCAAATGCTATATAGGAAGCATGATGCTAACTGTTCAGCTTCTGTGAAGACCTCAGGAAACTTACAATCATGGCGGAAGCTGAAGGGGAAGCAGGCATATCTTACATGGCTGGAGCAGGAGCAAGAGGCAGGGGAGGTGCTGCATACATTTAAGCAACCAGTTTTCATGAGAACTCGCTATTGTTACAGTAGCACCAAGGGTGGGGACAGTGTTAAACCATGAGAAACCATCCTTATGATCCAATCACCTGCCACCAGGCCCCACCCCCAGCATTGAGGATTACATTTCAACATGAAATTTGGGTGAGGACACAGATCCAAATCATATCACCAGCTCATGCAGTACTTGCCATTTAATCATTCTGAACACCACATTTATTATATCTTTTCTAGATCAAATACTTGAAATTGTATCTACAGACCAGTGGATCAAGTCTGGGATCTATCACCTGCAGAATCACCAACTTAATCATTCTCATTTTTATCACCCCCTAGGATGAATGCTCTATTTTTCATAGACATCAGAACTCATCTTAGTTGTTCCTACTTTCAAGCACTTCCTCCTTCATTGCACCCTCCAGGAATGCTATGCTCTGCCATCTCCATTAATCTTTATCTGATTGATCTATCTGTTGTTATGCAGCCGAAGGTCCCTGTTTGCTGGCTTCCCCAAACTTTCTATCTATGAAAACCTTAATTCCTGCATTGTTTGTATCTTAAACACTCATTTGGTACTTGCCTACTGATAATATAATTTTTGTGAATGTACTATAAAAGATTATTACTGATATATTTTGAATCTAAATCAAATGTTAACTGATACTTTCAAATCGCATTCTCTATATTTGGAAAAGAACTCCGGAATATTATGGAATATTGGGCTCTTATTTTCTGTTTTCTCGATCACTTTTTTTTTTTTTTGAGATGGGGTCTCACTGTGTCATCCAGGCTGGAGTGCAGTGGCATAATCGTGGCTTACTGCAGCCTCCAACTCCTGGCCTCAAGCAATCCTCCATTTCAGCCTCCTGAGTAGCTGAGACTACAGGTGCATGCCACCACACATAGCTAGTTTTATTTTTTTAATTTTTTGTAGAGATGGGGACTTACTATGTTGACCAGGCTGATCTTGAGCTCCTGGCTTCAAACAATCCTTCCTCTTCGGCCTCTCCAAGTGCTAGGATTACAGGTGTGAGCCACTACACCCAGCCAAACTCTTATTTTAAGCATTTAGATACCTAGAATTTATTGTCTGAATCTGTTTACTATTCTCCAAAATCAAATAACAAAACACAAAATCATCTTAGACATAACCTACTTACTTATAACCATTATTATAGATTTTCTGCTAATTATTTTCTCCAGAATTTAATAAAGCAAACTCTTTTTTCCTAATCTTCAATATCTCCAATAGATATAAGAGCGATCTTAAAATCTGTGGTTTCAAGGTATATAGAGCCTATATGTAGCTTTCTTTGGGGGCCATTCCAAAATAAGTGGAGTTATGATAAAATTGTGTATTTGTCACTCACAATAGAAAATTACGTGGGCAGCTTTCATTATAGTTGGGTAAATTTAGATAAATGAAGTGTGTCAACTTAGTAATTACTAAATGTTATATGTGAAGCCATTAAAGCACGAATGCTTTTAGACATTGTTGTAGCTACAGGCTGTTTTTATGAACTGTGATTCAAAATAATAAGAGCTGGCTTTAAAGTGAGTCAAAGGAGAACAAAGGTGAAAATAACATAGGAATCATTCTACTTTCAGGAAGGATGTATTTTACTCTTTGGTAATAAGAGTGTAACAGTGAGATGGCTTTTTATAATGACATCCTCTCCCCTTATGCTCAAAAAATGTACAATGCATAATACTTTTAATGTTCCTAAGAATGTAACTGAGGCAAAGATATTGTACTGTTTCATAGATTAAACTATGTTTCACTAACTGAGGTAAGACAAGAACCCAGAATTTACATATTACTTATTAAAACATATCCTCTTGACACTTCTAATATTAGGCCATTTCTCAAAACCAGCAAAGTTTTGAGAATTCCTTTACAATGAACAAAATAATACAAAGTCTAAATTCCCTTACAATAAACAAAATATAGCACACATAAACATAGTACAAAGCCTGAATTCCATTACAATAAACAAAATATAGCCTACGTAAACTTCATGGCAATAAGGCTATTTCAAACAATAGTAATTTACAGATGACGCCCTAAAACGAGCTGATCAATATTCCCTTTTCCTTGTAAATACGTTGCAATAAGATCAAGCCATGCATTCATTTTGTTAAGCTCTGTGAATTCTCATCAGTTCAGGGAACTACCAAGTTTACCTATATTGATATTTGGCTCCAACTGAAAATGAAAAATCAATATTTTAGAGAGACAAGTGCGCCTTGTTCTTTAAATATTCCCTGAATAGATAAGTCACAAATAATCCTCCCTCACTCTCTCTGCCACTCCTTCTCCCTCCCCCCAGCTTCTTGCCTGCACCCTGCCCAGCCACCATCCTATTCACAACATAGTGATAATGAACATCTGTTTGGCTACTATTTTTAAATCATTCACTGAATGCTATCAAGTTTTTAAAGATCTGTCAATTATTCTCACCATTTGATTGTTCCTTATCAATGTTACCTCTACCAGGTAGTATAGCCCAGAAAAGGTTATACAGAACATGGTCACAGAGACAATAAATATTCTCCCAATCTCTGATTTTAAGCTGGGTACAAGGCTGCCCAGAATAAAGCAACATTTCCCAGCCTACGTTCTTTTTTTTTTTTTTTTTAGGACGGAGTCTCGCTCTGTCGCCCAGGCTGGAGGGCAGTGGCGCGATCTCAGCTCACTGCAAGCTCCGCCTCCCGGGTTCAAGCCATTCTCTTGCCTCAGCCTCCGGAGTAGCCGGGACTACAGGCGCCCGCCACCACGGCCGGCTAATTTTTTTGTATTTTTAATAGAGACGGGGTTTCACCGTGTTAGCCAGAATGGTCTCAATCTCCTGACCTCATGATCCGCCTGCCTTGGCCTCCCAAAGTGCTGGGATTACAGGTGAGAGCCACCGCGCCCGACTTCCCAGCCTAAGTTTTTTTAGGTGGAATGTAAGCATAAGCCAAAGGTAAAAACTACAGGATGTTCCTAAGGGGACATGCCATTTTTCAAACCATTTCTTCTTCATACACTCTGAAATGGGAGCACATGGTAGCTGGATCTTAAGCAGCCATCTTGGATCTCAGTGAAGAAGACACACATTGCTGATGATAAAGCAAGAAGACAGAAAGAAACTGAGTCTTTCTATCTTCCACGGGGACACTATACCAGCCCTGGCTGATTGTTCCTACCTACAAATGTAAAAGTGCAGTGGCTATCTTTCTTTTGTCTGAATATGGACTTTTGGAAATCCGAATAATGGGTGCTCTTAAGAAAAGAACACATCTTCCATTGCACTTGTCATTTGATTAAATTTATCTTTTCTGGTCACCTCTAATACTGAACTCTAACACTTTAAAATATGTTTCTAAAATAATTGAAAGCAAATATATATATATATATATATGTGTGTGTGTGTGTGTGTGTGTGTATATACATGTATATATTTAAAATTATTTTTAAGAAAATGAAATCTGTGCAATGCTGGTGAAAACAAAATCTGTGTGAACATTAAACCTATATCTTCACCCTCTTCAGGGCCACACTGAAACGTCCTGGTGTTATTTCACATTGTTAATAATATCCAATTCATTAAGCCTATTCAGTCACAAAAACGTATTATAATTCCAAGTGTAATCCAAATATCTACCATGTGAATGTCTTCAAGAACTCTGGTCATCCTGTGTCACCTTTTCCTTTAATGTGTAAATAAAACAGCCCAGTTCTATGCAACCCAGAAACAGCAGTGTGTCCAAGGAGTCCTTGGAGTGCTTAACTTCCTCTTAATCTGAAACCCTCCAGTTTCTTGCCCCCACTGACTTGCTGACACCCATTCTCTTCTTGCTTTCTGAATCTACTCTTTCCTTTCTTCTCTGCTTTACTCCACACTGGACACAAAACCTGTTCTTACTTTAAAAAAACCACACACAAGGCTGATAAGTGTGGTTCAGGTCAAATTTCTGGTCATAGACACCACAGAAATTTCTCACTGTCCACTTTTGCACTGTAGCTCCAAATTTGTACAGACTTCTTCCCCATCTTCCTTCTCTTTTCCTCAGTTTCTTGGCTCTAAGAAACCATTCTCTCCAACTCTCAAGAGAATGTCCCCTAATTCCTATTACCTTGTTTGCAAATCAATGTAGTCATCTTTGATGTAATCTTTTATTGCAGTGCAGAACAGAAAATGGGGAGAGGGGTACTCATAGGATCTTTCCGTTCCCAATCCAAAGGATCACTGAGGTAAAGGAAAACAAACATAGTCATAAGAGATATAGCCTATATCTTCTGTTATGAATAGAGATCAAAAGATTAGAAGTATTAGTTCTTCTTAATTTTGGGCCAGGTTAAAGTTTAAATATTTAGGGAGGGCTTTATCCTAAATGAGAAAAGTCTCTGTTAATGAAAGGGGTAGCTGTAGAACATCTACTCCTGTCCTTCAGATCACATTCTGCAGGATTGTGACTTTTTTTCTTCATCATTATGTAACCCCGTCCCCTTCTACATACAACAGCACCAGGGTCTTCTTGGTGATTTCTAGGGCAGAGCTCTTTCCATTAAATCCCATTGCCTTTCAAACCATTTTATTGGAGTTTCTAAATCCATTTTGATCTCCTGTACAAAAGGAACAGTCGTTAATGACCACCTTTGAATAATATGTCTCTTGAGTGAATTAATGAGAAGGCTGTCTCATTCCTTTGAGTAAGGGCATGACCAGACTGCATTTACTTTTCATAAGTGAAGAGACCCTCTTGTCATAACTGTGTAATCCTCATATACAGAATGAAAATTCTTTCTTAGAAAAAAAAGTTCTGAAAATGAATTCCTGTAGAAGATTCAGTCCCAGAATTTTCAGAATCAGTTCAGTTTTGTTTTTTGATAGATTATGATCTATTGGATACTTTTTATCTGCTAGTCATCACACTGGTCACTAGAGCTATTTAAAGATAAGTAGGACTTAATTGTACATTCTAGAGGAGGGAAAAAGTAGAAAAGAGATATGATAAAGTTATGATAAGGAGCTATGTGAGTGCAAAGAAGGGTCCTTATTCCAGTCAGAGAAGTATCACCTATGGTTTCATGAGGGATACAATATCTGAGTTAAATTTTCAAAGATAAAATAAAGTTAGCTGGAAAATGAGGGCTCAGAGGATCTCTTATTCAAAGGAAACAATATGAGCAAAGATTTAGAGGATTAAACTTCATGTGCAAGGAATTTAGAATTGCTGTAACATTAACTGCAAAGTGACAAATGGAAGAAAGTAAGCTGTGCTTTCCTTATGTATGTATATACATATTTGTGTTCCATCTGTCTTCCTTATTAGCTCTTTGAGAGTGGGAGTTTCGTCCATTTTTTTCTTCTGCACCTAAAACAGTGTGGGTCACATATTAGATTAAAAATATTGGTTGAATGATTGAATGACTCTAAAGGTAGCCAGGGTGGGAGATGGTGTAGTATAGGGATGAAGAACATGAGCTCTGTCCAAAGAAAACCTGCATACACCAAAAATAGAAAACATGTGTAAGAATGTGCATAGCAGCACTGTTCAAAAATAAAAAAATTCTGGCCACAACCCAATGCCAATCAACTAAAAAGTCAATCAATAAAATATAGTACATTCACAAAATGGCTTATTATCTAGTAATCAGAGTATAATAATGTAGATCAATTTTAGCAATAATATTTCCCAAAAGATTACATACATCATGATAGGTTTTTTGAAGTGAAAAGCATCTAACATAAAAATACATGTTTTAGGAAGACATATAATAGTAATAAGACTATATAAAAAGAAAAGTAAATTCTTAATAATGGTTACTTCAGGGAAATAAGGGAAAGGAAATAAATGAAAGGACCACATTTTGGAAATTAGATTATTGTCAAGGTCTTACCTTGTGTTTGGGGTAGCACTTGGGGGCATTTATCACATTATTAAAAATAATAAATTATCCATGCATGGCAATAATGTGTCATGAAACAAAACACTAAACCAATTTTGTGTAATTGCAGCTCATAGAATTAAAAAAAGGAGAAAAAAATGTTTTCCTGGACACTTGCTTTGTAGGGACAAAGGATATTCTGTGCTCTGGTATCAGGCCCTCTGGGTTCAAATTCCAAACATACAGCTTCCTACCTATGTGATCTTGAACAAATTCCTTAAAGGGTTTATGCCTCAGTTTCTTCAACCATAAATAGAAGTTAAAACACTACCTTCATTTTACGGTTGGTTTGAGATTACATTAAATATATGTAAATGCATGTGCCTGGCACATAAGTGCTCAGTAAATGTGGTGATAAATCCGAAGAATAATTAAATATTGGCTGTTAACAATATAGGGCTAGAAAATGGAAGACCTTATGTATTATGCTAAGTGGTTTCTGCTTTACCTGCAAAGGCTTTGAGATTCCAGAAACAGTTTAAGTCGAGAAATAACATCATTAGATTTCTATTTTTCAACAGGTCTCTCTAATTGCAATATTATGAAGGGGTATAATACTTCCAGCAGGGAGGCCAATCAATATATTATTATGATAGTTATGATGAGAGATTATGAAAGTCTTAACTAAGGCCATAATAGTGGAGGAGGAAGAGAAGGGGACAGAAATTGTGACATAGTAAGGAAATGGAATTTTGTTGCACAGTTATGCATGAAATAAGGAGCATGGAATGACTCCCAGGATTCAGGATCATGGGGTGAGTGTTGACACTGTTCCCATGATTGGGAATATAGAAAGAGTGGAGATTTCTCAGTCTTGGCGCCATTGACATGTTGCTGTGAATAAGCCCTGTAAATAAAGAAAGAGTTTATTTAAAGGGAAAGATCATGAGTTCAGTATTGGATATGTTCAATATGTTGGCTTTGAGATGTCTGTAGGGCATACAGCTAATGCTAATAAAGATTTGGATGATAAGAGTATGCAATTCAGGAGAAAAGTCAGAATTTCCGGTATAGATTTGGACTCTTGATTCATATACTATAAGCCACAGGAGGCAATGGGTTCACCTAGGTGGGGCATTTGGAGTAAGAATGTAAATGCATTCAGGATATAAGTTTGGAGAGCACACCAATTCAGGATAAGCAGAAGATACACCAGTGTGAAAGTTAATTTTAGGCATCAACTTGACTTGATTAAGGAATGCCTAGATAACTGGTAAAGCATTACTTCTGGGATTGACTGTGAGGGTGTTTCTAGAGGAGATTGCCAGGTGAGTCAGTAGACTGAGTGAAAATGATCCACCCAATCAGCTGGGGGCTGGATGGAATCAAAAAGGCAGAGGAAGGATGATTTTCTGTCTTTCTTGGGTCTGGCACACTCTTCTTCTCTAGACCTTGGACATCACAACTCCAGGATCTTTGACCTTTGGATTCCAGGACTTACACCAGTGGCCTCCCCTGGTTCTCAGGCCTTTGGCCTCTGACTGAGAGTTATGCCGTAAGCTTTCCTGGTTCTGAGGCTTTCAAAGTTGGACTGATCCATGCTACCAGCATTCCAGGGACACCAGCTTGCAGATGGCCTTTTGTGGGACCCCTCAGACACCATAATCATGTGAGCCAGTTCCTCTAATAAATCCCCCTTTCTATATCTATCTGTCCTACTGATTCTCTCTGGAGAACCCTGTCTAATACAACCAGCAAGTAGATTTTTTTCCTTGTGTTATTGCATTCTCTGGGACCTCCACTAGAGTGCTATATAGCAGTGATAGCAAGCATTTGTGTGTTTTTCTCAAATATAATAAGAATGCTTCTAAAGTATTCATCATTTGGAATGATGTTTCTGGAAAATTTTGGTAGATACCAGTGGGAAGATTGTTAAAGAGCTTATTTCTAAGGAGATTAAAAATAGATAGAACAAGCACACAAGTAAAGGAGTAGGCTTGAACAAAGAAGCATACAAAAGAGAATATAACTCTTTCTCCAAGAATAGAGAAAGGAAATGAGAATGGGTTTTGGCTGTTTTCTAGTAATTACCACCCTTTCTTTTATGTAAAATATATGAAGTGCTTAACTTAGTTAGACTAACTCTCATAACCATTCTGCCAATAAAATCAGAACAATATTTTGGCCTGTAAGTTTGTAGGTTTAGTGGATGAAGAAGAGCTCATGTCTAATAGCCTTAAGTTTTCTGTTTTAGTTTTGTTTGCTTTTTTTTTAAATAGTAGGCCATCTGGATGCAGATGTTTTTAAACGGATTCAAAGTGCCCCCCAAAGCTTAGTCAAAGCTGTATTACATGGTAGACCTGAACAAGGCTAATTCCATTTAGAGAAAGTAACCCTTAAATATGATTTTTCTCCATGTTCAAAGTAAATTATATTGTTGCTACAATAAACTAAATTCTACTGTTGCTACAAACTTCAAAAACATTTGAAGTTTGAGAAAGTGCCTTCAGACTGAGATTAAATAATCCTCTTGGAGAAAAAGAAAGATGGAGAAACAGACGTTACAGAATCAGGGGTTGGGGGATACAACAAACTGCAGCCCAGGAGCCAAATTCTCCTGTTTCTCTAGAGCCCATGGACACCGCATGAACCAGCTAGCATTATGAGGTGCACAGGGCATCTGCCCCGTGTCCTGATCCACAGCAGCACCTGCCTTCCAGCTGGCAGCTGAGTCTTGTTGCTGCACAGAACCAGCACTCTTTGACACCTGAACATTGGGGACTTCACTGTCAGCATCGAGTGGTAGAATCTCAGTCCAGGAGTCACCTCACCACCAGGCCCCAGCCCCTGGAATCAGTTCCTGTTCCTCCAGAGAATATCTCCACTGAAACACAACTGCATGTAAAGTTTGCCCAACACCAAGGGACTGACCATTCCAGGCAAACATAGCAGGAAACAGCAGGAGTTTTCTCTCTTAAGACATAAGTACCCTCAAATTTGCCTCCTAGCCCTACAAAGACTAAAACATTTACTATCTGGAACAGAAAAAGTTTGGTGATCTCTGGTATAGATTACTTCATGGAAACAGAGTAAGAGAAGGAGCCAAAAATAAAAATTTGTTCCATAGAAAATTGCATCCATTTGCCTAGCTACGGAAAACATATCTTTTTCTTCCTAGATAAACTAAATTACCAATTGTTAACAATATGACTTTGTTATAATTAAGGTAATTCAGTATTTCTCCAAAAAGCTACAATTAATATTTTAGGCTTCAGAAGGCCTGTGTATTGAAGTATATTTAGGGACACCCCTAGCCTATAATGATTGCTGCAGGTAGCAAACCCTTAACTTCACCCAGCCCAGTTATGAAAATCAGTGTCGCCAGATATTGCCAAATGTACCCTGGGGAGTGGAGCAAAACTCACTCTCAGTTGAGGACTACTGGATAATTAAATGGCAATGAACTCCCCTAGATTTGTCCACTTCCATTCTATCACTATTTTAACTTTATAAAAATTACTTCATCACTTCAGGGAAATTATTTTAGTCATATTCTTTCCTCAATCAGTATGAGAACTTTAATCACTGAGACATCTGTACCAGAATGTTCCCCTAGTGATATGTATAGGCAGGCAGGAAGAATGGCAAAGAGTGTAGGACGTAAAAGAGGTATTGGGCGAAGTGGGGAGGTGAAGGAGGCAGAGGGTGAAAGCGGAGAAAGGGAAGGTGATTCAGCCAACAATGCCACTCTCAGCCCCCACATACGCTGGGACACGTGGAAACCAAGGAACCAGGACCAGAAACTGAGAATCTGTTCTCTAATATCTTGAAGTAGTCCCAAGGTTTGCCAAAGAGAAACAGGCCAGAAGCAAGGATTAAAGCGGGACTGCAGAGCTAGGAAGCTGATGGCAAGCACAAGACATCACACAGAAATGGGGAAACATCTAAGACAGTTGCTTTGAGAGACTTCGTTGGCTATGGCTTTTATTTGTCACCTACCATATGGCATTTTAACTGCCTAGCAATGTTGAAGGGGCCAGAGAAGATAGTGACATACTGGTCTGATCTTACTGGGACATATGTTAGCTAAGAGAAGTCAAATTCTTCATTCAGAAATCACTTCCTGAGATGGAAGACATGGTAATGCACCTGTGGTTACATGAAGACAAATTATGTTTCCTAAGGCTTCAAGTTTTCTGTGATTCATGGACAGGAAATGGGGCTTAGTTTGCCAAAACAGCCATCCAAGCTAAGATGGAACATATATAGGAACTCCCAAGAGGGGCTTGAGCAAAAAAAGCTAAGAGTGGTAATGTCTTCCTGTTGCTTTGCACCCTCACTGTTCCAGCCCACTGAACATTTCTGTTTAGTCTTTTTTCTACTACTTGCGAATGTGTCTTGGTATTCAATGGCTTGCCAGACAATTCTCTGTAGGTTCTGGTTCCTTCTTTCATCATAGCAACATCCTTAACACTCAGATAGTGATGTACAGGATTACACATGTCTCTGAATATAAGGTTTTTTTCTGTGTATTTTCAGTACTTTTTGTTCTGTCCCTCTTATTTTTATTAGAGTGCCTTGTTCCCACATAATTCCCTGCTGTGACTGGGATAGTCATCTGCATCACTGCAGGTTCTTAGTAAATGCTGCCCGCCTGCCTGACCACTCAGACAAGGACTCCCATCCCCAGCATATGAATGACAGGACTTCTTTTGAGATGACATAACTGTTGTGTTATATCTATGCTGGAGATTATTTGATCTCTGTTGGTCTCTGCCTCATTATCTCTTTTTCTAAAGGCTTTATCAGTCATACACACAATAATTCTAGCCATGTATTTCCCTTAGGAATAAGAATATGGGCAAGAATAGCAAAATGAGATTCAACTTAGAAAAGTGCACAGAATTTTTCCTAAGAGATTCTAAGAATAAGGGAAAAAATCCAATGAATTGGAAAGGAGTAAATTTAAAAGAAAGAGAGAGGGAGACAAATAGCAGAACAATAGCACCTCACTTGATGGTTTGCCCTTGAAGACCCCTGATCAATTTGTACTTGTCTTAATGAGAGACCACAGTCTCCTTGTCTCCTTGAGAGCAATGTCCAGTGTGTGTGTGTGTGTGTGTGCATGCACACATGCGTGCACGTGCAAGCACATGTGTGTTTTAAGTCTAGTACCTCTATATGTACATATAATAAATAGCAATTATCCTTCCCTCTATGTAACCATTAATGTTCTCCCTACAATAACATTCTTGGGAGACGCTGGAGGACAAGTTATTAGATCAGATAGTTTTGGAAACACCTTTTCCCATAGGCACATCCCACACATCCTCATTGTTTAACTTTGCATTATACTGTGTGTCCCAGCTTTGTGTGACCCCAAAGCCCTTCCATCATGTCATTCCGAGTTCTATTCCATTGCCAAGCTGGGAACACTTTGCATTGCAGGGTGAGGTTAGAGAAAGACCTATAGCAGCAGCTAGAGACTGCTGTCCTAAATGCATCTCCCCTCTATTACTATAATCTTACCAGGGGGCAGGAGAACACCAGATGGGGCAGCCTCTCTCTCCCCTCAAAGCAGAAAGCTTTCATTAGCAGACTCAGCTAGGAACAGAAAGGATGAAACACACACACTTGCTCCCTCGTGACTTTCCAGAAAGCATTCCAGAGGATTCCAGAGGGCAGCCTGAGGCCAGCAGCAGGACCATGTCCAGCACTGACCCAGGCAGGAGCCTGCTGGGATTTGGATGGGGCTTTGACAGCTAAAAGACTGTCAAGTCAAAAGAGTATCTTAAAAGGGAAGGTAGGCGAGAGAGACACTGGCCTGCTGTCCTTTCTCGTAAAAACAAAGGCTGCAATAAACCATCATGACCTTGCAGGCCGGGCAACTCACTGGGCTTCGTTTTGGCTCTTTTCATTCTGTTTGGAACCCTATGAGTGACAGTTGCGGTATGAAAAAAGAAAAAGACAAGTCACGACACCTGGTCTTTTTCTTCCTTCCTTAATATAAGCTTCAAATCCTGCAGAAAGGCCAGAAGTTAGACTATGACTCTCTGTACTGTCTGCTGTTAATGAGGCCTCCAGTGACATTTGCCCGCTAGACGTTGAAACAGGTAACGATATTGGTTCTGAAACAGGAGAGGTGGATCATACCTGGGGCATCCATGATTATTTCCATCTGCTGACC
Organism: Nomascus leucogenys; assembly: GCF_006542625.1. Lineage (NCBI taxonomy): Eukaryota > Metazoa > Chordata > Mammalia > Primates > Hylobatidae > Nomascus > Nomascus leucogenys. The sequence goes on along the minus strand of NC_044385.1, from coordinate 79,477,445 downwards.
CTTACCTTGGGGGAACCCTAGCTATGGCAGGTATACTAATCACAGCAGAGTGGCTGGGATAAAAGACCCTGGATTACTGGGGTGACGGCCATGCCTGCCTGCAGACCTTTGTGCCGGTACTTCTCTCAGGGAGTCTGCAAGTGAGCTGCCTGTGTGGGGAGAGATACTGGTTCCTGAGAACTTTTGCAGCCCTTCAGCCACTTACAGGGAAGAAGATACCTCTAAGGCTTATGCCACGCATTTGTTGATACTCAGTAGGTGGGTTATGTGGGGTTCATCTAGAATGTAATCTGCATGCAAACAAAAAACAACCTGTTACCAAGACTAATTTGTTTGCTTTTCCAAAGTCTGTCACCAGTTAAAAGCCTCTGAGAATAATACACTTAGAAAACGCTTCCTAAGAGGGCGATGATTATGGCTGCTTCCTGAGTAGGTTGATGTCTTTGGATAGAGAGTGTGAACATTTATACATCTCACCATCCCACCCTCTTCAGATATAATCTCTACGGGCTAATGCATGCAGCTCTGCCTTGGCACAAATGTTGCCCATTTGTGTTAGCCATGAACTGGTTCTTTCATCTGCTCCATTTTACACTCTCATTTTTTCCCCCTTTAGTGTGTCATTACATTCAGAGCAATTGCCACTTCCCTGACTATGATTGATCCCCACTTATTTCATCCTGCATGCAAAGTATTTGATTTCAAGTGTGGTTCATTCTGCTCGGTGAACTCATTATAAAGTCAAGCTGAACATCTCACATATGTGAAGCACCTTGTCTTCGAGGTTCAGCAATCTAATTTGGAATCTCATTATAGAACTTCTACTAGTGGTGGGCACAGGGGCAACTACCTGGTTGGCATTTTCCTGCCTATCTCCTATCCCATAAAGAAACTGTCATTTCAATACAGACATGCCAGAATATTCCCCATTTTGGAAAATAGCTTTATTTATCTCTCCACAAATGCCTCTTGGCACTGATGAGAGAGTAATACTTTGTAGGCAATTTTATTAAGCATCTCAGGAGGTCAGGTGCTGAAAGAGACAGCTCACAGCTGCTTGCCTCCCATCTAGTTAGTAGGCTTCTTTATGGATCTGATGTTACATTTTCTAAGGTTTGTAGTGTGGTTGTCACTTTGCTAAGAATCTATATACCAAGAATCTTTGCTTGGTACTGTAATGTAGTTTAACTCAGGGAGGACTGATTTCTGGTGTGTCTGTGGTGAATGAAGGGAGAATGGGGTTGAAATGGAAAGTTCACTTTATTTCTAGAGAAATGCATTGATTCTGAAAGATTGATGCATTCATTTTTTTCGCTTATTTGGTGCTTTCAAAACCAATGAGCATCCAAGGCACAGTTCTCACTGCTAATGAAGTTTTTTTTTTTTCACTTTCGATTTTAAAACTTTGGTAAGAATATTTGCTTTTCCAATTGCAATTGTTTCCATTCCCCTACAGAGCAGGCTGAGCCTTCAAGAGAACTGTACCTTTGTTTCTTTGCTATGAAAATGTAAGTAGATTTATTTAACCACATAGAAGGAAAAGTGAACTAATACATATATTTATGAATAGGGATAGGTTTGTGTGGCTATGTTCAGCAACATACATAGATTTTTATCTTGCATTTCAGTCCAGCAAAAATACAGATTTTCCCAGGGTCACATCCTACCTCCTGACTTCTCCATTTGATCTAGAAAAGGGGTCAACAAACCACAGCCTGTGGGCCAAACCCATCCCGCTGTCTGCTTTTGTAAATAACGTTGTTTGGAACACAGGCACATATATTAATTTATGTTCATTGCTGCTTTCCAGCTGCCCAGACAGTTTAGTAGTTGAGACAGAAACCATATATCCCTCAAACCTAAAGTATTTGCTATCTGAACTTTTACAAGAAAAGTTTGGTAACCTCTAATCTGGGAAAATAGATCTTACAGTTCTATTTAATTCACATGTAACAAAGCGTGTGTTTTGAAAATAATTTTCAGTAGGATAGCTGAGAGGAGAATTACAATGAGCATGGAATGAGAATCTGACCCTACTGATTGTCAAAGAGTTTTTATGAATGTTAAACCTCTGCTTTTTCTACCCAAGAGGTCTTTGAATGGAATGATAAATTAATAACAACAATGTGATATAATTTATTCATATTTGAATGGTATTTTTGACTTGGAAAGCTTCCCCTCCACTGACTTTTGATTTCCACTTATGGACTGGGGAATTAATTATTTCATTTTATTTTTATTGCATTTCGTTTGGGTCAGATGCATTGCTCAGGAAAGGTGGAATTAGGAATAAGTGACACTAAAGTTTTATAGCATATTCACCCCATAAAATTGTCTCAGTGCCTTATTTCCCCCCATTTGGTGCCCCCTTCTGATAGTTCCCCTCTGGTTGGTATGACCCTTTAGGAAGTACTGGCAGCTTCAGTACCATAAGGGCTGGCTCCTATCACACATCGCTCTGCAGTTGAGAGGATGTCACCACATGACTATTCCTCCTGGATTCAACTCGCAGACTTTGTTACATCCAATCATTCAAACAGGTACAGTGAGGCAATGAAATTAGATGGATGAATACAGGCAGGTACATGTAGATAGATGATGTAGATAGGTAGATAGATTAGACAGATGATAGATGATAGATAGATAGATAGATAGATAATACATACATACAAATATAGACAGATCAATAGACAAAGGGACAGAAACAGAGACAGGCAGACAGAAAACACGAGACTAGGAGTTCAAAGACCTAGATTCAAGTTTTGTCTCTGCACTTACCTTAGCCAAGCCAGGAAAGTCAGGTGCTAAAAGAGACAGCTCACAACTGCTTGCCTCACATCTAGTTATTAGGCTTCTCTGAAAATAATAATAATGTAAGAATTTTATAAGATATTTTAAGAGAAAATATGATAATATAGCTGAAAGTACTTTGAAGTTATAAGCTAATCTAAGCTATTAAAATTATGACAGGACTAAAAATTACTTTTTACCTCAAAGTTCACAGCCTCTCCTATGACCTACAAAAGAGATTTCTCACATTGCCCAGGTCAACCCTCTCCTTCCTCCTTGCTTCCAGTCAGAAGGAAGTATGTGCAGCTAGAGATGGTATAGGTCAACAAGCCTTGTTAAGCAATGGAGTGTGTGGAGATACAGAGCACAGGAAGAAGGACACTGGGTTTGGGAATATGAAGTAAGTCTGGGAGCTGCAGAGAAAAGTCCTCCAGAGCAACCTCGAGTGTGTGATGGAAACGAGAGGAGAAAAGAAAGGAGAATTTTTGTAAGTGCTACTCGGGTGATACAATTCACTACCCATCACAGGCTGAGAGATGCCAATTAAAATTTGTTGCTTTGAAACGTGTTGGTTGCTGGAATTTGTTTTATTTAAACTGGAAAATACCAGTGGAAACTGAACTGAATAGTTCATCTGGACTTTTAAGGGTGTATTATGCGTTTTTATCATTTATGGGTCCCTGGTTTGATTTTATACATTACTTTTAAGCAGGCCTAAATTTATACAAATGTGTAATTTCAGGTATATATTAAAAACTGTCTCATTTAAAAAGCTTTTCTCTAAAGCCAGTGAGAAATGCCTGACATTGATATTTTCCGGACAATGTTAGGGCACCATTTCCTGTGTGTTGCAGCCAGAATATTAGTCCAGAGATTTTTCAAATTGGGGAATGTGTGAGGTGTGACGAGTGTATAGTTTGAAAGAAAATACACAAACTCAATCTATTGTTTTCTGAAAACAAACTAAAGAGAATATAACACACACCCCTCATCCATTGGTGATATGGAAAATACGAACAAGAAAACCCTTAAAGGATACAAATCTAAAACATGAAAATTTTTTAAAGAGATTGAGAAACCCGCTAATCAGTCACTAGGACTCCAGGATTGAGTTAGAATGATGATAAACTTGCCCTAAAAGATTTGGGAAAAAAGTTATACACAGATTATTCCATTTAACCCACTCAATACCTCTTAAAGAAGGTATAATGGTCATTATGGTATAGAAACAAGGTGGAGATTTACAAACCTGCCTATATATAGTAAGTGATAGAGGTAAGATTTGCACCAAGGTGTTTTGGTTCCAAAGCCCTGTTTCTACTAAGCTGGGTGACTGGCAGTGTCAGGCCCACAGGCCTCAAGGTGAGTTGATTTTATGAAGGAGGCTCTGAGAATTTAAGTGACATCACAGGGTGGCATAATTAATTAGTGATGTCCTAAACTCCTAATCTTCTGAATCACATTCATACCTATTCTTCAAATGGCAGATCAGATAAAACAGGCAAATATTACCTGGGACCAGCTCCCCAGGAGCAATGGAAAGGCTTGTTGGCTTCCACTAATGGTGCTGCTTCTTAACTTTTTTTCTGTCAGTATCTTCTGGTCATCTTGCCTTTTTTCTCATTTTCTATATCAAACATGGCAAAAATTCAGATTTTCATATATTATTATTTTCACAATTTCTAGAAGAGAGTCAAACTGTATTAGTTTCCTATGTCTACCATTTAAAAAACTACCACACAGTTCATCACTTAAAAATTTATTATCTCGCAGTTCTGGAGACCAGAAGTACAAAGTCAAAATCAAGGTATTGACATGGTTGGCTCCTTCTAGAGGCTCAGCGAGAGAATCCGTTCCATGTTTTTCTCCTGGCTTCTGGTGGCTGTCAGCAAGTCTTGGTGTTTCTTGGCTTGTAGCTGCATAACTCCAATCTTTGTCTCCATCTTTATCTGGGCTCTGTGTCTCTGTGTCTTCTCCTTTCTTATTTCTTATAACGATACTCTGCATTGGAGTCAGGGCCCAACCTAAGTCCAGGATAATCTTATTTCAAGATCCTTAATTTAATTACATTTAAAGATGATTTCCAGATAAGGTTATATTCAAATGTACTGCATTAGGACTACAGATATGTTTGGGTAAACACAATTCAACCTAGTACACCTCAAAGGCGTTGTGACCCAGGAGGTGATTAAGCCCACAGAAGCAATAGGCTGTACACACCATATTCCAACCATAAACAAAAGGAGACTTCTCATTCTAACCTCTCAGCATCATGAACATGCACGCTGCCAGCTGAGCTTTTCAAGGATTCAACAGTTCAGACTTGGATATGTTGGAATGAAATGAGGTTCTTGGAGAAAGGGACTGTGGTCTGAACCCCAATAGCTTCACCACCCTGACCTTAGGTAAGTTGTTAAATGCCCTTAAGCTTTAGTTTCCTTGTCTATAAAATAGGACAACAATAGTAACATCTATAACCAATTTTTGATTATTATATATAAAAGTGCTTTGTAAATTACACAATAGTTATTTTGACTATTAGCTAGTTCAAAGCCCAAGTAAATAGCTCTATTTCCTATTTTATTTTGTATAGCTTTTACTTCTTCTGTTTTTTAAGGAGCAGCATTATCCTTACAGCATTTTTGAAGACATTTTGTGTATCAGACCCTTGGCATGATCTAAAATGGCTTTCTGTATTTTATATTTACAGGGAAATTATTATATACAGGTGTGTATGGGAAAGCAGAGGTGACATTAACAACAGTTAATTTAGGAAATCAAATACTTCATAAATAGGAGATGCATCTAAATATTTCACTATATTCATGACTCAAAATATGGCTCATCCTAATAGCAGATACACGAGAAAAAAAGAGAGGGAAAAGTTAAATGTCTTTCACAAATATCACGTAAACTTGTCCTTCTGAAAGCATTTTCATGATCATTTAAAAGGAAATGAATAATATAATTCAAAAATATAAATAGATGATCATATTGGACTGCAATGAGAGCAGATGTTTTAAGTTATGTAAAATCTTACCCCATCTGGTAAACAGTAAAAATGTCTCAACAGCAACCCACAGATGAAATGTTGCCAATAAAGCAAGTATAGCAGGGACTGACTAGAAGTCAATTTTACTGGATTACTTCATAAAATGCTTAAAGGCTATTAATATGCACATAATAATTTTACCCCTTACAGCAATTACCATCCCAAAAACTATTTTTAAAAATTTTAGAAATTTCAGCAAATTTCATGATAAATTTCACCATAAATTACATTTGTTAAATTAAACAGCTCATTTTCTCCCAGAGTACCTTGAACTTAGAAATACATCCTGGAGTAGTTACATGTTTAAGTTAATTAAGACATTTACTCCATCTCCAATCTAATCAGGATGAGTACCAATAAGATAGAATAAAATTAGAGATGGACCAGACTCCCACTGTTGCAGATCCCATTCTGTTTGTGAAGAGTAGGTGGATCTATCAGGAACATTTGGTTTATGTCAGTTTGCCTTATAGCTGGATTTCATTGTGTGAACTATTTCCAGTCTTTTCAGCTACAAATAGGTGGCTACCAATATAAACTTGCTGCATTATTCCAAGTTGAGTTATTACCAGAAAACTTTTCTAAGAGCAATGGACTTAAATCTCTTCAAGCAGAAAGTCTGTTCTTCAGATTTTTCCCCATTTGGGTCTAAAAGTTATTATTCCCATCACATCTCTTGTCCCCTTCTTTAGACTATTCTATGGAAACCCAATACCATTTCATTCATTCATTCTAAGTAGAAGAAAGATCAGAAAGTTACCCCCACACTACAAAGAAATCTGTAAAAAGTTAAATTAATTACTCCCAGGTATGTGTAAACTCCTGCTTAGAACAATAAAAGAATTTCTTAAATTTATGAGGAGTAACCCCAAATGAAGAGAGAAATAAAGTGAAGGGAGGGGATTTTATTACAAAGACAAATTATTGTACTATTTTTTTAATGTGTTTTGTGAATTCAATTAAAGGGGCATCATACTCACACAAACAGTTACCACCCCCCACTCTCCAGGGCTCTGTTTATACTAGAAGATTGTTTATTATTGTTTAGCCAAACCTTGTTCATTAATTAGTAGAAATGAAACAATTAAAACTAACTGGCCAAGACAATGAACGTGAAAAATTTGAATTAAGTGTTCTTTTATTTTTGATGGTTTTATTCATGGAGTCTTTGAAGGCTCTGCAAATGTTTCATATGAAGAAACAAAAACTATTAATATTCAATTAGAGTAAATAAGCCCTCTTCTTATGAAAAGATAGTTTAATTCAACAATTATCTACATTATCTTTAAAAATACGTATCATTTGGCTGAGCATGGCAGCTCATGCCGGTAATCCCAGCACTTTGGGAGGCCGAGGTGGGCCAATCATGAGGTCATGAGTTCGAGACCAGCCTGACCAACATGATGAAATGCCATCTCTACTAAAAATACAAAAATTAGCTGGGAGTGGTGGTGTGCACCTGTAATCCCAGCTACTCAGGAGGCTGAGGCAGGAGAATTGCTTGAACCCTGGGAGGCAGAGGTTGCAGTGAGCCAAGATTGTGTCTTTGCACTCCAGCCTGGGTGACAGAGAGAGACTCCATCTCAAAAAAAAAAAAAAAAAAAAAAAAAAAAAAAAATATATATATATATATATATATATAAATTATACAATATCACATTCCTTCTTAAAACCATGCAATGGCTTCCAACTACACTTAAAACACAGTCCGGGCTGGGCATGATGGTTCACACCTATAATCCCAGCACTTTGGGAGGCTGAGGCAAACGGATCACTTGAGGCCAGGAGTTGAAAACTAGCCTGGACAATATGGTGAAACCCTGTCTCTACTAAAAATACAAAAATTAGCCAGGCATGGTAGTCTGTGCCTGTAATTCCAGCTACTCGGGAGGCTGAGGGAGGAGAATTGTTTGAACCCGGGAAATGAAGGTTGCAGTGAGCTGAGATTGCACCACTGCACTCCAGCCTGGGCAACAGAGCAAGACTCTGTCTCAAAAAAAAAAAAACACAGTCCAAACTCCTTGTCCTGAATGATCTGGCACCGGCCTAAATATCCAACTCTTCCTTCTACCTGTTGACCCCTTACCACAAAATGACGTCTGACAATTCCTTATATATGCCAAGCTTTTGCCTGCCTTAGGACATTGTTGCTACTCTCCAGAGTGTTCCACACGGCCTTCCCAGTGCCATTTCTCATCTCCCAGATCACCACTACAAAGAAGCCAGCTCCTATACCCTATCTAATGAAATACTCCCCTCCCCAAGACTCTCTTATCCCATTGCCCTGTGTGCTTGCTTTATAGCATGTATCACAGTTTGTAACTACTTTGTCTATTTTCCCATCTATTGTTATTCTCCTGCCAGTGGAATATCAACTCCATGAGAACAGAGACTACACATGCCTTCTTCTCTTTGTTTCCCTGGCACTCATTAGCGATTAGCATGTGCTCAATAAATGTTCTTTGGGAGTACTACTTTTTGAAAGAAAAATGATGAAAATGATTTATTATTCTCTGGCCGGATGCAGTGGCTCACACCTGTAACCCCAACATTTTGGGAGGCCGAGGCAGGTAGATCACGAGGTCAGGAGATCAAGACCATCCTGGCCAACATGGTGAAACCCCGCCTCTACTAAAAATACAAAATTAGCCAGGCGTGGTGGCAGGCGCCCGTGGTCCCAGCTACTCAGGAGGCTGAGGCAGGAGAATCACTTGAACCCAGGAGGCAGAGGTTGCAGTAAGCTGAGATCATGCCATTGCACTCCAGCCTGGGTGACAGAGCAAGACTCTGTCTCAAAAAAAAAAAAAAAAAAAAAAGATTCATTATTCTCAAGGAACTTACCGTTTGAAGGCAAGGGAGTATAGAAACACAACCAGAATGCAGAGAGGAATGTAAAAATGTTAAAACTACCGAATGAAAGCAAAACGCTATAGGAACAGAAACTGGATAGTAATGATCTAAACAGGGTTATTACAAAGATTAAATGGGAAAAAAAAAAGATGAAATTTGAAAGGAGTCATTTAATGTGATAAGAATATCAGAACGGCCAGGCGCAGTGGCTTATGCCTATAATCCCAGCACTTTAGGAGGCCAAGGTGGGCAGATCACTTGAGGTCAGGAGTTCGAGACCAGCCTGACCAACATGGTGAAACCCCGTCTCTACAAAAAATACAAAAATTAGCTGGGCGTGGTGTTGGGCACCTGTAATCCCAGCTACTCAGGAGGCTGAGGCAGGAGAATCGCTTGAACCCGGGAGGCGGAGGTTGCAGTGAGCCAAGATCGCGCCACTGCACTCCAGCCTGGCTACAGAGCGAGACTCTGTCTAAAATAAATAAATAAATAAATAAAATTTAAAAAATAAAAATAAAAATCAGGAACAAAGACATAGAAAGGGACAAGAAGTTCAAGAAAATTTGCACAATGATGGAAAGTTTGGGATGGGTACAACATAGGGTATATGTGATGGAAGTGAGGTGAGAAAGACAAAGTGGGCTGTGGCTGAGGGCTGGGAAACTGCAGGCTTTGCTGAGGTGTCCAGACTGAACCTTAAGGGCATGTGGGGAAGCATAACTTCACCAGAGAAAATGAGCATGATCCCCACAGAAGCACGTGCTCTAAGGGAGCCAGAGCAAAGGAAAGCCAACAGAAGTTCTCGCCGCAGCGTGTGACTTGATGAAACCCTTTTCGCATCTCTTAATCTCTGCTTGCTTCAGCATCTCAGACTCTTGATTGAACAAGCCCTCCAGGGATAATGCTTCTATCAACTGTGCCTCAAAAGTGAAATCTAACATTTTACCCCCTTTAAGTGCATTTCATTACAAGTAGTTACCTTACTCCCCTCCAATTCTCAAAGGCACTGGCGAATGATAAAGGAAGAGAAGTAAAGACTTAGGTATTTGAGATTTATGTTTCTAACTGATGTTTTTAAACCCATGTCTAGTTTTATCAAGAGAAAAAAGCAGGCAATTTTTCACACAGTGAAGATAATGGCTTACGCCTGTGGCAGTTAAAGTATCTCCCAGCGCCCCTCTCTCTTTTTCTGGCTTTAATACCGACAACAGCAGCACTAAACCTCCACCAGACAAAGGGTGACACCATCAGCAGACTGTTTTACCAAGATAAGAATAAAAGTGAAAATAAGTCTTTATGCTCTAAGCACCTATGTTTTATTCGATGATAGCAAGAATCCCATCTATTAGCTTTTTGGAAAGTGGGTTTCTAGTTGACGTAATGGAAGCAGATTTTTAAGTCATCAGAAATAACACCAAAAATCCCCTTGGGTAAGACCTGTGTTCTCCTAGATTCCTTTTTGAAATCTGCTAATAGTTTAACTCTGTAATGCTATATGACTCAACATTTTTAATGTGGGGAGTTTGGATTCCTATGTATCTTCCTACTACACATAATGACATCATTTCTGTGATATTATTTCATTTTCTTTCTTATTTATTTATTTATTTATAGACAGGGTCTTGCTCTTTCTCCCAGCTGGAGTGCAGTGGTGCAATTATGGCTCACTGCGTCCCTGACCTCCTGGATTCACATAATCCTCCCACCTCAGCCTCCTGTGTAGCTGGGACCACAGGGGCATGCCACCATGACGGGCTATTTTTTAAAAAAAATTTTGTAGAGATGGGGTCTCCCCATGTTGCCCAAGCTGGTCTCCAACTCCTGAGCTCAAGCAATCTTCCCATCTCGGCCTCCCAAACTCCTGGGATTACAGGCGTCTTTAACCACACACACACACACACACACACAAACACACACACACACACATGCACGTAAAATACATAATAACTTCTGCATTATTTATATAGGCCCTTTGTAGCCGTGCATCTATTGACTTACATATTAAAATATGTTGACTGATGTAGAATCCTGGTGGTTGGGGGAGGCAGGAACAGAGCAACCTCCTCAAGGGGTTTTTTTGTTGTCCAAAAAAAAAGATCTCTATTATTAATGGATCTCCTTCCACCTTATAAATTCATATCTCAGTTGTCTATAAGTCAATACATTTGGTTAGGGTTCCTTTTCACTTCCTGACAGTTGCTCAAAGAAATTTTCATAACCTCTAGATTCAAAGACTTGCTTCTCTTTGAACTCCTAGTCTCCGAACTTCAGGTTGGGGACACATGGGTCATATGTATGAAGATTTTTTATTTTTGTGTTGTGTCTTCCCCCTTAAACAGTAAATTTTTATCTTCTCCGTGTGTCCAAAGATACTACATAGCAAACACTAGACATAATATATATTAGAAAGAATTGTATAAGAGGAAGAAAAATTGAAATCTGTGAACCTAGAACAGTATCGGTTTTGTGAAGAACTCCAAGTTATATCAATATGCCAAGTATATTTAGAAAGGCAAAGAAAACGGTCATGCTGTCCAAAACACTAGTCTGATCCTATCTCCCCCAACTTAGAAACTTTCAGTAGCTTAACATCGCACTTAGAATAAATCCAAATGTCTTCGCATGACTAGGAATGCCCTGCCTGCTCAGATCTTCTGTCCATTATGCATCACTCTTCCCTTCTGCCCGTACGCAGTCCGCACACTCGAGAACATTTTCAGTTCTTCCAATACATCCAGGTTTTCCCCACTGTCAGGTTTTTGTGCCCATTGCTTGGAAGGCTCTCACCTTCCCTGAGGCCAATATTTTCATAACCAACTCCTTTTATTTTAGGTGTCAACAAAAAGGTCACGTTCTCAGAGACCTTTTCTTATTACCTAAATTAAGTAAAACACTGTGTTTGTTGTTTGATGATTTTCTTGTTTTATAATCTCAGCCTCTTACTGGGTTCCTCCATGGGCCTTAAGTGCATCTTTTCAATCCATCTATTTCTGTATAGCCTTACTGTGCACAAGTGCGTGTGTGTTTCTGTCTCTCATAGAATGTCTGCTCCATGAAGACAGCACCCCTTTCTGTTTTGCTCACCACTCTATCTTTAGCAACTAGCACAGGGCCTGTAAAATGTCTGTTGATTTTAAAATTGAAGAGTAGGTGCCAGGCCACTGGAACTCTACTGTTTCCTTCTAAACTCTGGGGGAACATGTCTAATAAAAACATTTTAGAACATCTTCTGACCTAGGTTTTTCACACTATTCTTGGAGCAATGAGTCATTAATTTCTCTAGCATGAGGGTCAAGTGGCTGGCTACTTGGACCAGTTGAGCCATTTAAGTATAATCCATCTGTAAGTACAATTGCAGGTCATTTGGTGAGTATAAAATTGCATACTTAAAGGGAGCACTCCCTTTTGGAACTTTGGCTCATTAGTAAGTTGAGGAGTAATGGAGTGTGATCACAGCTTCAATGCTTTCCTTGGAGTCAGTGGCACCTTGGGAATGCTCTCTAATAACTAATCCCAACTTGCTAGCAGCAGGACCCGCCCCCACTTTAGGAACTGAAAACCCCTGCCTGAGGGCAACAGCCCTATGCCTTGCTCCGGGCCTGCTTTGTTTCACAGAATTACAGACCTTTCTTTCAGCCTCCAAAGCACATTGCTGCTTATTTAGATAATAAAGAACAATCTAAATATCAACCACATGGAATGTTCAGTGGCAGATGCATGCTCTCAAGCTGTCAAAAAAAAAGATCTCTTTATTATTAACGGATCTCCTCCCACCTTATAAATTCATATCTCAGTTCTGTACGTTGATACATTTGGTTAGGGTTCATTTTCACTTCTCAACAGTTGCTTTCCTTGTTTAAAATCCTCAGAAGTTCATACTATATGGAGATGAAATGCACGAAGTCCCTAGAAAATTTAACTGAAAAGGCAATGGCTATGTCTGTCAGTTTTTATCAGAAACCTCAGTTCCCATTCCTAGTGCTGCATGTCTTGCTTTGAGAAGTGCACCAAAGGTCAGCTGGAATTCAAGTGTCATCAAGTTACCCCTAATGGTAAAGAAGGCACACTCTAGATTTTGAACAACTAACAAGTGTTTCGGCACTTCTTGAGTTGCTCGCAAGGCAGGTCATGTTTGTTGACAGTGTAATAACCACATAAAGGTACTTTAGTTGTGCAATTGAAACTTTACTGAATTGATGCCTCTCTGAGTAGAGTCAGTACTCTTGGAAAGTTTGACATTGCTAAAAACTGAAATAAAGTGTTAGTGTAATTACAGTCTTGAAAGCGCAGCCACACAGGTTTTACAACAATATTAGCAGCACGAACAGTAAATATTTGAAGCCACTACAAAAATTGAACGCTCTAGTTTAGGCAAAAGATGTGTACATTAAAAGTTAGAAGACAATATAAGGTAAGAGCTCATAAGCAAGTGAAAGTACGTACCTTCCATTCCTTAAACTTTACAGTGGCATCCTATTACACCTAAAAAAGCAACTAAGCTCATTATCAGGGCCTATACAACCCACATGTGATTATTCAACACCACTTCTCCAACCTCTTGTTCTCCTGCTCACTCCTCATCCACTCCATGCCAAGCTTGTTTCTGCCCCAGGGCCTTTGCACTTGCTGTTCTCCCTGACTGAAAGTTTATTACTTCAGATGGAAGAAAAGACCTAAGCTCACACAGTATCCTCTTTTCTCACCACCCCCCAACTCTGTTTCATTTCCTTCATAGTGTTTATCATAGTCTGAAATGATCTTATTTACTTATTAGTTATTAGTTTATTATTTGTCTCCTTGCTCCAGAATGCAAGCTCCATGAGGGCAGAGACTTTGCATGTACTATTGTCTGCTATATATGTAGAACCTATATCTGCCACACTGTGTTTGTGTGGTTTTTGTTTTTGAGACAGGGTCTCACTGTCACCCAGGCTGGAGTACAGTGGCATAATTATAGCTCAATGCAGCCACGAATTTCTGGCTCAAGCAATCCTCCTGCCTTAGCCTTCCAAGTAGCTGGAACTACACGCACACACCACCATACCTAGCTAATTTTAAAAAAAATTTTTAGAGATGGGGTCTTGCTGTGTTGGCCAGGCTAGACTCAAACTCCTGAGCTCAAGCAGTCTTCCCACCTCAAACTCCCCAAGTGCTGGGATTACAGGCATAAGCCACTGCACCCAGCCACACTGTGTGTTTAATAGATGTTTGTTGAATGCACAAATTAATAAATAAAATATTAATAATAGTAGCAAATACCTTAACACTTTTATGTATTAAAGAATAACATTAAATCATGATGTGAGAAAAGTATAAAATAGATGGAATAGATACAAAGACTAGAGCAGTTCAGGGGAGAAGGAAACCATATGGGACAAACCCACTAGAAAAGCAACCTATGAAGAAAGGGAAAATGTGGGGACAGAAGGCTTGGAGAAAGGGATTTCCTGGAACAAATAGGAAGGAAGAAGCAATACATACAGCATGTTGGGGGTCACATAAATCAACCAGAAGTTGTAGAAGAGGGTTCAAGTAGGAAAATAATGGGAAAGAAGATCAGAGCCTATAGTGCAGAAGGCACTGAATGTTAGGTCACAAAAAATGATAGCATTGTTGAGGGTTATGAACATAGATAATAAAATGACAGATGATGAAGAAAATGGTCCCCATAATTATCAAAAAGTGTTGCCTGTGGGTACGGGTAAGTGTTGCCTTCTTCTGATGTCACAAGGGAACTTAATCATAGCAGGCTGCACGGGAAGTTTCTAGAGCACTGGCAACCCTGTTTTTGTTGATTGGATTAGTGCTTATACACGTGTCTGTCTTACAAGTATTCTTTAAATTATGTGTGTGTGTGTGTGTGTGTGTGTGTGTATGCTTTCTTATGTGTATGCTATCTTTCAGAACACGTCATATAATTTTTTTAAAGGCACTAAAACAAAATAAGAAAGATAGGCATTGGTGTCAGACTGCCTGGGCCTAAATGTCAGTTTTGCCACTTGTAAGTTCTGTGTTCTATAGCATATTACTTAATTCCTCTGAGCCTCAGTTTTCCCCTGAAAAACAGTTATCCCTGAAAATGGGGATAATATACTACTACCTCCATGGGTTTTCATGAGAATTAAATTAAATAATATAGGTAAATCATCTAGTAGAGTGCCTGGCAGGTTAGTTGTTCATATTAATTTTGTGGGATTTTGTATCCCAAATTGCATTTATTGGAATCATATCTTCACTATGTTGTCTATCCATAAACCAAAGAAAGTGCCATGTCACTGCTGAAAAGGCACTGATATACCTAAGGAGAGTTGGTTGACAACACTCCATCCCAGCAATCTGCCTATGTCCCAGCAATATATCACAGATGCTCCAGTGACTTAAAGTCTGAAGATTCATGAGCATGCAGAGAGGCCTCTAAGATGCAATGTATTCTAAAATGGATTATTACTAAACCACGATGGAACTGAAACTGGCCCACTACTCCTGTAGACTGTTCTTTTGGATCAACATAGAAATTGGCCCTTCTGCTGTTAAAGCTTGAAACTTGTATTTGTTTTATCTGAGTTCCTTCTTCAGGAAAGGACCTTCAAGCCTCTCAAAAAAAGTATCAAAGAACTGAAGCTCACTAGATCAGGGCACCAGATGTCTCCTTTTCCCTCCCTAGTTCTTGTTTTCTTACACTTTGTTACATTTCTTCCCTGCTATATAAACCCCTAGTTTTAGTCAGTCAGGGAGATGAATCTGAGACTGAGCTCCCATCCTCTCAACTGCAGCACCCAACTAAAGCCTTCTTCCCTGGTAATACTTGTAGTTTTGGTGATTGGCTTTCTGTGCAGTGAGCAGACAGATCTAGACTGAATCCCTGGTGTTTCGGTAACATAACTTCAAACTAAATTTGAAAAACTGTGAGATTGATGTGTCAATTATACTATTGTTAATAATTTATTTTTCTGTCTATACCATCTAAAATCATATCATGATATACACACACCCCAATGTTGCTGCTTTCCACAGTAAGGATTTTGAAAAATTTAATGTGCAGATAGCACTTACTATGGGCCATGCCTGTTTTAGGCATTTTATAAGTATTAATTCATTTAGTCCTCATAATGGCCCTTTGAGATATTGAAGATTTTAACGTACAGCAGTGGTAAGAGTCAGGTCAAAAATCATGTCAATGTATCAGGATCACCTGGTATACTAGTTTTCTAGGACTATTGTATCACAGTGAGACAAACTAAATGTCTTAACACAACTTATTGTCTCA
This sequence comes from Nomascus leucogenys, assembly GCF_006542625.1. Taxonomy (NCBI): domain Eukaryota; kingdom Metazoa; phylum Chordata; class Mammalia; order Primates; family Hylobatidae; genus Nomascus; species Nomascus leucogenys. The sequence goes on along the minus strand of NC_044385.1, from coordinate 79,461,486 downwards.
CAGTTCTAGAGATTAGAGATGCAAGGCCAAGTTGTTGGCAGGGCTAGTTCTTTCTGAGGGCTGTGAAGAAGAATTTCTTACATGCCCCTCCCATAGCTTCTGTTGATCTCTGGCCATTTTTGGCATTCCTTGCCTTATAGAAGCATCATCTTGATCTCTGCCTTCACATAGTATTCTCCCTATGTGCATGTATGTGTCCAAATATCCACTTTTTATAAGAACACCAAACATATTGGACTAAGGACCTATCCTACTGTAGCATGAACTCATCTAAATCTACCTAATTACATCTATAATGACTCTATTTCCAGATGAGTTCACATTATAAGGTACTAGGGGTTAGGACATCATCATATGAATCTGGGGAGATACAATTCATCCTATAACACCTGGTAAGCTGTTAAAAATAAAGAATCCAATGTGATACCTATTCAATCAGAAACTCTGGGGGTGGGGCCTGTTTTGTAATAAACTCCTTGGGTAATTATGGTGCAGCCATCTTATGGCAAGTCCATACAGTTATACTTGGAAACAATCAATATAGCCAAGGGGATAATATGCAGAGTTTCTTAGCAATGCAAAGGGGGGTATGACTGTGAAGAATGCATGAAGCAGACTTAATGAATATTTGAGTGGGTGGAAAAGTAAAGAATAGGGTCCAGTAATGTTTGAGGATTCTAGTCTTAGTGGGAGGAAAGGATTACAAAAATGTTGAATAATTCCAGAAGAGAAAATGAGTTCCTCCTTCAACAACTGAAATCAGTATGTATGAAGTGCTCAGTGAGTGAAGTCATCGCCCTAGGTACCAGAAATCGAAAGACCAATGAGATGCCATGCCTTACCCCAAGGAGTTCACAACCTATTGTGGAAGGGGGCAGATAAAAAATTAAAATACAGGCCAGGTGCGGTGGCTCACGCCTGTAATCCCAGCACCTTGGGAGGCCAAGGCGGGTGGATCACAAGGTCAGGAGTTCAACACCAGGCCAAGATGGTGAAACCCCATCTCTACTAAAAATACAAAAATTAGCTGGGTGTGGTGGTGGGCACCTATAATTTCAGCTACTCAAGAGGCTGAGGCAGAGAATTGCTTGAACCTGGGAGGTTGAGGTTGCAGTGAACCGAGATTGTGCTACTGCACTCCAGCCTGAGTGACGGAGCAATACTCCATCTCAAAAATAAAATAAAATAAAATGCAATTTGATAAGGACTATAATCCAGATGACCAAGCTCCTATGGAGGAATCCAGGGAAAGTGGTGGGTTTCTTTAGAGTCACTCGGAGGTGACTTCAGTCTCAGGCATTCAGGGGGCTTAGACTGAAGAGAAATCTAATCTATCGACATCTTGTCCTACAGAATAAAGGTGAATCAAAAGTGGGACCCACATTCAGTCTTGGTACAAACAGGAACCAGATGGAGGACTGCTGCTCTTGTTTCTGCTTATTGTACAGGAATGTGCAGAAGTAATGGAAAATATTCAGCGTGCCAGGTGGCTGTCATCCCTGTGATGATTCTTCCCTTTTACAGGTTAAATGCTTTTGTTTTTGTTTGTTTTTCCCAGTTTCTGTTCTCTCTGATATCTTTCCGCTAAGATATTCAATATCAAGTAGAAACTTACTGAGTTTTCGTAAAGAAACAAATATAATAGACGGCAAAGAAATTCATGGAACTTCAGGAATTATCTGCCAAGTCATCGTCATCCCTACTCCTCCAGAATGGTGTGTTTGCTACAGAAACAAGTCATATTAAAATCGGAAGTTAGTACTCCAGTAATATTCAATGGAGCCTTTTCTAAGATTTTTTTTTTATCTTTGGAAGTCTGTCTACAAGTTGGCAAGAGGAGACTCTATGTGTTTATCTCTTGTAGTTTCCCAGTTTATTTAGAAAAGGGATATAGATCTGAGCAAAACAGGTGGCTGCAGAGAGCAGGAGAAGCATCTTTCCACATTTTTCCTCTTGTTCCTTGTTCCTCCTGAGTAAAGCTATTGCTCGTCTATGCAGATAGACCACATAGAACTGCCGGAGTTGGGAAAGAATAATTATTGCTATTCCACAGCTTTTATATACTTAGGTTTACATTTTCCTTCCAGAAGATCTTACAGTACTTATTTATGGATTTATTATTGTACTAGCTTTCTATCGCTGCAGTAAATAAATTACCCAAACAGGGGCTTATCACAACACAAGCTTATTATCTTATAGTTCTGTAGGTTAGAAATCTGACCAGCCACACTGGATAAAAGTGTATTTGTCAAGGTGCTGCCTGGGCTGTGTTCCCTTCTGGAGCCTCTAGGGGAGGATTAATTTCCTTGCTTTATCTACCAGGCTACCAGCATTCCTTGGATTACAGCCCCTTCCTCCATCTTCAAAAAATATCACTCAAATCTCTGCTTTTATAGTCATACCTTTTCTGATTCAGTTCCTCCTGTTTTCTTCTTATAAGAACCCTTGTGATTATATTGAGCTCACTCAATAATCCAGAATAATCTTCCTATCTCAAGATCCTTAATTTAGTAACATCAGCAAAGTCCTTTTGCCATAAAAAATAATATAATCACAAATTCTGGGGATTAGGACATGGGAATCTTTGGAGAATGAGGGGAAATTATTCATATACTAAGGAGCTGTTTACAAGTTTTTGGTTCTCCTGATTTGCAACCTTACTCTACTCCAGGAAGAGCATATCTTCGTCTCATGGAGAGAACCTATTAGCCATCCCTGAATAACACATTTGACTCCAGTTTGCACAGGCTTCAGAAAGCCAGACTCCTAGCAATCACCAAATGGCTGTTTCAGCTAAGATACCCAGTTTCTTAAAGGAGGAAGGCAGATATGATTAATAACTTACTGAAATTAAGTATGTCTTTGCACCATTAAACTTCAGTGTAAATTTCTTGTGTCTCCAGCAGAGCTTAGCATATTGTCTTGTACATAGTAGGTATAGAGTAACTTTAATTAATATTAATTTTAAGAGTGAAATAGCTTGTTACAAAAATAAGTGCAATTTTACATGCCAATATCTTTGCATGGCAGTATCGCAATTAATTTTTTAAAAGGATTTTAGTCATATTGCAGGGACATAAAAACACTCTTTTGCAGTTATTATTGGAAAAGTGGGAGAAACTCCCACTTCAACATGGTCCTCTAAACTTCTTAAATAACAAATTGAAACAAAAAACAAATAGAAATGTGCATTTATGAAAAATGCACACCTTTAGAAGTATTTTATATAGGCATATTTTTCTAAATATTTACTTGAATGCTTGATAGTGACAAGTGAAGGTAAAATATTTTAAGGTGAATTGACCATTTTCCTGGCACAGGAAAGTGTAGCCTGTGAAACTAGAGGTGTTAACTCAATGCTACTCAAACAACGTTTTATCTTTTGCTTGCCATCTCCTCCTACTCTTTCTAAAATAAATGTGTAGTAATTGAGCCTTGTTCATTTTGTTTCATTTTCTATGAAAATCAAGTCCCATTCATATCTCTACATCCTACAAGTTGGTTGTAAATCTAGACATAGATAAGAGCAAACTCATTTCCAATAATATACTTAAATTTTCCCCCACAAAGCAATGAAAATAATAATAATAAAAAATACGGATTCAAAATTTTCCCCAACCACTCCATCTCACGCCACATAGGAAAGCAGCAGCCATTCTCACCACCACCAAACATTTCTGGGTCTAGCAATCTCTTCATTCTACAATCTTAAGGGGAAAAAAAACATTTTTCTTACATACTCTTTAAAATTAATAGTACACAATACATTTTCTTTCTGAGAGTGGGAGAACGAAATTAAAAAAAAAATGCTTATTTGTTCTCTCTGCTGAAAATATCTAACATTAGAAGAAGAAACTTTGGTTTCCACAGAAAATATTGGCTTCCCCATTAGCCATCTGCTAGATGGTGGGAATGTTCTGTGTGGCTTTCTCAGCTGGAACATTTGGAAAATGAATACATTGTTGCAAAAACTCACATTGTTGGCCATAATGTTTGTGATAATGTTGTTGACTTACCAGATGTCCTGGAAATTCCTGGGGTGGAAGTATCTCCAGTCCTTCCAAATCCCTCTGTCATGTTGCAGAATGGTGTTTGATATATACAATTCTAGCTATTTCTCATTGTTTACTATGGAAATTTTCACTCAGTCAATCATTCTGTAGACTAACACAAGATGGAAATAGATACCGTGGAACATGTTATCCCCACTTGTACACCTGTACATAAAAGACCTATTATTTACCATTTTTCAAAATAATTTCTTCTCCAACCCCAACTATATACATACATCTATCCATATTTAAGATTAGATAGCATGACCTTCATTGTGCTTATCTCCAGCTGGTAAAGAAGCAACAAAGTCTAACAGTTGAATGCTCTGCTCACTCATGCCTGGGAAGTTTGTTCAAAATGTGAATAACCCCTGTTTTCAGTCTGGGCCTTCCCTTTTGAAATTAGATTAATGGAGTGATGAATAAAGTAAAAAAGTCTTCTACACTTTTGCATGCAAATAGATTAGACTTTGCCTCTTGCAAATGGAATTATCTCTTACCAGTCTGTTTCTCTACCTGTTTTCATTTAAAGCAAGAAAATACTCTGAGCAGAATGAGAACATGTTCTAAGCGGGGATTCATTTTAATACTCCATAGAATTCTGACTGCCATATGTATGATTATTCTGACATAATCATACATGACTATATGTACTTGCCAAACTACACTTCATGATTAATTTTAACTTTTACTTCTATCAAAAGGATATAACATGAGGTTTTATATCCCCAGAGGTTTTTAAAGGACAAGGCCCTTTTTCCACCACACAACTCCATTTAATTTTCTTCTTGGAGTTTGCATACTGCCACAGCAAGTAGGTGGCTCATCCACTCCTATGTCACTCATCTTTACCAGCATCCTCCGATCTGTCCATCCTCTGGCCTGGTGCTCTGCCCTCAGTGTGCACAATTGCTACTGAGATAACTCTGTCCCAAAGGCGCCTTTGGGTCTGGTGGTTCTTGCTGTTGCTTACAGACAGGGGAATACCTGATAAGCTATTTATGGCCTATATTCTTAAATAGACCTCACAGCCATCTTATTGTTACCAAAACACCAGGGGTTCTGTCTAGGTCCTGCTGCTCACCAAACAGAAAGCCAGTCACTAAGACAAATATTGCCAGGGAAGAAGGCATTCATTGTGTGTGCTGCAGCGAAGGAAATGGGAGATCAGTCTGAAAAGCATCTCCCTGACTGACTAAAATTAGGGTTTAAATAGCAGGGAAGAAATGCAATGACATGGAGGAAAAAAGGAATTAGGGAGAGGTAAAGAAAGAAGAGTTGGTAAACAGGAAGAGCAGGTGGTCACTTAGGCAATCATGACAGGTGAGGGGTCTGGTGTCTCATTGTCCAGATGTGGCAATATGATAAGTTTCAGTTTCTTCATACTATCTGGATGGCCTGATGGTTGATTTCATAAGAAAGGAACTCAGATAAGACAAATACAACTTTCTTAAGCCTGGGAGTATTATCTTCTATGTTTATTGAAAAGAAACCACTAAATATCAGTTGTATGGGACAATTAGGTTGGTTTCACCTCGCTGGGCTTCTCCATTGTAGGAGTGATATGTTTTGGCTCTGGGTCCCCACCCAAATCTTATGTTGAATTGTAATCCCCAATGTTGGGGGAGGGACCTTGTGGGAGGTGATTGAATCATGTGGGCAGATTTCCCCCTTGCTGTTCTCATGACAGTGAGTGAGTTCTCATGAGATCTGGTTGTTGCTGGGCACGGTGGCTCACACCTGTAATCCCAGCACTTTGGGAGGCAGAGGTGGGTGGATCACCTGAGGTCAGGAGTTCGAGACCAGCCTGGCCAACATGGTGAAACCCTGTTTCTACTAAAAATACAAAAATTAGCCAGGTGTGGTGGCAGACACCTACAATCTCAGCTACTCGGGAGACTGAGGCAGGAGAATTGCTTGATCCTGGGGGGTGTAGGTTGCAGTGAGCTGAGATCATGCCATTGTACTCCAGCCTGGGTGACAGAGTGAGACTCCATCTCCAAAAAAACAAAACAAAAAAACAGAACGTGTGTAGCACTTCCCCCTTCACTCTCTCTCTGTCTTTCTCTCCTGATGCCATGTGAAGACATGCTTGCTTCTCCTTCACCCTTCCACCATGATTGTAAGTTTCCTGAGGCCTCCCCAGCCATACCTTCTGTACAGCCTGTGGAACTGTTAGTCCATTAAACCATTTTTCTTTATAAATTACCCAGTTTCAGGTAGTTCTTTATAGAAGTCTGAGAACAGACTAATACAGGGAGTCTCCATTATAGAAAATGGGCTTAATCACCCTTTTCCTTAGCTTTTATATGCCCTTCTTGGTTGTACTGCCTCCTCATCACCCCTCCTGCAAACAAAGCCCACAACATATCTCCTGGCCCACTGACGTCCTTTTTCTCACTTCCCCTTTATCCCTTTTCATTCCCCTTTATTACCTTTCATTCCACCTTGGAGAATTCACTAATCTGGAGGGCACTGCCTATATAAGAACAATCTCCTTAAAAAGACAAGGTTTGAGAATCTATACACTTACATGGCTTTTTTTTTCCTCATCCTTCCCCTGAGGTGAAAATTGCAAAGCCAACTATTTGCCTGAATGCAGGAATGGAGTCGGGAAAGAAAATACAGGAAGGAGAAATTTTAAATCATGTTCATGTCTAAAAAATATTATGCCACCACTTAACTGTAATCAGAACAGAGAAATAAACAGAAGAAAAGGCCAAAATGGAGGAAGAAGAGTTGATAAGTTTAATCAGCAATTTTCTGCTGTTCAATGAACTTTGCTCAAACTACCTTTTATAGAGGTTGCTATCACTATAACACACTTCCAGATTCATGGTCCCTGCCACACCATGTTCAAGTAAATCCAGGCCCCCTACTGAAAACTTTGAATTTGATAAGAATTGTCAAGAGTTATTTAACCTATGATTGACTTAATGAATAAATACAAATTGGTGGCAAGAAAAATATTGATCACCCTACATTTTTGTCCTTCAACATCATATGTTGTTCTTATGAAAAGCTTTTTTTAATTAATAAGTGTCCTCTTTGAGAATATCTACATAAAAAGAAATATATGGAAATGTAAGAATAAAGAATATACATATCTGTCACCTGGGGAGATTTCACAGCTATATATACCCCTCCCCAGACAAACTGGATCAGAATCTCTAAGGTAAGCATCTATACCATTGGTATGTTTTAAAGCTCCTCAGGTGATTCTAGCACACTCATTCCTACCTACATCTCCCATTTGTACAGGTAGGTTGTGATTTCTCTAAAATACATCATCATATGTAAAAGAGACAGCTTAAAACCACTTCTCCTGACCCTTTGTTATAGAGTTCATTCGTTTCACCATACCCCACCAAATCTCAACACAAAAAGGTTCTTCTGGAGTTTATTTCAGTGTCAAAGAGAACACATGGAAATACTGTCAAATTTTACTCACGTGATTTCCCACTTTAAAAGCTGTAACTTTTGTTCTTATTTCCCCAAAGAATGACTCCATAGCCCACCAACCCCACCCCATCCACATGTTTGATAAATGTTAACCAACACATTTATGAGAATGGCATTCCATTCTAAAATGACATTTAAAAGCTCTGAAGCTTAATTGCTGTGGATAGCCATCAATCATCACTGGGATGCCCTGGGATGGTGGACTTTGAGGTGTGCCATCCATCTCGTGGAGCTATTGTGGCTGGCTGGCTGCCTCCCCCTCTTCGTCACTGGGTGATGGGGCTGATGGAGATCGGCTGCTGCACTTTTGAAGTGCCGCCTGTTCTCTCACCTGTTCTGCATGACTACTGAACTGAGCCGTGTTGTGACAGTCTGCCTGCTCTTCCCTGTTCAGATTAATGAATACAGCTTTAGCTGTTAATTCAAAGCTAGTCAAGCTTATATCCAACAATTAGAGACCAATTTTCATATTCAGCTTGAGTGTATGTGTAGATGGGTGTGGGAGAGGAATGCAATTTGGCATAATTTTTTATATCTAGGGCAAACCCGAAGAAGAAGGAAGAGTAAGGGACTCTGAAGATAGTACCTGAAATTCTTATTGAGCCTGGCTACAATGAAATGTTTCAAGCCTCAACATCTTTGCAAGCTACAACAATGTGACCCTGGGGGTTTGAGCTTCCTGCCCTGCAGCCGGACTGTAATCCATCAAAAATAATAAGCACACACAGCAGGCCCCTGTGCACATCTACCTTCAAGGAGGGTCAGCAGCTAAGCTGGCATTTCAAGAAGCTCTAGAGTCAGAACCCATACTCTCCTACTCCTCCTTTCTGCCACAATAAGAAATGAAATACTTACTTATACATAGAATTATGTACTTGACCTCATATGCCTCTCTTCAAGATCATCCAGGGCAATGGAGACTTAGTACTTAATTCTCAACCCTGGATTATCCTCCTTGATAAAGCGAAGGCTACACATGCCCCCATCTTGCATGGAAAAGCTATGTATGGACCCCAGATGCTAAATCTGTCAAAATACATTATTACTAGAATTTGTACCTACAGAAAGGGGAAAACAAACCTGGCCAGAGTATTCCTGCCCCTGGTTACTGGTGGGAGGGGAGGTTCAGAGGAGCATATGTCTATTCAAGGTATATAATACCTTTGTCCTGGGATTTGAAATCTCCCCTTCACCATTTTGACCGATATTCTTAAAGTGAGGGGCCTGTGATTGCAGCACAATACGCAGCAGCTGATAGTATGTTTGGTAGCCTTGATGACTCTAGTTGCTTTCCTTATTCAATTTCTTTCGTTCTACTTTATTTAGCAGTCATCTCTAGTGTTAGACTAGCTCAGCCATGAACGGAATTGTTGTCCTTCTTTAGGCAGTGTACCCATGGGGACCATGTGGAAATGGTAGTGGTCACCGCAGTTTGAATATCTCCACTCGGGAGGCAAAACACAGGCAGAGTCAGGGGCAGCACATGCAATAGCTATTTTTCTGGATCTCTATTTTGCTTAAATGTTTGCAGTTTCTGTTTAGTGTTTTTAAAGGGTGTCTATTATCTTGTCTGTAACCTAGTAATTAAAAAGACCTAACTTACAGACTGGATGCTAGGAATAAATGAGATAAATGTAAAGCCCTTAGTACAATGTAGATAGAGTGCATAGACAGAATTTAATAAATGATAGAGTGGAAAATATGTCAATAATTGTTCCTGTGTTTTTCGAAGTTTGTATCTAATTGGGGACATATCTACAAAACAATTGAATTGGTAAATAGACGTTTGTAGACTAAGAGCTAGCTATGATCAAAGTTGAAAATCAAAGTTACTTTAACAGAGAATAACTGGGAATGAGGGGGCTGTTTTGGATAGGGCGGTCAGGGCTATTTAAGCTGAGACCAGAGAAGGAAGAGCCAGAAGAGCTGGGTGAGTGGATTCCATGCACAGCAAACAGAAATTACAAAGCCTATGAGGTGGGGAACGGATGAGAGTGGCTGGGATTTGGAGAGAGATGGGTGAGAATGGGGTGAGATGAGGCCATTTTGATTGTACTCCAAGTACCTGCTACTCAAAGTGTGGTCCACACATCACCTAGGAGCTTGTTGGAAGTGCAAAAACTTGAATGCCACCCCAGACCACCAAGTCAGAATTTGCATTTTAACAAAAACCCCTGGGTGATCTCTTTGCAATTTTGAGATTAATAAGACTGGCTTAGGAAGTCACTGAAAACTTTACACAGCACAGTGGTGCGATCTGCTTTATATTTTTTAAAGAATCGTTTCAGATGTTATGGCAAACATGGATTAGAAGGCAGTGTTTTATTGCTATTTTATTACTCCTTTTGAAGTCTTCTGCCTAGTTTACTGCTCCTTCCAAGACTGGATCCTGCTGCAATCTGGCCATCTTCCACCTGAAATCTAGCCCAGTTGGCTCCAGCCCTGTGTTTCTGCTTATGCATTGCTCAGTGCCCCTGCCTACCTCCCTTGTACTTTTGAGGGTCATGTGCTCTTGTATTCACCATAACCAAGCTCTGCCCACCATATTAGAAACCTCCACCCTTGTACATCCTGATGAATGCCTCTGAGGCCAGAGACAGTGCCTGCCTTTGACTGTGCACGTCACGCCTTCAGCTGATTCTTCCAGACCTAGTCTCTGCCTCTGATGTGGTTTCATGCCACATCCTTCCGTTCCCACTGCATGCCTCTTCCACGCCCCAGAAATTCAGGGACCACATAAAAGAATGAGCATTCCAAGTGACTTTAATTAGATTCCAAAGATGAGAAAGGAGTTCATACACAAATGCTAGCCATCCTTATATTAAAAAATAAAACTTTCTAATCGATTGTTGGGGGGAGCTGTTAATGAGCTAACTATTTTTAATTTAATATTTCACAGTAATTGCAACAGAATTACATTGAACAAGACAGGAACCTCTGTGGATTTTTAGCAGGCAAATGAGGTAACAGAACAGTTTCTGTTAAGGAACTGAAATATAATCAAAGGAGCCTTCATGCCTGTGGCTGAGTCTGAGTGACAGGAGTACCAACAGTAACCCCCAAAGACGGATGATACTGGTTGTCTGGAATAAGAAACAAAATACAAGACTTCCACAGGGCCTGATGGAGCACGTAGGTTGTTGAGGATGGTTGGAGAACTTGTTCAGCTAAAGCTGTCAAGGAGGCTGGGAGCCAAGGGAATAAAAGGCACTACTTAATGAGTTCTAATAGAAGTTAACAGGTAACTTTCACAGTGATGCTACGAGTAGATGTAATCCCTCTCCATTATGTAGCAATAATAAGGAATACTTTCTTCTCATTCCATGTGTGCTCTGGAGAGGAAAAAAAAGCAGTTCGTGTTGCTGCTCAGCATCCTCTCAGAGCAGCATCATAAAACTCAGTCCTTATATTAGCAAGGTTCAATCAGACCCATGAAATGAGGGCAGCATTAAAAGAGGTGTTTCGATGAGGGATAGAGGCGGGACGGTGGGAGCATTGTAAGCGTTTAATCAGGTCACATTGCATTTCATCCTGGGGCTGCCATGGGAGATCTGAGTTAGGCAGCTGGGAGTACCGAAGAGACATGGCTCCAAAATTGTCTTCATTATGCACTTTCTTGAAACCCTCTGAAGAAGCTCACCTTTCTCACCTCAAATGGCTGTGTCATCACCTTTATTTCGGCTCTAACTCTGGTTTTAATGGATTTTCTGAGCTTCCAGCTTTGAAACCATATAGAAAGAACGACCTCAACTGAGTACCATAGCTGTTACTCAGATCAAATGTCATCAGTCCTCAGGGACAGCTTTAACTTCAGAATGATGTTCAAATGTGGACAGTTTAAAGCCAAGCAAATAGATTCTATATATTTTCAATGGTCTCTAGAAGAGGCATCAGAAAGAAGACTCTTATTTTCTCTGTTTAACACTACATTTGTTATTAAAAAAACAAATAGGTCAAATGCCATTTTTATACAATTTTATGGGGGGAAAGAATGTGAGAAGAAAGAAAAATAGTTAACAAAATATTCACATTGCTATATAAGGAAAAGGAACCTTTGGATACAAAGTTCATATTTGACAGGTAATGTGACAATAAAAGAGGGAAAAACATGAATTAAAATGCAATGAAAAGTTCATACTCTCCGTGCACTGAGAAATAAGTGAATGTCCTTAAACTGATCAGTTCTCCAGCTGGAAGAAGGGCTTCAAATGATTGATGGATGTGTGATGCTTTTTTTTTTTTTAAAGATATATGTTGAACTATAGTGAGATTAATCTAAGTCATCTTTCAAAGAATATATAAATGAATTTCTAATATCCGGTGCTTTGCATACAGTAAGAAGTTAAAAGTGCTTTTAAGATTAATTCAAAACTGAGGGATAGGTTGATAATAGAGAACTATGAACTGTACATATTTAGTATGAGGAAAAATGCTCTAAATATTGGAGTTAACTTGAGAGTTAAACCTAAAAGATGGTGTCAGACTGAGGCACATTGTGCAGAGAGCCAGTAACAGTCATCACAGTGACAAACCACTGGGTGAGTCCTCAAATTCTCATCACTGAAACTAGCAGACCCATCACCAATTAGACATAGCAAGATATAGGTTTTTATAAAATGTTGAAACAGACCCAAATTGCATGCAAAAATGTAATTCTCCAAATCAACTGCTCATGAAAGTTACATGGGAAGTTTCTGAGAGAAGAGATGTTAAGATCAACTCTACAGGCTGGGCGCGGTGGCTCATGCCTGTAATCCCAGCACTTTGGGAGGCTGAGGCGGACAGATCATGAGGTCTGGAGATCAAGAACATCCTGGCTAACATGGCGAAACCCTGTCTCTACTAAAAAAAATACAAAAAAATTAGCCAGGCGTGGTGGCAGGCACCTGTAGTCCCAGCTACTTGGGAGGCTGAGGCAGGAGAATGGCATGAACCCGGGAGGTGGAGCTTGCAGCGAGCCGAGATCACACCACTGCACTCTAGCCTGGGCGACAGAGAGAGACTCCATCTCAAAAAAAAAAAAAAAAAAATTATCCACTTTACACTGACTGAATCAGAACCATAGTTTGGACCCCGGAATATTTCCTGTAGTTCAAAGCCTCTGCTTCTTTTTTAGCTGAATCAGCATATTTGTTGATGCCAAAAAAAAAAAAAAAGGAAGGGGCACCATGTTTATAGTTGTAGTGCCTGCTACAGCTACTGAATGAAAAACTTTGCAAGCATTTCTGGACTGTGCTGACGATCAGTGATTGGGAATGACTGATGTAGAACATAAGTGTCATGAAGACAGAAACTATCTTCTCCACCATTGTTTTCAGACGCTTACAAGGTACCTGCCAAATAATGGGTGATCACAAAACATTCATTGAACTAATTAGGGGACTGGGGGACCTGCAACTATCTATTGCTGTTTTTTTCTCTCTTTCATGTAAAATTGAAGATTTATGAATGTCACATCCAGAGGCAATACAGTCCAGGCACAGTGGCTCAGGCCTGTAATCCCAGCACTTTGGGAGGCCGAGGCCGGTGGATCACCTGACGTCCGGAGTTCGAGACCAGCCTGGCCAACATGTGAAGCCCCATCTCTACTAAAAATACAAAAATTAGCCAGGCGTGGTGGCAGACACCTGTAATCCTAGCTACATGGGAGGCTGAGGCAGGAGAATGGCGTGAACCAAGGAGGCAGAGGTTGCAGTGAGCCCAGATTGCTGCACTGCACTCCAGCCTGGGGGAAGAGCAAGACTCTGTCTCAACAAAACAAAAAAAACAAAACAAAACAAAACAAAGGCAGAGGCAATACAAAGAGGATCAGAGTGGAAAGTCTTTCATACCCACATTTTGTAAGGTGTCAGAATATCTGGACCCAGGAAACTTGCCTGCATTGACTTTTGAGACCTACGCAAATTATTCAGCTTTGTATCTTCCCTTGTGCTTACAACAACCACAGGCTCATAGGAGGTATACAATGAATAGCATTCATTGCACTAATCAATGTATTCACTTTCACAGTCATTAAGGTAATTTAGATTCATTAGTTACAAGGACAAATTTTGTAGTAGACCTCTTCTAATTTTTTTCAAATAAATGGACACTAAAAAGAACCTATGAACTATATTTAAGCTATACGAATCTCACATTAATTCACACAACTCATAGATCAAGAGAAAGCTATTTTAAGTTTCTTAAAAGGCTTAACATTTTAAATTTTTATCAGTCTTTCATTAAATCAATAGAAACGAAGGCATGTAAAAGCCCAAGGAATTTCTCCATAATATCCAATGTGATTTACCCATTTCTGTGGATTTGCCAGCCAGGCAGAGTGAGAAGTAGAATTACATATTCTATCTTAAGATTTCTGTCAGCTTTCATTATCCGTGGCACCTCTCTATCCACGTGACAGAGTTCTTCTGATCAATGGGATATGAGCACAAGTATTGTAGACAATTTCTGCATCATCATCTTAAAAATAAAGCTGCCTGTCTTGCCGCCTTCTCTTTTTTTGTTTCTACTGGATGGCATCTGGACTTATCAATGACCTAGCTTCAACTAAATAGACATAGACAACACTCTGAAGGAGGATGGAGCCACATGATTGAAGGAATTTGGAACTCTGAATGACTATCTTGAGCAGAATCTTACTTACAATCCTGAACTGCTCGCCCTTGGTCTACATGTGAACAAAATAATCTTCTGCCTTGATTGAGTCTCTGTATATGCGGGGTTTTTGTTTCAGTAGAGCATTACTAAATATTATACTTCCCAATATTTGTGAGCCTATTTCTGGTCATGTGCATAGAGTTAATTAGCAAACTTCAAACTTACCGTGCATGCAAATTTCAAAGTTCAAGAAGCGGCAAATTGCCCACATAAACTTTATGCAGCTTTCATTGTTTTGTCAGATCTGCTTATTTAAATGCACAAATTAAGTACTATGTGTTGTACCTACTTAAAAATATGGTAAGATTCCTTAGAAAAAGTGAAAATTAAAATGTCAGAAAGAAAAAAGCTTTGCCATCTTACCCTCAAAGGGTGCCATGGGATAAAAGTCAATTTTGGAAATGTGTTGGCTACCAGGCCAAATGTGGCAACAAAATCTAATGCTTCTGTTAGATCCATCCCACCCCAACTCTCTCTCTCTCTCTCTGTCTTCCCCAGACGCCCTACAAGAAAAGTCTATGTTTGTTAGGCACCGAGAACACATGAGCTTCGGGAATACAGATGTGTCCAGGATTGGTGGGTTCTTGGTCTCCTTGACTTCAAGAATGAAGCCACAGACCCTGGCAGTGAGTGTTACAGTTCTTAAACATGGTGTGTCCAGAGTTTGTTCCTTCAGATGTTCAGATGTGTCCAGAGTTTCTTCCTTCTGGTGGATTCATGGTCTCGCTGGCTTCAGGAATGAAGCTGCAGATCTTTGCAGTGAGTGTTACAGCTCATAAAGGCGGCGCAGACCCAAAGAGTGAGCAGCAGCAAGATTTATTGCGAAGGATGAAAGAACTAAGCTTCCAGAGGGTGGAAGGTGACCCAAGTGGGTTGCCACTGCAGCCTCAGGCAGCCTGTTTATATTCCCTTATCTGACCCCACCCACATCCTGCTGATTGGTCCATTTTACAGAGAGCTGATTTGTCCGTTTTGACAGGGTGCTGATTCGTGAGTTTACAATCCCTGAGCTAGACACAGAGTACTGATTGGTGCGTTTACAATCCTCTAGCTAGACACAAAAGTTCTCCAAGTCCCCACCAGATCAACTAGATACAGAGTGCTGATTGGTGCATCCACAAACCCCGAGCTAGACACAGAGTGCTGATTGGAACATTTACAATCCTCCAGCTAGACATAAAAGTTCTGCAAGTCCCCACCTGACTCAGGAGCCCAGCTGGCTTTGCCTAGTGGATCCTGCACACGGGCCATGGGCGAAGCTGCCCACCAGTCCCACACTGAGGGCCTGTACTCTTCAGCCCTTGGGTGGTCAATGGGACCGGTCACAGCGGAGCAGGGGGCGGCACCTGTCGGGGAGGCTCAGGTCAGCACAGGAGTCACAGGTGGGGGAAGGGGCAGGGGGAGGGGTGGGGGGACGAACTCGGGCATGGCGGGCTGCAGGTCCTGAGCCCTGC
This sequence comes from Nomascus leucogenys, assembly GCF_006542625.1. Lineage (NCBI taxonomy): Eukaryota > Metazoa > Chordata > Mammalia > Primates > Hylobatidae > Nomascus > Nomascus leucogenys. Next base: position 79,445,861 of record NC_044385.1, on the reverse strand, counting down.
CCCGCCAGGAGGCAGCTGAGGCCCAGCGAGAATTCGAGCACTGCCCGGTGCTGGCAGTGCTAGGGGACCTGGCATACCCTCTGCAACTGCTGACCCCGGTGCTAAGCCCCTCACTGCCCAGGGCCGCAAGCAGAGGGAGCCAGCTCCTGCCTAGGCCAGCCCAGAGAGGGGCTCCCACAGTGCAGCTGTGGGCTGAAGGGCTCCTCAAGCGCAGCCAGAGTGGACGCAGAGGCCGAGGAGGCACAGAGAACGAGCGAGGGCTGCTAGCACGTTGTCACCTCTCACAATCAATGAGTTCACCTCTCCTTTTCCAAATGTTCCATTTAACATTTCAGAACCAAACACTGATCCAAGATTCTTTGATCAAGATAATTCCTTTTTGTTGTTTTACATAGAACAGGCCTCTTCATTCTTATTTTTTTCCAAATTTGTTTATGCATTACTGCTGGAGGACTATTTTTCCCTTTGCCCTGGCTTCTTAATGACTGGGACTATCTCCTACTAAAAAAGGCAAAGTTTTCTTCCACAGTAGCCTATGAAATTGTTTTAAACCATAGTTATTCTCTGAGTATTTTTAAATGCTTTGTGTGAGACTGCTTTGAAATACATGACTTATTCCTGTATTTACTGAAATTGTTCAATGGTTTCCATCATAAATTTAAGTCACTTAGACATCCTTGAAGATTACAAAGGAACTCCTCCAATTATATTTGGCATTTCAAAAAGATACAAACATGCACACACACACACACACACACTTACTCTTGATAATGCTGCCCAGGTTAGCAGACATAAATTGTTTTGCTTTAGGCTGAAATTATTTTAATTCAATATAGCTATACCAGTTATCTTGTTGCAAGCTGGTCAGAAACTCGATCAAAAGGTATATATCCGTGTGTGTGTGTGTGTGTGTGTGTGTGTGTGTGTGTGTGTGTACAATTACCCATCGATCTGAGGGTTTCTGCATCTACAGATTCAACCAACCGCTGATTGAAACCCCCAGATACTGAGGGCCAACTGTACTATGTCATTTTATATGAGGGACTTGAGCACTTGTGGATTTTGGTATCCACAGGGGTCCTGAAACCTATCCCCCATGGACACGGAGAACTGAATAGATACATACACATATATATCCATTAAAAATTACATTAATCATTCTCTTTCATAATTTCATATATATATAATTTCTTTCTGGTAAATATATTTTTTTACATAATGGGCCTACTGGAGAGTGAAAAATAATACATTTTTGTGGCACTTAAAATTTAGGATAAATCTATCATCTTCTCTGAAGATTTTAAAATTCTATCCCTAAGTGATTTAAACAATTTCTTCATAATACTGTCAAACTATCAAATAGAATAATCATGGAAAGTTCTGCTTGTGGTCCACACGTCCCTACTTAATTTTGTTATTAGTGCAGGTGGCAATGCCCTATCAACAGCCAAAAGGAAAAGAAATCTCTCCTATTTCCCAATCTTTTACTATTCAGAAAAATAAGCAAAATAGAACTTATGCCAATTTTGTTCTCCTGACATTTTCCTATGGGGAAAAAAAGCCTCATCACTGCCCACTCTACTCTCCCTTGTTTTTTGTTTTAATTTTTAATTTCGAAGTGCAATTTTGACTGAATATTTCCCACCCTATTCACATTTCCAGAGGCAGTTTAAAAGAACATAAAAGAAAAAGAATGCGGCGTCATATTCTGTTGTCATTGTTGCTCTCTGCACCAAGCTCAGCCATCTGAAAGATATCCACATCTCTGGGTCTCATGTTGAGTGTTTACTTTTTATCATTTCAAAGTGTTTCTCTCTGATAGCACTCCTGTCAAATTTATGAATAAGTCTAGAAATTTTCAAGATAAGCTGAAATCGGTCTTATTTGTTGGCTTTCTGACTCAAATTCCCTCTACCTCTTCAGGGAGGAAACTTCTGATTTTAGAATCCAACTGCTGTATGTTTCTTTGCCCCAACTCTCTCTGTAAATCACACTTGGTTTCACAGATTTGATAAAGCCTGCAAGCTTATAATGTCCCTGCCAGAGCTAGCCAAGAGTTACTTCCTGGGGAAATGAAGCCAGTCGGCAGCCCTTCTAGCAACATAAATATGACCCTATTAGCTGGAAGTCAGTGGGCCTGTCTAACTGTGGGGATTTGCCCAAACAACTCCACAAAGTAGCATGATCAAAGTGATAAAAGAAATTTCCTAAAATGACAGGGGGGAAAAAAACAACAGAGGGTTCTGTTTTGATTTTGTCATCTGCACTTCAACTCTGCTTGGATTCCACAGCAAGAAAGATTTCCTACCAATACATGACCTGTTTTTATATAAAAATGAAAGCTTATCCACTAATACAGACCATCTCTCACACTTCAGACCCCACATCACATCACAAGCTGCTGTTTTGAGAAGTTTAAGCACAGAGACTTGTATCGAGTTTGACAGTGGTGGAAGAGGTACCAGTAGTTATAGAAATGCAGATATCGAGTTTATGCAATTCACATCTTTCCAATTTTAAAATATACTTAGTGCCCTTTGGTGGTGCTAGTGAAAACCAATGGTAATGGCAGAGAATTGTGCTGTCACATTGACATGTATTTTATCCATGATTAAAAAGGCTATATATGATAGAGCTGACAATGTGTTATTATCATAAGAACTGCCTTGCTCAGTTGGTTCTTATTTGACTTTATCAAAGGCCATCAGCTAACATGGAAATATGTTGCCTGAATATTTGCTGCTACATACAGACAGTACATGCATTTGCTTCTATTACTGACACAAAGAATGTCCATGCATTGTTCGAGACAGGAAGGGAATAGCTACACAAGCCATTCAAAATCTAAAAGACAAAAGAGCTGTTTAGGGTATTTTTCCCCCCAACATAGATGCATATTATTACAGTTTACTCCCAAATAAGGGTATTTGTATTTCACTAAATTCATGAGTTGGAGTTCATAAGTATTAACAGTAAAGTCTGAGAATAAAGAACTCCAAGCTTTAAGTACTAAATTCAGATATGATGGTTAGACAAATTAGATTGAATAAACAATAATGATGCCATTGTTTTACTTCTAACATTGTCTTTACTTCTAACATTGTCTTTAATAAAATAATTTTTTTAAAAAAGATAATTTTAAAAATCTGACAGGACCTTAAAGATCAATTAGTCCAATATTATGATTTTATAGATGAGCAAACTGAAATCCACAGGGTTGAATTTCTTAACACTGCACAAATAATCGTGGGATATAGGAATTACTAATTGTATAAAGATGTTGAGATTGTATCCAGTATGACTTGTAGCTATCTGGAATAAGAATTCATGTTCAGACTCATGCCTGTGTTATGGGCTCCTTGTTCAGGTGCTTAGAAAAAAAGTCTAATAAAATGTGATTAAGAGAGATTTTTTTCCTCAAGGCCCTGAAAAGGTTTTTCTGACAGGGAGAACTTGCTTTCAAGTTTCTCTCTCAACATTGTCTTGACAAATTAATGGATGAAACGAAGATTAAAATGTCTCAAATTAGACACTAAATTCTGTGAGTTGTTTTTACTATGTAATCAGAATTAAAATAAAAATTGGGAATCTGCCAGTTCCCAGAGCTTCTCAGGTCTTTACAAAGGAGGAACTCACTGTCCCTTCATCTTGTTATTAGGAACAAAACTCACCAAATAAGCATTGCCACCCTTGGATAGTCAGTAATGGGTTGCATTTCACCATGAGCGAGGCCCCTACAAAGAGTCCAATCGTCTGACCATTTTAAGGAGACACCGTAAAAAAATAAAATAAAATAAAAAACAGTCAGTATTGGATGGAATGCCGCTCATTTCATCCTCAGTAAGCTAACGGATGCCAGCCACTGTGTCGCGTGACAACCAGCTTGTGCCAACTTGCTTGACACAGAAAAGGCCATTCTAAACCTGTCATTTAAGGCTCATCTGCTCTGGCAGAACCTCATACGAGGAATCCCTTCGTAAAAAGATCCCTCTGAGGATAATATAAACCTGCTGCAAATAAAAATAACCATGTCAGTCCAAAGAATTAATACAAATGGTGATATAGTGCATTCTTGCTTTCTTCCCACAACCTATGCCAAGTAAAAAACATGAAGTTGTTCATCGAGATAATTTTAGTACAGTCTCACAAGAATCACACCAAGAGAAGTATTCTGAGGAAGCTCCTGTGCTCCCATTTTCCAGGAGTAGTGTTTGAATTAGGTCGGCATAACACACAATGCCTCATTTCATTTCCATTCTGAATCCTCTTCCAAATATTTACTCTTGTGACTTTGTTGAAGAAGACAGTGATACTTCTCCAACTGCCTTCCATTGAACAACAGTGAAAAACAGAAAAATCTGTTCAATCTCTCATTCAGCTTACAAAGTCAATTAGTAGAACCCACCAACTAGTGAGACTAGCCCTCATATCTCATGTTTGGAGACATTTGAGAACATGTAATAACGTTCTGAAATGGTTGATTTGAGCTGCCATTTTCAGACCTTGTGAATTTAAGTTTATGGTGTCCTACCCAAGAGATGACAGAAATATTTCTCTTGATTAATCATTATTTCTACATTTTTGTAGCACTCTCCAGTTTTCAAATAATTTTTAGACTTACCACTTCATTTAATCTTCACAACATCATGAACTATCAATTTTAAAGAAGAAGAGAATGAGGCAAAGAACATTTAAGTGGTTTCCTACAAGTCACACAGCTGGGAAATGTATATATTTGAACCCATGTGCAATGGACTCTTGTCATGTTTTGCTCAGCAGCATTCAAAGGCACCCCTAAGTGGAGAGAACGCACTATTGTGTGTTTCTTGGCAATAGACTCCAATTCCCCAACTTTGTGTAGTATAGTGGAGCCAGTCGACATTCTATAGGTATATGCTCCATAAATAACAATGTCCTTTTCAGAACTTAGAATTCCAATCAGCCCTTGCTTCTCATTACTGACACTTTTCTTCTGCACTATCTTTCTGGTCAAAGCATGCCCACTCTTCTTTAAGTAAATGTCTATAGTTATAAATATCAAGGAAGCAGGAAAAGTTTGATCTTCCTGTCCCAAGTCTCTCATAATTAGGGTACAGAGCCACAAAATGGAATTATCTATTCAGAAGCTCATCCTCTGGTCCCTAAAACTTGAGGGAGGAATGAAAGGCACAAGGAGCAGCAAATCCTGAGAGAAGTGGTAGAGAGATGTGGCACCTAGCACAGTGAATGTTTGGCAGGAATAGCTCTGAGTGCAGACATCTAACCACCCAGTTCTTTAATAAATATTTGAAATTCAATGGTCGATTGGTCCAGAAGATTCTTGACATCTATGATTGCCCAATATTTAATCAAAAGTTGACAGGAAATGATCAGAGAAAGGAGTGTAGGAAGAGGATGGCAATAATTATAGGTTGTATATACAATTCTTATGATAGGACTTCAGTGAATATAAATACACACACATACATATATAAATTATGCTTATATATTTGAAACACTCAATAAGTTTACATTCTGCATGAAGAGATCTCCTTCTTCCTGTCCCCTTGCCCCTGACTAAAAAAATCGGACTATGGAGCTCTTGGTAATTGTCAATTTTTTGCCACAGACTCAATCTTTTCTAGCCATAACTACATCTAACAAAACAAAACAAAAAGCCTTTGGTAAACACACACAGTAAAAGAATCACTTGTGGGAAATCGGTAATGGCACATGCATATTTTTAAAACATTTCTTTCAACTGCCAGTAGCCTTGTCTAATCAGGGCACCTCTATTCTGAAGGAGCAAATATCAAAGTCAAGATGAAATGTAAATGCAACATTATAATATATGGCATGTAGAATGAAGATATGGCAAAGGTTGACATTGATGATGATTAAACCGTTTGGGATTTGGTCTTAGAGACATGAGGATGGAATCCATAATCACCAGCCTTCCTCTCATCTTTATATAGTACCTGCTAATACACACCAGCTTTGTAATTACCTACTAAAAGATAGGTGGGGAGTTCATTAACCACGCTAATTACAAGAACAATTTATGCTAAATCATCAGCAGGAATGTTAAAAACACTCCTTGAAAGCCAAAACAATGTAAAACTGACCTTAGTGGATGCAGAACATCTGTTCTCTGGGGCAGGATCAAAGAGGAAATCACCAGAAAACAGAGTAGATGAGAGCAGAAAAATATTTTCTTTGTCATTCCCAACTGAAAGACAGGTGCAAGTCTGTTATGTGAAGAGAAGGGTATGTGTTCGAGATGCTGACCTCATGGGTAAAGGGGACCACTGGCAGCTGCTGGCTCCTGGATGCTTCATCACTTGTCACCCAGTAGCCCAATCTGTCATCACTTGGAGAGATTCCATCGTCTGCTTTCTTCTCTCTGAAGTGTGAGTCAGACAGAGAAGAGCAATATTCCACAAGTATTTTGAGATGTTTTAAATGTCATGTCCATTTTTACATAACTCTACCACATGTTCAGAAGTCAAAGAACAAAAGATGATGGCTGACTAATGACTTGATGGTGCATGATAGAGAAGTTTAATTGTAAAATTAGCAGAAAAAATTACTGCCAAATATACTCTAGGACATCACTTAGTAAGTATATATATAGGCACCAGGAGCCAAATTTTACTGAAGGGTTTGTTTGAACCTTAGAGTTTTAGGACTATTATTATTTCATGATTATGAAATAATTCCTTGTGATTAGGCAGTGTCAACTAAAAATTATATTTTACAAAAGCTATCTATATCTAAATGCATATAATTACCTTTTTCCCTGCAGGAATAGAATTTTTGAAGGGGGAGCTGATTCAGGTTATGCTTTAGGTTCTCTTTAAAATGGAAATGCTTCTTTGGAAATTTTCCACATAATTATCATCAAAAGCCTCCTTGGTTCCAGCTGCATAAATTAGAGGTATGCACATGGAGGTTGCCATGTAAGGAGAGAGGAAAGGAACATTAATGACCCAGACTGTGATATCACTTGTGAGAACTTCTTTCCACTGATCTGACACCAATTTAAGTTTAGCTTTCAATTCTGTCTTTGAAGCCTGGATCAAGCAGTGCCATGGACCCATGTCTTTTGTGTTACATAGTCATGTTTTCTCCTAAATTGTTATGGACTACCTGTGAAAAAGGCATCCGCCCTACCTCTGTCAATGAACCCTCTTTTAAACTAATTTTTCATTTGATGTAAAATCTACTGCAGAAACTTTTGTGCCTTTTTAGTGGCTTGGGACAGGACCACATCATAAGGGGAAAATACTGCCTTGGAACTAATAAACAATGACTAGAAAATTCATTTCTACCAAACTCATTCTTTCTTACTTCAACTCATGGTCTACTTGTGGAACTGACCAAGAGGTGAGTTCAAGATTTGGTAACCTCTGCTAAGCCATCTCTATGATTTCAATGACAGCAGATCATTAGAAAATTTATTTGCAGCATTAATACCCTGCTGTTCTTTCCGCCATAGGAAAAAGAAACTGGTCAGTCTTGGAAAAACAAAATTGTTAGTCATTGGCAAGCCCTTGCCTTCTTAGTTGGCACCACTTCTCTCCATTACAACATCCACCTGATGCCTAGACCCCTCTTACTGGCTTTTCTTCCTGTCTCTGCTTATTTGATAAAAGAACCTTTGATGTAGAGCAGATGTTTTCAACCACTCAGATGGGAGCTATTTAAAAGTACCATTGGCTAGGCATTAACCTTTATAAAAACTGTGCCAGGCATGGTGGCTCACGCCTGTAATCCCACCACTTTGGGATGCCAAAGTGGATGGACCACCTGAGGTCAGGAGTTTGAGACCAGCCTGGCCAACATGGTGAAGCCCTGTCTCTACTGAAAATACAAAAATTAGCTAGGCGTGGTGGCAGGCGCCTATAATCCCAGCGACTCGGGAGGCTGAGGCAGGAGAATCACTTGAACCTGGGAGGCAGAGGTTGCAGCGAGCCAAGAGTGCACCATTGCACTCCAGTCTGGGTGACAAGAGCAAAATTCCATCTCAAAGAAAAACTGTCTCTAGAGATCTAATATCCAAAGAAAATTTAAGAACCACCATAACCTTGCTACTCAAAGTGTGACCCCCCCAAACCAACAATGTTAACATCACTTGAAAGCTCGTTAGAAATACACAATCTCAGAAACCTCCCAGCCCTACTGAATCTGAATCTTCATTTAGCAGGAAAAACTGCTCAGGAGTAAAGGATCTTATTAAACTTAGTTGCAAGCAAGACTTCAAAGAAATCTGTTGTTGAAATATTCTATGTTTGTGCTCTTACATTTCTAGAGTAGTGTCCAATAGTTTTCATAATATTCTTTAAAGACTTTGTGACCCAAATAAGGAGAAAAGCCAGCACTAGACTCTAGACCAGTTCTCATAAACTTAAATCCTTTTTGGAGACAGCCAAATGAAATAAATGTGTGTAGTACATCAGGAATTGCCAAATAAGTATGTAGACATCTGTAGACACACTTGGCACAAAACAGTGCTCTTTATCACTTTTTGAAACTTTTTCCTTTATGTATCTTTAATTTTATCTCTTTTAATAGGAGAATGGGTTCAATACAGTAACTCTTTCCTGTAGGGAAAAAAAATCAACTGAACAGTGCTACATGACGATTGACACAGCCTTGGTAGGCCAAATAGGACAAGATGAGAATGCAGTAGTTGTGTCTCAGCTCCAGCCAATTGCTGGTAGGGAGGAATATGGGGCCATTGTTGTCAGATCTTCTGCCTTTTTTTTTTCTTTTTGAGATGGAGTCTCACTCTATTGTCCAGGCTAGAGTGCAGTGGCTTGATCTCCGCTCACTGCAAGCTCCGCCTCCTGGGTTCAGGCCATTCTCCTGCCTCAGCCTCTCAAGTAGCTTGGACTACAGGCGCCTACCACCACACCCTGCTAATTTTTTGTATTTTTAGTACAGACGGGGTTTCATCGTGTTAGCCAGGATGTTCTCGATCTCTTGACCTCGTGATCCGCCTGCCTCAGCCTCCCAAAGTGCTGCGATTACAGGCGTGAGCCACCACGCCCTACCAGATCTTCTGAATTTTAAAGACAGTTCACAACTCCACATTGGTATGTGAAATTAAATCTTGAAATATTGCATCAATGTTTTTTGATACTAAGACTGAGTAGGCCAAACAACACTTACACATAAGCATATCTAACAGTTAACATCCACTGGTACAGAACTATCTCTTGTCTCTTACTTCCAAGGAAACATCTTCCTAGAGCACATTCTGGCCAGAATCAAAATTCTATAAAAAGATTATGCAACCTCATCTTCTCATTTTAAGAATGATAGGACAGAAAGTTGAGATGTCTTGGCAAAGGTCATAGTGAAATAATCTTGGTGAATATCAGTGTCACAGTGAGAGTTTTGTCAGCAAAGGCAAAAGCAAGTTAAACTTTTCTAGTAAGAAGAGATTGAATACAGGGACATGAGTGATAAGAAGGGTGAAAGAGTGAGTATCTGGGAAAGCTGCTTCTGCTTGTCAGGGTTGTTGCTTACCTTCCCAGTCAGGAAACGGCAGAACTGTGAGAAACTCCTAGCAAGAGAACAGCTGCCTGCAGCAATAGGGTAAGCAACTCATAGGAAATGAAGCCTATCTGCCAGCCCTCTGCTACTTGAGGAGCAACAGGGGGCTCCCACTTTTTGAAATTTTGCACTCATGCTTCTTTTTGTCAAAATCTAACCTTGAATTCTATCAGCAAGAGATTTTGAAAACAAATGTAGTTCACAGACTTTCAACCCCTGCAATACAAAGCAGAGCACACAAGAGGAGCGGGGACATGCTGACTTAACTGAGAACCAGGCAATCAGCTAACTAATCTAATATTTAATCTATGCCGATGCCTAATTTGGTCCAATTTGTTACAAACTCACTGTCACATAGGCCTTCATGAGATAGCTTTATGCTTACCTTCATGAGAGGACTAACAAATCTATTGTCAAGAATCAACTTTATTCTACTGGGAGAAGAGCTTAGGAAGAAATGGAAAACTTAATCTATTGGAAGTTCACTCTAGAGTAAAAAAGATATGCTGGCCCAATAAGAAATAGGTGGCAAAAACAAGTTAATCTATATGAAAAATCTGAGCATGCATAACTATTTCCACCCTAACTTTAATCATGTTACTAAGCTGCACCTTATTGGCAGCATGTATTTAAAATAAAATAAAATAAAATAAAATAAAATAAAATAAAATAGACGTATAATAATGCCAATGAGATACAAGTAAGAGTACAAGTGTTTAGATCCAGAGCAGATATGAATCAAACTCAAAACAGTCAAAACACAGAAGCAGAATTTGAATGTATTAATAAGTTGTATTTTTCTTTGTCTTTTTTTACTTTTTGAAAGCAACTTTTAATGTATTCGTATGGTAAATACCTTCCAAAGGTACAAATTGCTCAGTATTTGATAGTGAGAATCACTGTATACAAATTTTACATCATACAAATTATGAACTCAGAAAACACAAAGAGGGATACTTTTTAGTTCTATCATAGAGAGGTTCCAGAAGAGCATTTCTTTTTTTCTCTGCCAAAAAATAAAGAGAGAAACTCTAAAAGAAGTCACTAGATTACAGATTTTAAATGTGAGACCTCAAACTATCAGAGTCCTAGAAGAAAACCTATGAAATACCATTCTAGACATCAGCCTTGGGAAAGTATTTATGACTAAGTCCTCAAAAGCAATTTCAACAAGAACAAAATCTGACAAGTTGGACCTAATTAAACCAAAGAACTTCTGCAGAGCAAAAGAAACTATCAATAAACAGACAACCTATAGAATGAGAGGAAATATTCACAAACTCTGTATCCAACAAAGGTCTAATATCCAGAAGCTAAAAGGAACTTAAACAATTCAACAAGCAAAAAACAGATAAGCCCATTAAAAGTGGGCAAAAGACATGAACAGACACTTCTCAAAAGAAGACATGCAAGTGGCCAATAAACATATGAAAAAATGCTCAACATTTGTAATCAGAGAAATGCAAGTCAAAACCACGATGAGATATCATTTCACATCAGTCATAATGGCTGTTATTAAAAAGTAAAAAACTAGGCCAGGCACAGTGGCTCACGGCTGTAATCCTAGCACTTTGGGAGGCAGAGAGGGGCAGAATGCCTGAGCTCAGGAGTTCAAGACCAGCCTGGTCATCATGGTGAAACTCTGTCTCTACTAAAAATACAAAAATTAGCCAAGCGTGGTGGTGGGTGCCTATAATCCCAGCTACTTGGGAGGCTGAGGCAGGGAACTGCTTGAAACCAGAGGCGGAGGTTGCAGTGAGCCAAGATCGCACCACTTCACTCCAGCCTGGGCGAAAGAGCGAAACTCCCTCTCAAAAAAAAAAAAAAAAAAAAAAAAAAAGATAAAAACTACCAGATGCTGAAGAGGGTGCAGAGAAAAGACAATGTTTATATACTGTTGTATGCTGTTGATGGGAATGTAAATTAGCTCAGCCACTGTGAAAATAAGTTGGCAGATTTCTTAAAGAACTTAATACAAAACTACTATTTGACCCAGCAATCCCATTCCGGGGTATATAGCCAAAGGAAAATAAATAAGTCTACCAAAAAAACTTAGGCACTCATATGTTCATCACAGCATTATTCAAAGACATGGAATCAACCTACGTGCCCATCAATAGTGGATTGGATAAAGAGAATGTACTACATATACACCATAGAATACTACATAGCCATAAAAAAAGAACTAAATCCTGTCCTTTGTAGCAACATGGATGCAACTGGATGCCATTATCCTAAGCAAATTAATGCCCAAACAGAAAAACAAATGCCACATGTTCTCACTTATAAGTGAGAGCTAAGAACTGAGTACTTATGAACATAATGATGGGAACAACAGACACTGGAGACTACTAGAGGGGAAAGAGAGAGGAGGGGGCAAAAGCTTAAAACCTACCTATTGGGTACTATGCTCACTACCTGGGTGATGGGATCATACATACTCCAAACCTCAGCATCATGCAACATAGCCACATAATAAATCTGACCACGTACCTTCTGAATCTAAAATTAAAATTGAAATTAAAAATAAAAAATAAAGGCTGGGCGCAGTGGCTCACTTCTGTAATCCCAGCACTTTGGGAGGCCGAGGCAAGCAAATCACAAGGTCGGGAGATCGAGACCATACTAGCTAACATAGTGAAACCTCGTCTCTACTAAAAATACAAAAAATTAGCTGGGTGTGGCAATGCACACCTGTAGTCCCAGCTACTCTGCAGGCTGAGACAGGAGAATCGCTTGAACCCAGGAGACAGAGGTTGCAGTGAGCTGAGATTCCGCCACTGCACTCCAGCCTGGGCAAGAAAGCGAAACTCCGTCTAAAAAAATAATAATAAAATAAAAATACAAAAATAAGTTACTGAACCTTACATCAAAGATCAGTTTGTGACCAGTGGGAAGTTTACCCCTCTGAGCCCCAATCTTTTCAACTGTAAAACAGCAATATGGTTTGCAAAGCTGCACTAAGATTAAAGGAGATGATGCCTGATACCTAGAAGAAATGCAATAAATATTTATTTTCTTTTCATCTCGTTTGTAAAATTATTTCAGTAGCATGCCATGAAAGAAAATGTTCATAGCAGTGTTTCCCAAAGATGAAGTACCCACAAACATTGCCTAAGCAACAGTTTCCATAAGTATTTAAGGAAAGCTGGAAAAATTACATTTTCATTCAAATATTTCCAGTGCATGTTTACAACAGTTAAGCACTGGTAAATTCTACTTAGATATTTAGAGTTATTGATTTGTAAATCTTCTCTACAATAGGCCAGCTGATGAAAAGTCAAAGTTCTTTTCTCCATTCTGGCACTAATTCACTTTGTATCTCTGAACTTCAGTTCCCCACAGGTAATATAAGAACTTACAACAGCTTAGTTATAGAATTATTATAAAACATGCCTCTGTAATAAAAAGGTAATAGGAACAGACATTCATAAGAGTGCCAGTGGGCATAAGCCCACAGTAAAACTGCTTCAGAGAGACAATGAAGCACATAAATTAGCTTCTCCATTTTCTTATTGATTCAGCTCTTTTCTACTGAATCACGATTCAGAGAGTGAGTGGGGATGAAGGACAGTTTGATCTGATGTCAAGCAAACACAGTATAGTTGGGCCGTTGAATAATAATAGCTAACGTTTTCTGCAGTTTACCATGTTCCTGGCATTGTTCAACATGTATAAACACAGTATTAATTAATTTAAACCTCAAGACCAATTCTCTGTTCTTTGGATTACTGAGTTTGGAAGCTTGGAAAAAAACAACCTTGTGGAGAGTCTACTATGACCTGCATTTGACAGGTGAGGAAACTGGGGCACCAAAAGGTTAAGTAAACTGACCAAGTTACACAGCAAGACAGTGACAGAACCAGGTCTTGAACCAAGTCTATCTTCTTAACCACTCAGCCATTCTGTCATTGAATATGGTTTTCAATAGAGTTGTATCAATTTGGCCATTATGGAACTTTCCCTAAGTTTTAGCAAATGTGAGTCTTAATTCTTAATGTTACTGTGGATTTCAATGTTTCAAATGTTTGTGTAAGAATTAGGAGAAACTACTAGCCAGAAACCATTTTAAATAGGAATTTAACATTTAAACTTTATAAGTTTTATTCCAGGCCAAACCTTTGGCCTCCCCTACTTTCTTTCAGGGAGTTCAATCCACCTGTGGAGCTGTAAGTATCTTACAAAGAATAATACCTACAGACTCGATCAGATACCGTTTTAAAAATATGTAAAATATCTGTCCTAGGGATTGTATGAGGCCCCCACTCATCAGATGTAAGCATCCCTTTGTTTTCAGAAATACATAATTAGTTTTATACAAATAATTAGTTGTTATACAAATCCTAACAGAAGAACATAATGAACCATTTTAGACCATAAGTTCCATGGTCAGTATGGAGAACAAACAAATACACAGAAAGAAATAAAAATAGGCGTAGGATTGGAAACACCCTTGGAAATGTTAGGTACTCAGATCAACTTGCCCTCAAGCACTTTCAAAGTGGAAAGATAAGGACTCTTGACTATTTATTTTATGTCTTACTAAACTAAAGTCATCCTGATTTTCAGACTGTGTTCCAAACATGAAAATGCTTTAAATCAATGTTCCACATCAGAGATATTTTATTATGATACGCTCATTCAAAATGAATTTTTTATTGTTATTTTTTATTTTTTTGAGATGGAGTCTCTCTCTGTCACCCAGGTTGGAGTGCAATAGCATGATCTTGGCTCACTGGAAGCTCTGCCTCCCGGGTTCAAGCAATTCTCCTGCCTCAGCCTCCTGAGTTGCTGGGGCCACAGTTGCTTGCCACCATGCCTGGCTAATTTTTGTATTTTTAGTAGAGACAGGGTTTCGCTATGTTGGCCAGGCTGATCTCGAACTCCTTACCTCAGGTGATCCACCCACCTCAGCCTCCCAAAGTGCTGGGATTACAGACGTGAGCCACTGTGCCCAGCCAAAATTAATTTTTAAAATAGCAAGAATATCTATATGCATGTATATACAATTAGAGTTTGCATATTTGGCATACGTTTAGTATCCATTTTAAAGGAAGTACATTTATTCACATATATTATAAGAAATTCTGAGGATGTCTACTTTCTGAAGTTTAGCAGGCTGTTGCTTTCAACCACCACTTTAAAGTATTGCACGAAGCTTTAGCTGAAATTTCCAAGAATCTCAGGTCACTCACAGAAAACTGCTTCTTTGGTCCTCAAAGTGAGAATCTTTAAAATCTTTTAAATCAGGGGTAAATTACAAGATAACAGGAAGAATTTTTACCCATACATCATGTATTTTCTAGAAAACTATTTACAAGGCCAACAGTTATCTGCCTGACCCTTTCATCAGCAGGTTCACATTCAGAGGAAAAAATAGTTATTTGTGTTTGGAAGACTCTCCAATCCTAACTATACAAGTAAAAGCCACTTCTAGCTTTTTGCTTGCTCTGACACCCATCTGCTAAAAATCATTAGAGAAGGCTAAGCGATAGCGTATGTAAAACCAACATTTCCAGTTGAAAGAACCCTACTTTTAAGGACATGTTTTTCCAAGCTTCCAAAATCAGTAATCCAAAGAAGAGAGAATTGGTCTTGAGTAAAAAAATGATAGGATTTAAATTATAAAGCTCCAAATTTACTAAACCCTTGGATACCAGTCCTGATAATACTGAGAGCAATAGAAAAGCAGTTATATAAAACTGTTTTGGTAATATTGTTGCTGAAGAAGTCACTGTTTTCATTTTCACATGTTGAATTAAAAGATCGTTTTTTATTTAGCAAAAACATGTATAGAATATCTCAAGCTTCTATAAGTGAATGAGTAACAAAATAGCCCAAAAGTCATAATTTCATTAAAGAGCTTTTCTGAGAAACATATTTTAAATGAAAAAATTAATAAATATTAAAGAGTCTTAAACAATAAACCCTTTTTAATGTGAGCGTATACTAGTATCTTGATGTCAAATGATATTCTGGAAAAAATTTTAAGTTGAGCTCAATACACATTTTCAACCCTACATAACAGTTAACTCTAGATAAACCTTTAATTAAATTATATATATATATATATAATTTACCTTAAATAGTCTGCATAGAAGAAGAGCATAGCAAAAAAGGAGATGAAGATGATGAAGTAAGAGGAAAGGGGGAGGAAAAGAGAAGGGGAAGGATCTGTTTGAAGCCTTGAGTCATCCTATATCTCTAACACAACACCAACGCTGTACAGAGAAAAAAGTAAAGTTTGTTAGCTACCTAATTTAATTAAACTATGTTTAAAACACAACCAAGGATTTCAGTTACAAAATTAAAAAGCTCCCAAAATTTATTGTGTATTATTAAATTTTGTTTAAAATATTAAAATGTTTTTTAAATTATTAAATTAATAGAATTATTAAATTAAATATTAAATTAAAATTATTAAATAATTTCTTCAAAATTAGATTAACTATCTAGAAGTATCAAGTAAAATGACTAAACAACATCACCACATTCTATTTATGAGATTTGCGAGAGGAGAGGGATTAATTGAAAAAAAAGAAAACTGAAAAACACAGTTTGATGCACGACAAATTAAAAACTCTACTTTTATGCATCCACAAGCATGAAAATGTAGGTATTATATTCTTCAGGAGAAACCAGAGCCCACTTTATATCCATGAAGTGAATCCTCAATCAGTCCAATGTCTAGGGCCATGCCAACAACGTAATTTTACCTTACATTAACAATTTTTAGGGAAGATTTTTTTATTCCATTTTTCTCCGTAAGTTCTCAAGTCTCCATTCTGGTTTACCTTTGTAGACCTCAAATGTTAGGGGATAGGGAGGAATTCTTAAATAAAGGTGCATGAAACCATCTGCCGAAACGTATTATTTTTTAATGTGGCTAAATTTGTTGGCAGTAGACTTTATTTTTCTGGAGAGTTAGAAAATGTTCACTTTTCTTCATTTTTATGTGTCAACTCTGACTTAAGAGATAGAAAAAATAGCTTATTGATCAGTTGTTAATGAATGTTCATCCCAGGCTGAACATACCAAGTAAAATGATTAAAATTCTATTCTCTTCTATTGGCTCTGATTCCTTTGTTTAGATCTACTGTTTTCTTCCTGAAAGCAGAGCCATTATTTGGAGAGAAATTTCCTGAATTTTTGTGGGAAATTTACATATTGTTCTTTTCTATTATTCACGGTGTAATGGCTCAAATGTATTAATATTACCAAAGCATACATTTATTCCCAAACCGTAGCTACTACACACAATCCCAAGCCTGGTTGCCTCTTAACATTATTTGAATGATTTGTATTGCCCCCAACCAATACAAAATTAATTCCATTTTTTAAATTTCACAAATAATGAGAAAAAAAAAGATCTTCTTTCCCCTTGTCTCAGCCTCAGAGTGGATGCCAATTTATAATGGTGAAAAGACTCCCAAGCTGCCCAGACAAGCTCAAAGAAACTTCCATTAAATCCTGTTATCCAGAATTACCTTTTTCTGGTTTCTGGGGAAAGAGACTTTTCATAAGCTGTATGCTCCTTTTACTCTCTCTGCCAACTAATGAGATGAACAGACCTGATAGTTACCTCTGGGAAAAAGTAATAAGTTTGTTCAGCTTGGTTCCACCAATACTCTTCTTGGGAGCTTAAAACTGGGAGGGAGTTGACTTTCCACAGCTTTTCCAGAGACTCCATCCTGTAGAAGTAGGGAGGCTCAACTGGGCCTGTGCGTGGGGCCATTGAGTATCTGCGTCTGCCTAATTCCACTAGCTAATTCATCTGACTAACTGACCTAAGGCCATATCCTTCAGCCACTACCAGTTATAAACTGCTATTTTAGCCTCTACTTGCCATTCTTGGTTATACATCTGTTTTTTCAGGGGAAGATGAAGATTCACTTTTTGAAGAGCTCTTTTGAAGCATCCTCCTCCAATATCACCTACAACCAATAGTTCTTTCTCCATCTGGGACCACCTATAGCACTTCTCCATCTCTCATGCAGGGAACTCCGTGTCCTCTGCATCATCTCACAAGCACCATCATACAGTGGTTTAAGAACCTGCACATTGTGCACACGTACCCTAAAACTTAAAGTATAATTAAAAAAAAAAAAACAGAAGAAGAACCCAGGCTCTGGCAGAGGTCTGCTGCCCTCACTTGTTCTTTACAAATTTGGGTATGTGTCAGTTTCCCTCGATTTGTTTCCTTCCTTGTAAAATGAGGAATCTAATTTCTTATTTAGTGCTACTATATAGGTTAAATAGATTAATCTATTTAAAAAACTTAGCATCAGGCCCAACACATAGGAAGCACTAAATTGGTATTTATTATCACTGTTATACACTGAATTGTGTCCCCACACCAAATTTACATGTTAAAATCTTGACCCCCAATGTGACTGTATTTAGAGAAAGGGCCTTCAAAGACGTGATTAAGGTTAAATGTGGTTATAAGGATGGGCCCCTAATCCAATAAGACTGGGGTCTTCATGAGAAAAGAAAGAGACCCCAGGGGTATGCTCATGCAAGGAAAGGTCATGTGAAGACACAGCAAGAATGTGGCTGTCTGCACACAAAGGAGAAACCAAACCTGCTAACATTTGATCTTAGACTTCCAGCCTCCAGAGCTGTGAGAAATAACTTTCTTTTCTGTAATCCACCTAGTCTGTGGCATTTTGATATGGCAGCCCTAGCAGACTAATATAATCATTACTGCCATTGACATTATTATAACTCTGCATTTATTATCCAAATAACTGGGCAGAATTCAGGTAAACTAATTCATTTATTTAAAGCAAATAATCCATGATCACTTTTGTAAACAAGGTCATTATCTTAAATTTTGTGAAGATGGTCAGCCTTCAAAGAGGAACGTGACCCAGTAATTTCAGGATCCTCAAGTAGTCAATGTATTAATATTACTACTCTTATTTATTCTTACCCTTTCTTTCTTCCATTTATACAGCCACAATAACTCTGGTTGATGAAGACCCTACAATGCAAAGATGGTTAGGTGCCAATATCCCATTCTCCCTATCATTCATAGTAATAAAACCACCTTTTCAGTTAGACACATGGCTACCTGCAGTCAAGGTTGTATTTCTCAATGTGTTTTATAGCAAGATGTGACCCTGTCATTGAATTCTAACTGATGTGATATAGGCAGAAATATTTTATTGTATTTCCAGAATATCTCCTTAAATGAGAAGGACAGGCCTTCCGTGCCCCTTCCTAAGTTCTGCCACCTTGGATATAGATATCATTACCATATGATGGCAACCATTTTAAATTTTGAAGGTGAACCCACCATAAAGATAGCAAAATAGTGGGCTGGGAAGAGTTTCAAGATCTGAAGATTGTAAAGATGACAAAATTAGTCTGGACTATCTACCTCTGGATTTATCTTATGGGAAGGAAGTAGCCCTCTACTCTTCAAAGCCACCATTATTTCTGAGTTTATTGTTTGTAGCAGATATTTTTGATGTCCATCTTCATAGTTTCTTAGCTCACCTCTGAGTTCGCCTGCAGTTTCAGGACATAGTTTTCTAGCCCAAGATCCTGTGTCTCTCCATTCCCTGCTTGAGGCTTTTCTCTAGCCCTATAGAAACTTGGTTAGCAGGGCACAGCTGCAACTTGGTTCTATGTACTACGGGGCAGTTGGCATCTTTGAGGGCAACCTTCCACTACTGACAAATAATCCCTGTCCTTCTGGTAGACAATTCTCACTAATCCTCTTGATTTTTTAAAGGGTGCTCGGTGTACTTGAGTCCCTAGTTTCCCAAAAAGGTAATTTACTCTTCAAAATACACTTAGTGGCTTTTCTCCCTTTCCTGTCTCACTTTCTTCATCACCTCACTTGTCCTCTGAGAATCACTAAAGTCCTGGTCTCAAGGTGTACTCTTGGAAAAAGTCAGCCAAGATATGATGGCTTGCAGTCTAACCAAATTCTAACTACACATCTTGGCCAAGAATAATTCAGATACGTTTGCACAAATTCCAGACCCAACTTGGCTGGATGTAAGATTCTCAGCTAAGGAACAACTAGAAATGGATGCAAAGGGCTTGGCTATTAAGAGGCTCAACCTAAGAGCCCAGGCAACTAGATCATGTGTGTGAGAGACAAACATCATCCTTGGTTAAGTCTCGTCTTAGTTCTTGGCCAGTTCTTTACAATATATAACCAAAGCAGAATGGAGCAAACTCTAAATGACCTTCTCTCTCCTCTTCTGTAGGAACCATCACATCTTCTCAGAAGAATTTAATTCATTCTCATCCAGACATTGTAGGTAAGTAAAGCATTTTTATTTGCCTCTCAAGCAGAAAGGGGACTATAATTCTCAGTATAACCTAAAGGAATATTCTATGCAATGGCAGTATTCTGATAGAAATTGGAGATGTCTATCCAGGTTTTCCAAATAAATTTAATTCAATATGGTGAAACATTGTAATGCATTTCAATAATCAAGCTCTCTTTTTCAATCATAAATTTTCTTTACCATTAAAACTCAACTTTTTTATGCCCTGGCTGATAGTTTTGACATAGACAAAAGGTTTTTGAGAAAAATGCTGTTATGAATCCAGTGATTCATTGGAACATCATTCTAAGAATTAGTTCTTTCAAAAGTGGGTCTTTCAAGGAAATAAATGTTTTTCAAAATAATTGTCCTTGGATCACTAAACCCGGGTATGTAACATCCTCCCTGCCACAAGGCTGAAAAGATTTTAATGTTGTGGAAGAAACTGGTGACAGTGGTAAAGTTAATAGGTTTCTACTTAAGAAATAACTGGACATTTCTCTTGTTTTATGAGGCAATAATTTTACTCCCTAGTGAATAAAGACTGGAAAAAATTGGATCCCTTCCAAAGATATAACCTATACTATATCAAATAGTGCCATTACATTTCTCTTAACTACTTCCTGGAGGTCATATGGCTGCTTATAGGGAAAGCTTTTCTGATAACTTTTTCTGAAAAATCACATTAAACAAATACCAGCCTAACAATGCAAAGATCTGGTGCTCAGTCTTCCAAAGATGACTTATGTAGCTGACTTTCCAGCCTCCAAAATGTATTGCCCCCATTATTACCATAGTGTAACATTGCCTTTTATGTAAATAATCCAGGAAACATTTAAGTCATTTATACCATTGTTTAAGTCATTTATACCAATTTTATGGGAGGCTCAAGATTCTTGGCCTGAAAAAAAATCTCTGTTAAAAAGGGGATTACTGTGCATTTGTTCTGTCTTGCTCAAAATGAATAAGTATTGAAAAGAAATATTTCAAAAGGCAGTGAATCAAGTGTATTTGCACATATATTGCCTCCCCAAATGCAAATCCTAAGAGAATCCTTGAAAATCAGCCATTGAATATGTTTCTGCCTATCTGACTTAAAGTAATTAACCTGACACATAAAATATATGTTCATAATATCTTAACAGGCCTTACAAAAATATGCAGTAAAATGATGTGATCTACTAAAGTCAGTAGCCAAGTCAGTTCTCTAGAAGAGCAGTCTTTTGTGTTCACTATTAACAAATTTCACCTTGGAGACCTCCTCAAGTCACTGATTTAAGTTTTCTGATTTAAGTTGTTGACCATGGCCTAAGAAAGATCGGCACCAAGTTTCTAAAATAGCAGAAAATTCCATCTCTAAAGGAAGTCTACCTTATATGTAGGTATCCCATCATGCTGAGAATAAAGGAATCAACTCATTTGAACCAGGCTATACCTGAGATTAAAACAACTTCTAACAATTTTCAATATGCTTTAATTTTGCCCACAAGGATATTCTACGGGTAATTGTGAGTTTCTAATTATAGTGCTGTGCTTTGAATTTGCTGATTGATGTGAATTTAAAATCTTATAGTTTTAACTCATTTGCCCTATTAAATAGGTCGGGGGTTGATATTATTATCCACCTACATGTCTAAATACTTAGCTCAGCTGAAAGGTTAAGCAACTTTACCACCAGCATATGATGAACTCTTGTTTCATTCAAGCTCATTTTCTTTCTGCTCCTGGAGATTGTTTCTTCAATGCTCATTCTCAACCTGGACTCAAAGAGGACTCTCGTCTGTGTCTATACCGCTATACTGAAGAAGGATCTGGGAATTTCTTTGGACTTATCTAGGATGCTTGCAGAGAATCACAACAGGCCTTGCCTCACTCAGCCCATGACATCCCTGTTTTGTAGCAGGGAAGTTCCCTAATATTGTGCATTGAGGGAGCCTATCCTTTCTATGTTTTGCCTCCAACCCACAACTCTCAGTACTACTGTAAAAGTCATGGAGAATTAGCAGAAGCTGGCCAAACCAGGAAGACAGTTGCATCATCTTTGGGGTGCTCTCACCTCTCCTTCTTCTAACCTTACTTCCAAAATCAGCACAAACCCTCTTTTTCTTTCTCTTATTCAGAATGGCACTGTATCTTGCTCTCAAGACGTCTTGCTGTTTATGTTCATTAAAAGAATTCAGTGAGTTCATAAAACTGAGATCTTGAAATTGAAGTAATAAAACACCTCTGGTTTCTTGATAGATCCCTACTTCCCTTTACATGTGGGAAAGGAGGAGTTAAAATAAAGGTGTGATGGTTAATTTTATGTATCAACTTGTTCGAGCTATGGTGCTCACTTGTTTGGCCCAACATTAGTCTGGATGTTGCTGTGAAGGTATTTTGTTGATGTGATTAACATCCACAGTCATTTGACTTTAGGTAAAGGAGATTACATTTTATAAGATAGAGGTGCTTCATATAATCCATTGAAGGCCTTGAAGGCAAAAACCAAGGTTCCCTAGAGTAAAAGGAATCTGCCTCAAGACTGAAACATAGAAATCCTACCTGACTTTCCAATCTAAGCCCACTGTATGGATTTCAGACTCAAGACTGCAACATCAACTCTTATCTGAATTTGTAGCTGGTTGGCCTACAAATTTCAAACACCTCCCTCCACATTCACTGGAGCCAATTCCAAATCACTTAAAATAAATCTCTTATGTATTTGTGTGCACATTTGAAGTCCTGTTGGTCTTGTTCCCTGATTGATAAACAGAAGGGAAATAACATATTTGATATATATCTGCTATGTGTCAGGAATCATGCTAAGCAAGTTACACATATTAACTCACGTGTGGAGGTAAAGATTTTTATAACCACCATGCAAAAGTGTCTAATGTATATTCTTCAGTTGTCATAAAAGACTCTTCCAAATATCCCTGAGCCATCTCTCATCCTTCCTCACCAAAGACTGCATAATGTGGTGACCAATCATAAATATTACTTCTACCCTGGGAGAGGAGTTCAAACACAGCAGAAGGCAAATGAATGAATACAGGCCTACAGGAGTTTGAAGCCTACTATAAAAATGAAAAAGAAAACTCCTTGATAGTCTTCTATAAAACACAATATTCAAGAATGAAACATAGAAAGTAAACACTGTGTACTGCTAAATATTTAAAAATATAAAAAACTGCTACACAGATTCCATTTTAAGATATGCAATTTCACACTTTCTAGAGGGGAAAAAATAGGAATAATGTAAAATGCTGTATAAAAAAAGGAAGCACTTTGCAATTTATGTATTCTCTGAGGTCAATTCCCATAAACTTCCAAAAAAAGAAAGAATCCGAGTGCCTAGTCAGAGAGGAAATGAAAGAGGTGGAGTGGTTTGCATGCCATTATACATTTGCCTGAAGCATAAACCACATTTTACTTTATTCCAGGGAGAATAGAACCTGGCTAAAAGATGCAGATGAAAAATTTTAAAATCAACAGCATAATTGGGATATGCTTTGGTGCATTTTTCCCAAAAAAATATAGATATATTTTACCCTCTGATCAACCTAGCATAGGCTATTAGACCCTAGCATAGGCTATTGGACCCCAGGCTGTGATCTCTTTGTAGTTTCTTGCTAAATAGGAGTAAGTACCTAGCAGCAGCACAATAATATCAACAACTACAACAAAACAAACAACAATATTAATAATAACAATACCCACCATTTATTGAGGAATGGTTTTGTGGATTCTATTTTATTTTTTAAGAAATTCTACAAATCAATAGCATATAAACGTCAATTAAAAAGTGATAAATGGCAATTAAAACAGCATAAAAATACAATTTACATCAAATTTAAGGGAAAAAAGTGCAACCTTACTAATAAATAAGGTGAATTAAAACAGGACTCCATTTCCATCATGTTTTTTTGTTTTGTTTTGATTTTTGTTTTGTTTTGTTTTGTTTTTTTGAGATGGAGTTTCACTCTTGTTGCCCAGGCTGGAGTGCAATGGCACAATCTCAGCTCACTGCAACCTCCGCCTCCTGAGTTCAAGTGATTCTCCTGCCTCAGCCTCCTGGAGTAGCTGGGATTACAGGCACCCACCACCATGCTCAGCTAGTTTTTGTATTTTTAGTAGAGATGAGGTTTTGTCACATTGGCCAGGCTGGTCTCAAACTCCTGACCTCAGGTGATCCACCTGCCTCAGCCTCCCAAAGTGCTGGGATTACAGGTGTGAGCCACCATGCCTGGCCATTTGTTTGTTTTTTAATGAAAATACTCAGAGGAGAGGGAAACAGGCTCCCATCCATCACTGAGTATTAGAAATTGATAAAACCTCTCTGGAGGACAATTTGGCAACTGGGATTAAAGCCTTCATAATGTGCATACTGTTTGACCTAGAAATTTCTTTTCATTAAACTTATCTTCAGGAATGATAAATGTGTACAAAGACTTATGTATAAAGATATTTATCCCAGTATTTACAGAAGTGAAAACATGAATATAACTTAAATGCACTAAACAGATATTTAATAAAATTATTCTGGCACAACCAAATGATGGAATATTGTCCAGGCCAAAACAACATGCTTTAGCAAAATATTTAGCAATAAAGAAAAATATTAAAATATTTTCAAGTGAAAAAAACAAATATAAAAGGATGTTATAATTCTAGTGATTGTGGCTTTGCACACCACACTTAATTTTCCCTGGGCCTCTATTTCATTATCTTTGAAATAAAAAGGCTGGTCTGAATGATGGCTGAGATCTGTTTCAAATCCCCAGTGCTAAGGTTCAAAATTTTTTGGTTTTGACCGGAAAAGTTTCCCTCTACATTTAAGAGCTAGCTAATGGCTTCTGGCACATTCAGCTCTAGGCCAAATCTAATATTACTCCATCAGTAGGTGCCACTAATTCTAATTATACAAATTTTATTCCAAGTGAAAGCCAGTTTAAACAGGCAGGGGGGGATAGACAGCATCACCCTTTGAGCTATACTATGAAGGCAAATTTTGTTTTTCAAAGTATTTGGTAGCATTTCACAAATGGTGCTGACACTCCCATTTAAGCTTCAGTGTTGGTCAATCACACCACCACGCAAATATAACTTCAAAGAACTTGTTTCAGTGAGGGTTATCCAGGAACACAGAACCAGTAGAATTGAGAGCGGGAGAGAGAAAGAGAAAGAGAGAGAGAGAGAGAGAGAGGAATTGGCTTATGTGATTGTGGGGCTGGCAAGTCCAAAATCTGTTGAGCAGGCCAGCATGCTGGAAACTTGACAGCAGGAGTTGATGTTGTGGTCTGGAGGCAGAATTTCCTCCTTTTCTAGGTAATCTCAATTTTTAGTGCTAAGGACTTTCAACTGATTAGATGGGGCCTGCCCATATTATCTACAGTAATCTCCTCTACCTAACGTCAACTAATCATAAATGTTGACCACATCTGTAAAATAGCTTCCCAGTAACACCTAGATTAGACTTTGATTAAATAATTAGGTGCTGTAGCCAAGCCAAGTTGACACATGAGTATTTTTCTCCTGACACCAGGCTGCAATCAGTCCCTCTAAAGCAACACAAATTTTGCTTGGACTTGCAAGTACAAAAGAAAATGGATTGAAGAGGAGTAGAAAGAGAAGCACTTTTTTTAAATGGGTAGGTCATGAGAGAGGTATATTTACATCAAAAATGTGCAATGGGACATATGGAACTGAGAGTTTTGGGGGCGGGAGGGATAGGGTTGTACTCTGAATAATTTGAATCACCAGGAAGGCAATGTGCATGTACCAAGAGACTGGAGATGTCATGTGAGAAGATGGAAACTGGAGGAGGGAAAATGAGGGCTAACAGCCTACTGGCATTTTGTTTGATTGTTATAGTGGTAACATTAAGCCTTGGCGATCATCTCCTGCTTCCTTGGCCGGTCTACTGTGGGTTGCCAATGCCTGCCCTAGGCTAATGAAGTACATGTTGCCTCCATTAACAGGAAAAATCAGAGTTTCTTTTAAAATAAACTTACCAGTTTAATAAGAAAGAAAACGATAGTCCATAATCACCATTTAGGTTTCAGGTACACAGATAAATGTCATTTGAGTTTTGAATCCTAGGAATTGATTAGGAATATGCTCTTTTTTACAGTTTCAAAATTAACTGATTTAGCATATCCTTGGCTGCTCAGCAAAACACATTCCGTTCTTCTGTATCCAACAATCTGCCAGCAGAACTCCCCTATTTATCTAGCTAACCAGCCTTTCAAAACCATTTATCAAGGGCCTACTGTTTCATTAAACAGTGAAAAACTTAAAATTTTAGAATCAATCTTGACGTTCGCCTCCTGTCTATTCTGCACCACATATAATAAGACTTCCTATTCACTGCCAAAGTGATTGATTATTGATTATCATGTTTTTCTCTTTTATTATAAACTCCTAAATCTCCCCTTCCAAATATTTCTCCTTTGAGTACCAGGAAACTCTTCAGAAAGCAAAGTTTGTACATTTCACTGCCCTACTCAAAAACTTTCCACAGTTCCTCATTTTTTTAATAGAATACATTTAATTTTCTTTATCAGGGAATTCAAAGCACTTCTTATCTAGACCTACCTCCCATTTTTTCCATTTAAGGTATACTCCAGTTTGAATACATTCTGAGATTTTCTGCCTAGATGGCTTTGCTCAAGCTGTTTCCTACCAGAATGGCTATTTAACCTTAGCCCAGTAATCCGTATTCTGTATATAAGTCAGTCATTTTTTTCAACGCAAGTGGAAGAAATTGAGCCAAAACTATCCTACACATAAAAGCAAAATTGTTGGCTTATGGGCTAGAAAACTCCAGAAGTACAAAACAGCTTCAGGCCCAAGCAGAGATCTGGATTTACGTTCTCAATCTATTTCATTTCTTTACTTTCAGGCAGTTTCCCTGTATGTGGTGACCAATTAGTAAAATTATTATTTAAGAAGACAGAGGAGGGAGATCAGAGTAGACATCTAAGCAGATGAATATGGGTAAGTGGAGCCTTGCCTTTGCTTGTGTCTGTAGCCACTTTGCAGAGCCTAGAGGCTGTTTTCCACTCAGCTTCTATTACCAATTATCAGCCTTTGTGTAAAGAGCTCGCCCTGACTGTGGGCACAGCAGGCCTAGGCATTTGCTCTGGCCTTTCCTTGCTGTGTTAAATCCACATACCCTAGTGTATGAACCAATATGTTTACTTTAGAAAGTCATGATTTGAGAAGGTTGTACATAGTTTAAAATGCAAGTTAGAACAAAGCAAATGGTCTGAATTATTTAAAACAAGCCTTACCAAGACAATAGCTGTCACTTATTTCTGTAGTTTTTCTAACTCAACTGATGAAAAATCATTCAGCTTTCAAAAATTTCATGCTGTCATTTGGTTACCTTGCCACTAGGTGAAAGACATTTATAAGGATCATGACCATACTGTGCAAACCATAAAACATAAGCCCTAGGTGTATTTCACTGACAACTTAAAAAGAGACTCACTGCCTGAACTTTGAAGTGAGCCATTCAGTGTCTTCCCTTGTTGGGGGGAATTTATACATATACGTGTGTGTGTGTGTGTGTGTGTGTGTGTGTGTGTGTGTGTGTGCGCGCGCACGCGCGCTTACTTTAAGTAATCAATAAATCACCACTAAATAAAAAATTAAAGGTAGAAGAGTCTAGATTTGATAATTTCCTCACTATTTCTTACCTGCCTTTGAACTCATATTGGAGCCCAAGGTCCACCTCAGTAGTTTATCCTTGATATCTCTCCTGGCTCAGCACCAGAGCCCCTCTGTTGCTTATCTCTCCACTGCTGGATTATGTCTCCCTGGCCATACATGGCCTGTGTTACCTACTTGGTCAGTGCAAGATAATCAAAAGAGAAGGATTTATTTTTTCCTTTTCGTGAAGTCATAAAATTTTCATTTGGAGGTCTCTTAAAGTTATCCTAATCCATCTATTTATCGTTGATAAAATTAGGCCTGGAGAGGTCAGGGAATTCTTCTGTCAGCATTTAGCTAGCTAGAGGCCAGGCAGGAACTAGGACCATCAATTTTAGGAAACAAAGTTACACACAGCTCAAGCTAAAAGTGCTAAATAACTGATGGGAGGAGGAAATGAAAACAGTAAAAAGGACAGTGACATCATACTGGTTAAAGGAAATTAACCCCAGCACCACTGTGGTTGTCATTCACCTGTTCCACCTTATCAGTCTCTCCTCTCCTTCTAGGCCAGCGGTTCCCAATGCCTGGGCCACACACCGGTACTGGTTTGTGGCCTGTTAGGAACCGGGCTACACAGTAGGAGGTGAGCATTACCGACTGAGCTCCACCTCCTGTCAGGTCAGTGGCAGCATTAGATTTTCATGGGAGTGTGAACCCTACTGTGAACTGCTCGTAAGAGGGGTCTAGATTGTGCACTCCTTATGAGAGTATAACCAATGCCTGATGATCTGAGGTGAACAGTTTCAATGCCACAAAGGTTGGGGACCGCTCTTCTATGCTCTTGTAAGGATTGTGCCTCTTGCTTTCCCAGTGGCTGGGTGAGGCCATATGACTGTTTCTCTGCATTGAGCTGGGAGTGGAAGTGATATGCAGCCCATCACCTGGGCCAATGATTGAGCACGATAGACCATAATACTTGTTCTTCCTATTGACTTCCCATTGAGTTGCAAGTGACATGCAACCCCTCAACCTGAGTCCCCGAGAAGGATGATGAGGATATGGAGTGAAAGTCCTCAGCTGACTTATGTTGGATCTCTAGGGTAAAAAGAAATGCCTTTGTTATTTTAAATATTGATATTTGGGGAATGTTTGTTAATTGCATTACAACTTAACTCTGTCCAATATAGGCATGTGCCATATAACAACATTTTGGCCAAGGACAGGTGGGTGGCCAGGAGGTGGGGGACTGGGGAATCATAACGGAGATTGGGTTCCTCAGTTCCTGACCAGGACAGAGGAGCCAGATGACAGTGTCCCCAGGAGACCTTGGCACGCCGGTGACGCCAGCTCAATGGACCTAGTCTGAGTCACATGGATAGCTGGCACAATGGAGACAACAGCTCTCAGCTGCAGCCAGGGAGCCACTCCTCCTGCAGCCAATGTGGCAAGACTTACTGCCAGCCCGGTGACCTCTTGAACCACCACACTCACAAGACAGACCAACACTATTGCCTGCTCTGCTCCCAGGAGTTCTTGAATTCTGTGGCCACTAAGAGCCACAACCACAACCACACAGATGCCCACACCTTTGCCTGCCCTGACTGTGGCAAGGCCTTTGAGTCCCGCTACAAACTGGCCAGCCACCTCTGCAGGCTCATGCCAGGGGCCACAGCCAGGGGCCAGCCCAGATAGAGGAGGCCAGATGTCCCAAACCTGGGACTGGGGAGGATGAGGTGGGCCTCCGTGGTCAAGGGAAAGCCCAGGAGGCCCCATTAGAAACACCAGGAGGCCCAGGAGAGAGTGTGGAGAGAGCTAGAAGAGGATAAGGGGTGACGTCCACAGTAGCTGAAGACAAGGAGCGGCCCTTCCGCTGCGCCCAGTGCAGGCGCTTCTACCACCAAGCCGGCAGTCTGCTGACACACCAGAAGACCCACACCACGGGGCTGTACCCCTGCTCCCTCTGCCCCAACCTGCTGTCTTTTCAGAACCACAGCAGGATCCACGCGGACCCCAATCACCACCACTGCAGCATCTGTGGCAAGGCCTTCCGGACAGCTGCCCCACGGGAGGGCCATGGGCGGGTCCACGCACCCCACCCCAGGAGGGGCCTTTCACCTGCCCCCATGGTCCCTGACACTTCTGCCACAGAATCGGCTTCGTGTAGCACCAGCACCGGCTCCAGGAGGAGTGGACAGTGGCAGGCTCTGGAGCCCCAGTGGCACCAGCGGCAGGCAGAGGAGACTTGTGTCATTGCCCCCTCCACCCACTCCCACGACCCCACTTCTGGGCCCTTAACTCCAGTGGCCTGCAGACCTCAGCTTCTCCCTCTGAACTTCAAGTTTACAAAGATCAGAATCTGGGGGAGGGGGTGCGTGCAGGGAGGGGCTTGATCTCCACGTTTTCTCAGGAGTAGTTTGGGCTCCCCATCTCTTCTCCTCTCCCCTTGCGAAAAGGACTCAGATCTGGCTTCTTTCCCAAGAAGAGGGTGGTGTGCTCTTCGCATCCCTGTCCTTGAAGGACCTCCTTCCCCCAGCCTTTGTCACTGTACTCTTCCCAGTGCCCGCCTCTGCCGAGATGCCAGGCCACCCTCACCAGCCAGATTGCAACACGAGGGAGCAGGGATGCAGAGTGCTATGGGTGGGAAAGTTGCCTGTGGAAGGGAGACTTTTGCTACAATTTGTAACTTATTTTCTAAAGTCTATTTTGTAACAATTTATTTAAGTTTGAGAAAAAAAAAAAACGAAAATTGCTGCCCTCCCAAAAAAGAAATTTTCAAAACAAAACAACAAATATATATATATTTGTTTATATATATGTATATATATATATATATCTCTCTCAAGGTAGTCCCATAGGAATATAATGGACCTAAAAATTCTTATTATCTAGTGTCATTTTAGCCCTCATTAACATTTTAGCACAATACATTACTCATGCATTTGTGGTGATGCTGGTGTAAACAAACCTACTGTACTGCCAGTCAAATAAAAGTCTAGCACATGCCATTGTGTACAATTGTGCACTTGATAATGACAATAAATAGCTATACTAATGGTGTATATATTTACTATACTATAATTTTATCATTATTTTAGAATGAATAATTTTTATAATAATTCTAATTATTACAAAGTTCACTACAAAACAGCCTCAAGCAGGTCTTGCAGAAGGTATCCAGAAGAAGGCCTTGTTATCATAGAAGACGACAGCTCCATGTGTGTTAGTGCCCCCTGAAGACCTTTCAGTGGGACAAGATGTGGAGGTGGAAGACAGCGTTGTTGATGATTCTGACCCTAAGTAGGCCTAGGCTAATGTGTGTGTCTGTGTCTTTGTTTTTAAGAAAAAAAGCTTTGAAAGTAGAAAATAAATAATTTTAAAAATAGAAAAAAAAGTTTATGGAATAAAGATATAAAGAAAATTTTTTACAGCTGTACAATGTGTTTGTGTTTTAAGCTAAGTGTTATTACAAGAGTCAAAACTTTAAAAAAAATGTACAGTAAGTTAAGGCTAACTTATTAAAGAATGAAAAATATTTGTATAAGTTTAGTGTAGCCTATGTCCAGTGTTTATGAAGTCTACAGTAGTGTACAGTAATGTCCTAGGCCTTCAGGTTCGCTCACTATTCACTCACTGACTCACCCAGAGCAACTTCCAGTCCTGCAAGCGCCATTCATGGTAGGTACCCTATGCAGGTGTACCATCTTTTATCTTTTATGCCATATTTTTACTGCACCTTTTCTATGTTTAGGTATCTTTAGAGACCCAAATAATTACCGTTGTGTTACAATTGGCCACAGTACTCAATACAGTAACAGGCTGCACGGGTTTCTAGCCTAGAAGCCATAGGCTATGCCATACGGCCTAGGGGTATAGTAGGCTATGGCATCTAGGTTTGTGCAAATATACTCTTAAATATTCAAACCATGATGACATCACCTAATGATGCATTTTTCAGGACATATCCTTGTCCTTAAGAGGTACATGACCATACAATTATCATGCTGCTACACAATGTTTTGTTTTGTTTTGTTTTGACAGAGTCTCATTTTGTCACCCAGGCTGGAGTGCAGTGGTGCAACCTTGGCTCACTGCAACCTCTGCCTCCCAAGTTCAAGCGGTTCTCCTGCCTCAGCCTCCCTAGTAGCTGAGACTAAAGGCACACACCACCACACCCAGGTAATTTTTGTATTTTTAGTAGAGATGGGGTTTTGCCAAGTTAGCCAGGCTGGTCTCGAACTCCTGACCTCAAGTGATCCACCTACCTCAGCCTCCCAAAGTGCTGGGATTACAGGCCTGAGCCACCACACCCGACCCATAGTTTTTGACTCTTATTTCTTATCTGGCATTTGCAAAGAAAGGAAGTAGGACCAATAAGAGTAGAGAGTTTGAGTCAATGCTGCATTTTGGGTCTAAACTACAGTTTTATCACTTACTGTGTGGCCTTAAGAAAGTTACTTAACCTCTCTGGGCCTTGGTTTCCCAGAAATTAGTGATACCACCATTTGAAAGGGTCTTTATGAAGATATAGCAAGCAAGCCATACTATCCTGAAGCTTTTCAGTCACTCAATTAACTGCTGTTTCTTACTATTGCCATTAGAAACCAGTTCTTAAGGTTCCCAAGCCACTGCTCTCTGCATGACACCATCTTATCTCACATTCCCTATCTTACAACTCCTGCTTCTGTTCTGAATACGTAACAGACAAGAAAGAAATGGCATCATATTGCTAAGACTGTTCACCTGACACCACCACACCACCACTCCTGCCCTGCTCAAATCATTCTTCAATCAGTAAACTCAATTTTTGAATTTTCCTCTTTTCTTGGATACTCAAATTTCAGAGCTAGAACTATATGTAATTCCAGTTGCATATAAAAATTCTTTATGTCAGCAAGGATTAAATGCTATTATTAATGGCTTGAGGTAGCCTAGTAGGGTAACCAAGATTTCCTTTGGAAACCTTTCTTCGATGAGCAAATTTTCTTTTATATAGAAAAATACAATTTGGACAGGATTTTTACCAGAAATTTAATTTAAACAGAGATAAGCTCATAAAGAGATATGAAAGTGAAGCAGGATTTTCCTCTTGGCCCCTTTGCCAGACTCCCGGCAGGGGTTCCCCGTCTACTCTGCCCACTGCGCTCAGCCCCTTACAGGAGGGAGCATGTGAGCAAATGAGTGTGGGATCTGGCCAGTCACTCCAAGCACTGACACAGAAGCAAGCACCGTGCAAGGCCTGTGGCCAGAGCAGGCATGTTGCCTCGAGGGGAACACAGAAGCACCCAGGCAAGGGTTCCTGTGACCCTGAAGCCCTAGAGGTGGTGTTAGTGAGCTAATTAGCTCTTTTAGTTCCACTGTCCACGGTCTGATGGACAGCAGCGTGTTAGCAGCTCAGTCAGCCCCTGGCCCTGTTGTATGAGGCAGCTGCCCTCTACTGACAAGAACAAAAGGACAGTGTCATAGCCTTTCTGGGTACCCACACTCTGTGGGTCCCAAGCTCTTGTCCAGCATCCAAGAAGAATGAGGATATGTTGACAAAGAATGAGCAAGGCAGGGAGTTTTATTGAGTGATGAAACAGCTCTCCATGAAGAGGGGACACGGGGTGGTCCCCCTACCTGAAAGCAGGAAAGTCCCCCCCAAGTGACTGAGTCCAGGGCTTTTATGGGCTCAGAACAGCGGAGGGGCAGGCCATTTGTAGTACTGGAAAAGGCAACATTTGATCAGTTAAAAGACATTATTCAGAAAGAATCAATGGGGAAAGGGCAAGCAAACAGGAGCAGAAGTTCTCACTCTGGGTCACCGGTTTCATTAGGGACCAGCAGTCTGGTCTTTCAGCCTTCAGGCTGTGTTTTGGCTTGAAGGTGGGGTTTCACCAGGAACTCCCCCTCATCTGCTTAGGCATTTGTCTGCCTTCTGTCACTATCAAAATAAGGTATATTTTCTTGGCTAAAAAAGAAAAAGAAGATGTCCAGTTAATAAGTGTTGCCACCCAGAAAAGGGGAATGGATTCAAGTGATCAACTTAATGATGAAACAAAAATCATGGATTTAACCTCCTGAGATATTAAAGGTTTAAATTGCCTTGAAAGTGATTGCTAACACTGTTTCAGCCCACTCACTTCTTTGGGCAACAGAATTTGCACTGACTAATTTTGCTGTTATTGATAGGACACTGTCATGTCAATATGACATATAGCACCTTCACAGAATAGGAATAGAGCACCTTCTTAAAATAAGTATTGAGTTCCTTTGATGAAAAGTCTCCTGTGTACACACTGTGTTGGGTGTTCTAATTTCATGCCTGTCTCTTGTTAAGCCCACTCTTAACAATTTAGCCACTGGACTCCAAGTTTATTTTCATGGATAATTTAGGTTATATCTTCACATTAGTTATTTCTAACTGAATTGTATTAGATTGCTTTCTCCCCACTCTGTTAAATTTCTGTTCATTCAAAAAGTAAGAGTAATGTTTAATGTTATTTAAAATGAACTGTGAGTTGTAAAGACTAGGCAACTAAGTGACCAATTAATACGATGTCACGTGAAACATTTCCTTCAACAGAGCAGAATTTCCCTAAAATAAAACCATTTCTGCCCATGCCTTTTGGGGATACAGAGAGGAAAAGTGAGTAAGTATGGATTCATGAAACATTTTTTTTATTCACATTCTGACCAAGGCTGTCAGGAGGTACAACATACCTGCAACACTTAGGGAGATCACATGTCCTCAGGGAGCGTTTAACTGACACATACACAAATTCTTCCCTCATGACTTAATCTCTGTCACATGAACCCACCCAGATTTCTCCCTAGACCTCCCACTATTCTCTCTGCCACTGGGGATAGCAGGAGACAACTATTTACTTCATTTACATAACATCGAACATGATACCACCCAGAAGACGGATCCATGGTAGAGATCAGCTAAGATCTTAGATTTACTTCATTGTACTTGAAATGTGTACTATAAGTACTGTTCCTTCTGCAACTGCAAGAATACAAATATGGTATCGTCTGTTTCTTCTCCTTATTATATACGCTTCTTCACAAGTGCCAATTTAGCACAATTTCTCTGAAGTTTACTCACTTAACTCAGTTTAATTCCCTCCACTATGATTGATAATTTCTGTTGGTCCCACACAATAGCTTTCCTCATTTTATCCATATTGCCATTCAACACTTTCAAACATAGCAATAATATGGCATTCCCCAAATAAAATATTGTCTGGAAATGTTAACATGTGTTCTGGGGGGAGGGAGATAGTCATTGGTTTTTGAAAAGCTTGGGAAATATTGGATTAAAGATTTTTAAAATGTCTTTATTGCAGGTCTTTTCAGAGTCTTTACACTGTTATGTGCCTCGTAAAGTGCATAAAAAGGAACACAGAACATATAATCCCATGTACTCTAGGACCACGGTTCTGTTTTTTAACTTAGCTGTCACAGAATCATTGCATATGGAAAACAGTGCTAAGTTCAACAGCAGTTAGTTCGGGATTACTAAGTAACACTCCATAAAATAGCCCCATTAATGACCTGTGTGGCAGTCTTTTTGCTACAGCTATCATATTTATTTATACTATTCCTTATACCAAAAAAACTTATTATGACCTCAAACATGATTTAAAATACCATAAAATAAAAACTAAATGAAAACAGAGACATCAGAGTGGAAAAAATATGGAAATAATGCTAAAGTAAAGCCAGCGTAAAAAAAAATAGGATATAGAAATTTATTCTAGAAAGTCCAATCCTACACAAAAGCTAATGGGGGTCAAAACTGTCTCTCAGTTTACAGTCAAATCTAAAAGAGAAAAACAATTCATTATAACATTTATAATTGTCCTATAAGATTAAAAGTTACCAGATGATTTGGAAAGGCATAAAATTTCCTGGTCCTATGGGCTGAAAAATGTTCTCTTTTGGCCCTTTTTAAAAGAGACAATGTGTGATTTAGCATAATGATTTCCAAATCCAGCTACATATTAAAAATCGCTTGGGAAGGTGCATAAAATACATCTTCTCAGTGCCAACCATGAAGTTACTGAAGTAATATTTGTAATATGGTCCCTGGGTGATTCTCCAACCAACCTGCAAGATCAGAAGTCAGGAGCTCCTGTTTTAATAAACAATGTCTTACAAATGGCTACGTTACAGTTGTTTGAGAAGTTACCTTGGCCCAAGATTTCACCTCCACAAGAAAACATAAACTTGGTCAATATCTTACTTGAAGTTATTCTTTTAATGTATTTTCTGTTGTCCCATTGTTCAATAGCAGAGGAATCTTTTATAAATAAAAATTATATTTGAGCCCTACTTATCTGAAAGCCTGTGATTCCATTACCCAATTGAAGTATTCAATAAAGTCAGTGAATATTTATTTGGAAAACACTCGGCTACAATAAAACACAACTTAAAAACAAAAACTTTCATTTATAAGCAAACTCTCTTCTCTCTAACTCGAAACCATCAACATTAATTGGCAACAGAATTCTCCACTTCTGAAAGCTATATAAACAAACACAGATGTCAAACAAGAAACAAATTGTTAGGGTACACAAAATTATCTCAGTTGCCTTACAAGGTGACACTGAATATATTAAAAAAAAGTTGGAAAGAAAATTTAATTTACAAATCTCACAAGAATATTGGTTTTATATCATAACAGTTAGTTCTTATACTGTGAATTTTCCCGCAAGGGGGGAACACCAATGGAGTATAATCTCTAGAGATTTCACACGGT
This sequence comes from Nomascus leucogenys, assembly GCF_006542625.1. Lineage (NCBI taxonomy): Eukaryota > Metazoa > Chordata > Mammalia > Primates > Hylobatidae > Nomascus > Nomascus leucogenys. The sequence goes on along the minus strand of NC_044385.1, from coordinate 79,409,648 downwards.
AGTACAAAACAATAAACAGATCAGAAATTATCTAATCAATGTTGGAAGAAATGTCAAAATAAAAGCACAGATTTAAATTCCTTTCAGAGATGCTTAAAACTACTTAGTTTTGAAAGAGGAGAAACTGAGATGTTTCTTTTTAAACAATGTTCAACAGACAGTTGTAAGGGTGGCCTCAAAGAGTGGCAAGACGTCACTTGATCAACTTAGGGTCAGAGGGCTTATCTTCACAAATTGCTGCTGTTGGTTGAAAATGCTAAGGACTGCAAGGATTTTGTTTTTTTTTAATTTATCTCAAGTCCAAAATGAGCAAAAAATTTAAAACCCAGCAATGGTGAGAGGGGCAAGGAAATAAAATGTTGCTCAATCAGTGGAAGACCCCTATAGCAATCAGAAGCAAGATTGACTTTCCCAGCACTAGACTTAAGTCACGGACCATTGGACTGCAATGTTGTGGAGCAGTGGTTCTCAGGCTCCAGTGTGTATCCAAATCCCCGAGAAAGCCTGACAAAACAGTTTACTAGGCCAGATCTCCAGAGCTTCTGATTCAGTGCACCTGGGCAGAGGCCGTAGAATTACCATTTCCAACACAATTTCAGCAATGCTAACTCTGTGGATCTTGGACCACACATTGAGAACTTCAGTTGTAGAGTATGGGTGACAAATTCACATTCCTGTAGAATCTAGAAAAGGTTACTAAACTGAAACTAATTTTTGCACTGGGCATACATAGGTTAAGTATTCTGGTTTCTCAACTTATGTCAGAATCCCAAATTTTTATGTGAAATTGCTTGGTTTTTAACCATTGACAGCTGATTTTTTTTAAACACTGAGTGAGCTAAACAATACACGTCCATGGGCCTGATTGCATCTCAGAAAGGTAATTCTGTTTTAAAAACATAGATTCAGTGTCCTTCTAAAACCAAGGTCAAGTTTAAAGACCCAAGTTGTCAAAAAATAATAAAACATCAAGAAGTAAAAACTATAATAATAAATATCTTGCATCTTTTCCAGTTTACTAAATACTTTTTAGATAAAAAAGTATCCTTAAACCCATAAACGAGGTAAGGATTTTACTGTTATTTCTACTTTCCAGATTGAGAACCTCAAAGAAAATCAGAGAAATTAAATTTGCAGAGTTTTAAGACTCTATTATGAAAAACTAACACTATTTTTCTATAGCAATAGCTTTATACTTTTAAGGGTAATTCACAGCCACGTTTAAAAAATCTCCTTATAACATTTGGGACAAAAATCCTTTTAAAAGTCTAACAAATGTAGATTTGGCTTGGGTTCCAGGCTGGCCCCAGAGCAGGTAGGATGGGCAACCACCAAGGGAACTATCGTCAACAAGAATTATTGAGTGGCACTAAATTCAAAGCACAGTGCTTGTTAAAATAAAATCTCCTGTGGAACTTATGGAAAATGCAAATGCCCAGCCTTCACTTCTGAAGACGCTGATTACAGAAGGCCAAGGTCAATGGAAAGAAATGGCCTTTTCCACTGGCACTTGTCATTTATACTTCAAAACTCCCAAAGAAGATGAATTTTGATGGGAAATATTTTTATGCCCTCTGTATTGTAGTTGATCAAAAATTGTGACCATAAAAAGAAAAAACAAACTTATTATGGAAATCTTCAAGGAAAAAAGTACTAAACTGTTTCAGGGGATGAAAATCTATTTTGTTTTTTCAAGATAGCCAGAGAAAAAGATGATTCAGTTCTTTTGAGATATTCTATATCCAATAATTTTCAGTCCTAGAAGTTATTCTTCTCTGGCTTAAGCTTTTAGTTGAGCATCTGTAGTTTATGTGTTCTTAATTCATGACCCACGACACATTGACCTCTCTTACACATTTTTCTGTAATATATCACACACCACAGCCCAAGATCTAAGTGATTGGTGAAGTTTCTTAAGGAGATTTTTTAAAAAACAGAAAAGGAAGAATGACCATATTTTTCCAAAAGAAACATCACGATACAAATAACAGCTTTCCAAGTGTTTGAAGTTAAAACCATCCAAAAAAATGATGGACATTGGTTATTTGATACAATATGAGCATCTACATGTATAAATCTATTGGTAAAGTGTACGAATCCAGTCTCCATTCTCTCCACTCTGAGACCTGAATGCATAATTGTCTTCCTGCTCCCGGAGAAGAGAAACAGGAAAGGCATGGGCTTCAGAATTACACTTGCTAAGTCATGTGACTTAAAGCACATCACTTACCTTCTCTGGGTCTCATCAGATTCTTCATTTGACAGAAGAAAAAAATAAAAGGAGAAACAATCATACTTACGGGAATTTCCATGAGGATTAAATGAAAGAAATGACATATGCGAATGTGTGTATATCAGGCCTGCAGTAACTTCTTGATTTATTTTTATTTTCTTCCTGTCTTCTCTCCTCCTGTTCCTGCTTTCAGCATTTGCTACTAAATCTGGTTAGCATAAATCAGGACTTCTCAGCCTCCTCAGCACTATGGACATTAGAACCAGAAATTTTTTGTCGTTGGGGCTGTACTAGGTATTATAGGATACTTAATAGCATCTCCATGCTCTCTACCCACTAGGTGCCAGCAGTACCCTCCCACACACAGTTGTGACAACCAAAAATGTCTCCCAACATTGCCAAACATCTCATGGAGGGAGTGGGGAAGAATCAGTCCCAGATGAGAACCTCTGGAGTAAATACAGGGTCAGCTGTAAGAAACAGACTCAACTTCTGCTTGCCAGTTTTGACCACTCATCTGAGAGGAAAGAAATAAGTGAGTGAGCAGCCTTAAATGTATCTATCTTTAAGTCCTGGCATTAGAGGGTATAAAGTAGAATTGTCAAAGTAATAGATGACCAGCCTCTTCACTAAGGTGGTATGTATTTGAAGGATAAAGACAGAAACAAAAAGCAAATCACATTTCTGAAATGCTTTCATCTTCAGCCAGACTTTTAGATTATAGCACTATTAAAATGGTAATTCTCTTTCTCTCCATCTCAATCTATCTCTCTCCTTCCCTGCCCCTCAACAACATCAAGTATACTTTGGGTCTCAATTAATTAGTGTAGTAAAAACAATGCTAAAATGCATACTTTATTGAGAACATTTCTGAGCTATAGTATTGTGAAGAGAGTATCTTGAATAAATAAATTGTTGTTTTAAACTGAATTCACGATACTATTAAGTTTTCAACTTCATAGTCTGGAAAGGAGCGTTTCAAAGATAAACTATCTTGATATTTTCATTTCAAAGACAGGTAATAAGTGGAATACAACAATTTCCAGGGGACTCCAGACAGGCATAACCTACTCTATGCAACCAGTCACCATTCTGAGGCTTCTCAAAGAGGTTTACTTTAGTCAATGTGAGCAGCTGCAGGATTTGTGGTGATGGCACTGCCCACACAGTAAAGATGGATTACTTGATTAATAAATTCAGAGGGAAGGAGATAAGAGGGGAGGACAAGGTGAAGTGCAGAACTAAAATGAAAAGATAAAACAGGTAAGGAAAAAACACAGTCAAGTGAGGAGAGAAGGAAAAAACAGGATGCTGCCTTTTTGTGTGTTGAATATTTGGATACACTATTTCTGAGAAAATGTGATTGTGAAATATGAAATATTCTCTTCTACCTAGGATATATTCCCCCTCCCTCTCATATCTTACTTTATAGGTAACAAATGTACTCGAAGATATACAACGCTGATCTATTCCAACTGTTTATGAGACACCTGTCTTTTCAGAGCCAATAACAAGGAAGTATCCCTGTACCTAGGGAGTCCAAAGTAATAGGAAGGAGAAAAGTGTTTCCATCACCCAGTATGAATAAGAAAACTGAAGATTAAACAGAGCACTGCTTGTGCTCTGGAACTTGCGGTTCATTTAATCAGACGCTCTTGTGGTTCGGGGTCTTAATGAGAAAAAAGCAAGTTTTCTTGATAGCTGAACTTTTTTTAAGTTAGAGAATTACAGGCTTGAAAAATGCAGAGGAAAATGCATCCCATAGGAGAAGATGCTGTGTGAAAAGGTAGTAGCCACACTTCAAGAAGATTTAAGAGCATCACAGAGTTTATGAGGATTATGCAGCATCTGACTATGTGAGGACATCTGCATGCAATGCTCTGGCCTGAAAGACTGCAGGACATGCCCTTGTGAAAACCTCTCTCTAGGTGATCGGGAAGGACAAGAGTCTTCTCCTACCACTGGTCCTAGAGATAGAATAGGTATCTGTATATCCCGTCAAGCCAGAGCTGCTCAGTGTTCCAGAGAAAGAGCAGTAAATAAGCAAGTGTGTTGATTCACAGGCCCTGAGGTATATGGCTTGAATATAAAGATTAGGGAAGCAAGCCAGGAAAGCAAGCTTCCGCACAGCACTGGGGCTGCCTCTGCCCAGGCAGTGGCTTCTCTCTGCAGTGCCTTTCATGGTTTTCCTCCCCCCTCTGCCTTCCCTCCAGGCTTGGGCTTCTGTCCTGTCAATCAAGCCCTCACCAACATTTGACCCATCACCTCCTGTCATGTACATGAGGAACAGCATTTGAGTTAAAAAATCATTTGAGGTGCAAAGAGTAAATGACTCGGTCACAACCACGCTTTGAGACCCTGCAAAAAATCAAAAAAATTAAACAGATCTCTCCTGACCGTTTTTCCACTCAGGACTCTCTCTGCCCTCTACCCTCCAGTCAAGACTTACAGAGTCCCACATGGAAAAATATCATTAACAACCAAGTTTGTCAGTGTGAAATCTTCACCACAACACAAAAGACAACTGATTTGATATTCAAAACAAATAAGGGCTCCTAAAGTTAAGTGTCCTGAGTCAGTGTCCTTTGCTTAGCTTCTGATCTCTCTGTTTCCTTCATAGGCAATGAAATGCAGGTTCATACTGCCCTGAGGCTCCTCAAACAAGCTTGGATGGCAGAACTGCCTTGATATGCTGTCCGCTCCAACAGAGGCTACACACATAGATTTCTTTCAATCACCAGCTAAATTAGGGATTGTCTTTAAAACACCCTCTGTGTCTTTAACTGTGGATTATAGTATGGAACTGTCCTTCTGAAAATGATGATATAACAGCTGGGCATGGTGGCTCAAGCCTGTAATCCCAGCACTTTGGGAGGCCAAGCTGGGCAGATCACTTGAGGCCAAGAGTTCAAGACCAGCCTGGCCAACATGGCGAAACCCCATCTCTATTAAAAATACAAAAACTAGCCAAGCAGGGTGGTGGGCACCTGTAATCCCAGCTACTCGAAAGGCTGAGGCACAAGAATTGCTTGAACACAGGAGGCAGAGGTTGCAGTGAGCCAAGATTGCACCACTGCACTCCAGCCTGGGCAACAGAGCGAGACTCCATCTCAAAAACAAAAATAAAAAATAAATACGAAAATGATGATTTCTCTCATGTTCTATGAAAAAATTCACCATTTAAATACACCTTAAAATGAAGGCATATGGTGTCAAGATATAGGAGAGTAAAGCAAGAAGTGCTAAAGAGAAGCACTCAAGGTTTTAACCAGCATTTTGTAACCAGACATATTCCACTGGGGTCCTGCAGAGCAAAGGCCTAAGCACTACCCCCAAGGAATCCTAGAACCATAGCTCTTCAGATTCGGAGGGCCCTTACCAGTAATCTGATCTAGACCAAGTCTTCTTACTTACAAAATATATAAAATAAGAGACTCGTGGTGGTTAGGTTCATTTCCCAAGATCACCCAAGCTATGTTCTATTTTCTCATTGCCAAGAACTTTGAAAGATTCCCATTTTACCCTACTTAAAATCTAACAAGTGAGCCTGCCACTTTATCATGAATGCTAAGAGAAGTCTTAATGCAAGTCTCCTGGGTCAGAGGCAAAGGTCTTTATTACTCACAGCAACAATAGCAGCCAGAATATCAGCACTTTCTTGTGCCAGTTCCCCAAGCCCCACTTTCCACGGGGAGATTTAAAGAGGACAAGGTGGTACCTGCACACACAGTGGATTGAGTTATAGGACGAAAACCCTAAGGTTAGGAGATCTAATTCTTGTACAATGGACACTAATCATGACTGCTCTTTGCTCCAAAAAGACATTCGTGATCATTAAGAAACCAGAATCAAGACAGTCCAGAGCAAAGGTAGTCAGTGCCTCTTCTTGCATGCTGTGCAGAAATGTTGGAGACGTAGAGAATTTACTTCCAACAACATGCACCCTCTTTTCTACATTGTGTTCACTTTTGGTAAATTTTTCTGAGTATACCAATCACTCAGTCACTCTGATCAATCTTACCAATTGAGGCAAGGACCAAATCTGTTAATTTGCCTTGTGCAATATTTCACGAAGGCTGCTATCACAGCCGGCTGAACAAACTCCATTAACCATTATGATCTACCTTAAGAAACAAGGTTGACTTTATTATGTTTGATATGATTCTCCATTTCATCTAAGTTATCAATTAACCTAGGGTACAACACAATGTATTTGTGATTGCATGTACTCCATCATGGCCCACAAGGAGAAAATGTAGGGCAATTTTATTATCCAAAGTAATCCAGGCAGTTTGTGAAAGCTGACCTGAAAATAACAGGCTAAGGACAACCTCTACTGTGAATGACTCCATAGTAAGGATAATTGCCCAGAGCATGCATAAATAACTAATCAGTTATATTTCTGGGAACAGTAGAAGTGGTTTGTGCCAATTCAGCCTAGAGCTTATAAGAGCGAATGTGTCTCCTCCATGCTTTCTTTCCACTTCCTGCAGGTGCATGCAGATTACGAATTGCCCAGGAAAAGATGGAGACACAGTTGGAAGACAAATGAGTCCCTGAGACACTTCGCCAAGGAGAACCACCTTGTATTACTCATGGTTCTCCAGAGAAACAAAACCAACAGAACAGATAGATAGAAAGATAGGTAGGCAGGTAGATAGGCAGATAGTTTAGATAGATAGATAGATGATAGATAGATAGATAGATAGATAGATAGATAGATAGATAGATAGATGATTAGATAGATAGATAGGCAGACAGACATATATAGAGAGATGTAGATGTATCGTAAGATATTGGCTAATGTAATTATGAAAAGGAGGCTGAGGCTATAATCTGCTGTGTGCAAGCCAGAGACCCAGGAAAGCCAGTACTGTCATTTTAAGACCTGAGAGCTAAAAAGCCCATGCTATAGATTCCAGTTCCAATCTCAAGGCCTGAGAATCAGGAGTACTGAGGTCAGGAGAAGACTGATGTTCCAGCTCAAGCACTCAGGCAGAGAACCAACCAATCATCCTTTCCTCCACCTTTTGTTCTATTCAGCTTCTCAGTGGGTTGGATGAAGCTCACCCACATGGGAGATGGTCATCACTTTTGCTCGGTTCACCAATTTAAATGCTAACCTCTTCTATGAAGTCACACCTTACAAAAACACCCAGAAATAATGTTTAACCAGATAATCTTGGAATCATGGGATCCAGTCAAGTTGACACATACAATGAAATATCACACACCCACTGATGTGAGCATCTGTTCTGGGATATTACGAGAAAAGAAATTAACTTTTTTGTGGTATCACAGGTTTTCTGACTTTCAGGAGCCTACACTAAATCATGATGTAGCAATTCCACTTTTAATGTGCTCCTCCCAAAGAAATATACACACATGCAAAAGAAGCCTCAGTGATAGCAAACAGAGCTTAAATAAACCATGATTGACTCAGACAATAAAATACTATACAACAGTTAAAGTGAGTCTGCTAGATTCACATACATCAATATGGTTAAATCTCAAAAACATAATGCTGACTGCAAAATGCAAGGTGCAGTGCAGTGATATATACATTCCAATGTCATTTATATAAAATCATAAACCACATAAATAACAGTATGTTTTGTTTCTTGATATCTACATAGCAAGTAAAAATTTAAGTATTCAAGGAAATAACATAGATCAACCAACTTCAGAATAGCAACTATTTCTAGAGAGCAGGGAGTGGAAGTAATGCAAAGGAGAGGCATTAGCTCTATTGATAACTATTCTATTTCTTTAAAAGAAGAGAGAGAAAGAGGTCTGAAGCATATATATATATATATATAGGCAAAATATTGACATTTATTAAATCCAGGTACAGGGTGCATGGTCTTTATTACATTATTTCATATGCTTGTCGGCATGTTTGAAATATTTCATAATTAAAAATAGTCTTTCAAGCAATATAGGGATATTTCTGTATTCCCAGAGGTCTGTCACTGTGAACTTCTAGAGTTTATCTAGCCTACTTACATGTGAAAATCTTTGGGGAGAAAGAGGCATAATTTTACTAAAAGCAGGATGTTATAGAATTCATGCTCTCTAGGGAAATAAACAACACACAGTAGCTGCTTCAGATGCATAGTCAACAGGGAGTCATCCAATTTCACTCATCTTCAGCAAATGCAGGGAATCAAATGCAAAATTTAACCCTCTGGGGCCATGTTGTGAAGCCATGGCATTCCCTGAAGATCTTCAGGTACATGAAATAATTAATGGACTATGCTCACCCATAACTAATTTTCTCATCTCTAAAAGAACTTATGGAAAATTGTCTTCATTTAATAACTAATCAGAGTATAACTCAACATGAAGTAAAAATATTTTTACATTTTTTAATCACCTCAGACCACTGTTCAAATAGTAGTTTAAATGGATTGAAATTGTTTATTCAGACATGGGAGTGAAGTTGTAGCTGTCAAGTCAGCACGGGACAAGGCCTACCACCTCTACCATGGGACATTCCCTAATCATCAAGTCCCTAGAAAGTTCCCCCTCTTCTAACCTCTTAAATACTATATTGAGTCTACCCTTAATTTCTACTTATGTCATTAGCCAACATCTATCAGACATAGTTAAATCAGTTGAATATGCCTTGTTTCACGCCATAGCATCCAGTACAAGTCTTTTTTTTTTTTTTTTTTTTTTTGAGACGGAGTCTCGCTCTATCGCCCAGGCTGGAGTGCAATGGCGCAATCTCGGCTCACTGCAAGCTCCGCCTCCCCGGTTCACGCCATTCTCCTGCCTCACCCTCCCGAGTAGCTGGGACTACAGGCGCCCGCCACCACGCCCGGCTAATTTTTTGTATTTTTAGTAGAGACGGGGTTTCACTGTGGTCTCGATCTCCTGACCTCGTGATCCGCCCGCCTCGGCCTCCCAAAGTGCTGGGATTACAAGCGTGAGCCACCGCGCCCGGCACAGTACAAGTCTTACACAGATTAAATGTAAAAAAAAACAGTACTTGTTTTGTATAGACCACTAGCCAGACTAATAAAAAGAGAGAACAATCAAATAGACACAATAAAAAATGATAAAGAAGAGATCACCACTAACCCCAGAGAAATACAAACTACCACCAGAGGATACTATAAATACTTCTACACAAATAAACTAGAAAATCTCGAAGAAATGGATAAATTCCTGGACACATACACTCTCCCAAGACTAAACCAGGAAGAAGTTGAATCCCTGAGTAGACCAATAACAAATTCTGAAATTGAGGCAGTAATTAATAGCCTGCCAACCAAAAAAAGCCCAGTACCAGACAGATTCACAGCAGAATTCTACCGGAGGTACAAAGAGGAGCTGGTATCATTCCTTCTGAAACTATTCCAAACAATAGAAAAACAGGGACTTGTCCCTAACTCATTTTATGAGTCCAGCATCATTCTGATACCAAAACATGGCAGAGACACAACAACAAAAAAATTTCAGGCCAATATCCCTGATGGACATCGATGCAAAAATCCTCAATAAAATACTGGCAAACTGAATCCAGCAGCACATTAAAAAGCTTATCCACCATGATCAAGTCAGCTTCATCCCTGGGATGCAGGGCTGGTTCAACATATACATATCAATAAACGTAATCCATCACATAAGCAGAACCAAAGACAAAAACCACATGATTATCTCAATAGATGCAGAAAAGGCCTTCAATAAAATTCAACACCCCTTAATGGTAAAAACTCTCAATAAACTAGGTATTAGTGGAACATATCTCAAAATAATAAGAGCTGTTTAATACAAACCCATAGCCAATATCATACTGAATGGGCAAAAGCTGGAAGCATTCCCTTTGAAAACCGGCACAAGACAACGATGCCCTCTCTCACCACTCCTAGTCAACATACTATTGAAAGTTCTGGCCAAGGCAATCAGGCAAGAGAAAGAAATAAAGGGTATTCAAATACGAAGACAAGAAGTAAAATTATCTCTGTTTGCAGATGACATGATTGTATATTTAGAAAACCCCATTGTCTCGACCCAAATTCTCCTTAAGCTGACAAGCAACTTCAGCAAAGTCTCAGGATAAGAAATCCATGTGCAAAAATCACAAGCATTCCTATACACCCATAATAGACAAACAGAGAGCCAAATCATGAGTGAACTCCCATTCACAATTGCTACAAAGAGAATAAAATACCTATGAATACAACTTGTAAGGGATGTGAAGGACCTCTTCAAGGAAAACTACAAACCAGTGCTCAAGGAAATAAGAGAGGATACAAACAATGGAAAAACATTCCATGCTCATGGATAGGAAGAATTAATATTGTGAAAATGACCATACTGCCCAGAATCTACAAGGAGCTTAAACAAATTTAGAAGAAAAAAAAAACAACCCCATCAAAACGTGGGCAAAGGATATGAACAGACACTTCTCAAAAGATGACATTTATGTAGCCAACAGACATGAAAAAAAAAAAGCTCATCATCACTGGTCATTGGAGAAATGCAAATCAAAGCCACAATAAGATACCATCTCATGCCAGTTAGAATGGTGATCATTAACAAGTCAGGAAACAACAGATGCTAGAGAGGATGTGGAGAAATAGGAATGCTTTTACACTGTTGGTGGGAGTGTAAATTAGTTCAAACATTGTGGAAGACAGTGTGGCAATTCCTGAAGGATCTAGAACATTTCTAGAAATGCCATTTGACCCAGCAATCCCATTACTGGGTATATACCCAAAGGATTATAAATCATTCTACTATAAACACACATGCACACGTATGTTTATTGCAGCACTATTCACAATAGCAAAGACTTGGAACCAATCCAAATGCCCATCAATGTTAGACTGGATACAGAAAATGTGGCACATGTACACCATGGAATATTATGCAGCCATAAAAAAGAATGAGTTCATGTCCTTTGCAGGGACATGGATGAAGCTGGAAAGCATCATTCTCAGCAAACTAACACAGGAACAGGAAACCAAACACGACACGTTCTCACTCATAAGTGGAATTTGAATGATGAGAACATATGAGCACAGGGAGGGGAACATCACACACTGGGGCCTGTCGGGAGGTGGGGGGTAAGGGGAGGGATAACATTAGGAGAACTACCTAATGTAGATGACAGGTTGAAGGGTTCAGCAAAGCACCATAGCACATGTATACTTATGTAACAAACCTGCACAATCTGCACATGTATCCCAGAACTTAAAGTATAATAAAAAAAAACACAGAACTTGTTGATTAAGTAATATCTGCAATAAATAGTCCCAGTTTAATTTTAAGATTATGTGGCCAGGATGTTGGTTCATGCCTGTAGTCCTAGCACTTTGGGTGGCCAAGGTGGGATGATCTCTTGAGCCCAGGAGTCTGAGACCAGCCTGGACAAAATGACGAGACTGCATCTCTACAAATAACTTAAAAAAAAATTAGCTGGGTGTGGTGGTATGCATCTGTAGATCCAGCTACTTGGGAGGCTGAGGCAGAGGATCCCTTGAGCCCAGGAGGTCGAGGCTGCAATGAGCTGTGGTCTTCCCACTGAATTCCAGCCAGGGCAACAAAGCAAGACCCTGTCTCAACAACAAAAAAAAAGATTGAATTGTGTGACCCTTAGATTGAACTTCATACTCCCACCTCACCTTACTTTCCAATCCAACATTCAGCCTTTGGCATGTGATCAATGTTTCCTGATAAATCAGTCAATCTAATAAATGAATAAATAAATTCAAATGTTGTACACAGTTATGGGTAAGGACACATTTTTTTTCTATTTCAAATGATGAGTTTGGAGGCGGAAACTAATCATTTTGCATTTAATCTTCTTTTTGTTTTTCCTCCATTTCTTCTACAAGGAGAATAGATCGACCATTTGCTAACTACGCTCCAGCACAATCATTCCTGAGCTGTATACTTAATGTGGCAGGAAGAGCAAATCAAAAGCTAACAGCATGTGTCCCATCCTTTACCTGGAAAAAAAAAAGATGTAGTCAAAGGCCAAACCTTGGTAACAAGGTAGGCTTCACAAGAAGGGTATATATCATCTCGAAAATTATGTCACCATAATCTATGGCAGGGAAGAATTTCTCAGGCAGTTGAGACATATTAACTTTGACACATCCATTATTAGCCAATGACAAAATAACAAAACGCTTATAAAAGGAATTGAAGAACTAACACCTCAGGACTAATGAACACAGCATCTGTAGGAAACGTCTGAACAAGGCCAAAGTCAAAATCTCTACTTCATCATGGTATCAAAACCACAAACCAAGTTTTCCCCATGTTAATTTAGAATATGGATAATGTGGACAATGGATTTAAATATGCAAATAATTATAATTGTGAATTTTAACCCAAGATTTGCCCTTCCTTTGTTCTCCCTGCAAATCACAAGCTGAAATTACTGAATGTGTTGATTTTAGATTGGCCAGAGGCACTCCCCTCTAGAAGCCATCAGTGGATTTTTTACCTAGGAATAATGTTCATGCTCCTTAGCAAGACATTAAATGTCCTTCATGTCCAGGTGTTGATTTATATTTCGAGGCCTGTATCCTATGACATCCCTCCATTGACCTTGTAGTTTTTACTTGCCAATCTATTTACCAACCCAGGAATAGAACACTGATATTGTTTGGCTGCGTCCCCACCCAAATCTCATCTTAAATTGTAACTCCTGTAATTCCCATGTGTTGTGGAAGGGTCCTGGTGGGAGATAATTGAATCATGTAGGCAGTTTCCCCCATACTATTCTCATGATAGTGAATAAGTCTCATGAGATCTGATGGTTTGATAAGGAGTTTCCCCTTTTGCTTGTCTCTCATTCTCTCTTGTCTGTCACCATGCAAGATGTGCCTTTTGCCTTCTGCCATGATTGTGAGGCCTTCCCAGCCACGTGGAACTGTGAGCCTATTAAATCACTTTTTATTTGTAAATTACCCAGTCTTGGTATGTCTTTATCAGCAGCATGAGAATGGACTAATACAAACACATTCTTCTACTTGGTGTCTTTCTTTGGTGTCTCTTCTTCTTGGTGTACCTTCAGTCTGGGGGGTTCTTCCATACCTTCTCCCCCACTGAAACTTCTAATCATCCTCTAAGACCCAGTCTAGTTGTTGCCTCTTCTATGAAGCTTGCCCTGATTCCTCCAGACAAATTAAATATTCTTCTGTGGAACAATAGCAAACTTCTTGCACATTGATTGAGCCCCATTAACAATGACATCTTGTGTAATTGAAGATTATTTGAATGTCTTTTTCCCTTCCTATATTATATACCCCTATGGTTAGGATCTATTCCCAGAGTCACTGTGCTAACATGCTGCTTTGCATTCAAAGGGACAATTTATATATATATTTTTGATGACTGAATGAACAAATCAAAGTGTAGAGTTGTTTATGGTACATTTTTAACTTGTGATATTATAATACATAGACCATCCAATAAGCTATAAAACCATTACAACCAAAGGAAATAGGAAGACAGGTAACCTACAGAGTAGACTTTAAACAGAGAAGAAGAGTAGGATAGCAACATGAGGTGTTTGTTGCTATAAATTTCTCTCTTAAGATACGAGAGCCAAACTTCAGTGTAAAATTAATGCTTCAATGCCATATAAGAACACTCATTTGGGGACCATTACACCTGAATTCATATTCTGACTCTACTATTTAACTCATCAGGATCTATTTCCTCTTCTACATAATGGAAGAAGAAAGCTTTATCTGTCAGTGCTATTGTAAGGACCAAGTGAGATAATGTGTGTGGTAGAAATGGGGAATGGAGATGAAAGAAAGGCTACTATTAGGAGATTAACCCATGTGTTTTTCCCGAATTACTATAAACTCTGGTCAGGTAGAATTCTATTGCCTCAAGGAAGGCATCAAACAGCAGAAGAAGAGTAAACAGGAGCCAGTCCTTGGGTTTGGAATTTCAGGAGCCTAACTTGAGAGGGAATGGAAAAAAAAATCATGTGTATCTATCATCAATTTGGAAGAGTATGTTATAAGTAGGAGCTAACTTTCCTTTTTCTTACCCCCACTCCAGGCTTCACCTTTTAATGATACAAAATGTTCCAGGCTGGACAATGGAGGCATCCATTTAGATGCTGCAGGGCAAGGAAAGCAGAACCTTCTAAGGGTACCCAACCCCCGCTGAGCTCTGGGGAGAATGGAGAATCATTGTGTACGTTTATGGGATTTGAGAGCAAAGGAGGCCTCTGCCTCATTTCTCATGAGGCAGCAAACCCCTAAGAAGAAATTATTGAAACGTACGTAGAGAAGAAAGAGCCTTAAAAATTCTCACCACATCCCTGTGTCTCAGTGTGGCCAAAAAGTAATAGAAACATCAAATGAACCTACTGTGACACACAAGCAGATGAGGCCTCCCACAGCCTCCCAGAGGTTCTACAACCCCAAGTGGGAAATATATCATATTTTCTGTAAATCCCAAGGGGGCAGAAAAGATGCAAAGACAGGCATATCCAATGGGACTTTCAGGATGGGAACAAGAAACAATATAGCAGGTCTTCACAGGTGAGTGACAATTACCTGACAACAGTGACGCAGATGACAGGGACCTGCCCATCCAACATCTCGGTACTGTGCACTTCCCCTCACCCAGAGAACAAATAAAATCCCAGGGAAAGAAGAGAGGGAAAGACTGAATTAACTGAACTAACAGGGATTTAAGTTTCTGACATCCAAGAGGATGGTGTTTCATAATAGAAATTACATTAAGTTTTAGAAAAAAAAAGAAGGGAAGTTACATCATTTACTCCCCTGAGTTTATAGACCTGGGCTTTACTTACACAAAGTGTCCAGCCCAGAGTTGACATGGAGTTCTCAATTAATGTAGTTCCTTCCTCTCCTCCTCTTACCTCCTGGATGGACATGATCAGGATTTTGAATGGATATTTAGTATCTTATACAAGACACAAGGGTTGATACACTTTTTCTGTAAAGGCAGATCATAAATATTTTAGGTTTTGCATGCTGTAGGCTCTATTGCAATTACTGTATTCTGCCCTTGTAACATGAAAGCAGCCATAGACAATACATAAGCAAATGAGCGGAATGTTCCAATAAAAATTTATTTCCAAAAGCAGGTAATGGCCTAGATTTGGCCTGCAGGCCATAGTTTAGTGACCCCTGGACTAGAGGAAGGGAAAGTGGCTGAAAGAGGCTATTAAAATAATTATGAGATAATATAGACCTGAGTTAAGATAGCACCTGTAGGAATAGAAAGGCATAAATAAATTAGAGAAGAGCAGGCAAGCAGCTACAGAAAGAAGGATCAGTGAACAATTCACATATGATTCTACCCTCGTAGACTGAAAAAAATGAGATAGTACTGAAAAAAATGGAGCACTTTGAAAAAGTGTGGAATCCTAAGAGAGAAGAGAATATAAATACCTCCCTTACCACAAAGGGTCTTAGTGCCCTTAATTCTACATATGTAGAATTCAAAAGCAGAAAGAACAAGAAAAACAACTGTTTCTTCAGGTTCAAGCTGCCACACTTCAGCAGTCATAATAGGATAATATAATATTTCACAAGTGCCGTCTGGACTCGGTGCAGAAGTCATGGTTGAAAACGCTTCAATTCTTCATGCAGGCAGTTTGCTGTGCCCGAAACCCAACCACTTTTCTTATCAGACGTCTACTCTCCAGAGCCACTAGGCACATATCCCAACCTCCCCAGGGCCAGGTAGCAAACAAGCAGGGACAGCATCTATGCCCCAACTCCCAGGAATTATGCAAATTAGCTGATCCCCAGGAAGCCCCTGAACCTAACTTCCTCTCACTTGCCACACATAAGTCACCTGCTACATTTTCAACTTGCTGTTACCCCATCTCCAGGTGCAATCCTCTGTGTGGCCCTTCATGGCAACCTTCTCTCCTTTGGAGCTGTAAGTGGTAAAGTGTTCTGCCTTTCATCTATCTAATTTGTCACTGTGCTGTATCATACCATCAAAAGAATCTTTAAATCTTTAAAGCACATAGTTACCTTATAATATTGACTTGAGAGGTGATTGGAGAAGAAAACTTTTCCAAATCTGATTTTCCTCCAATTCCCATTTTAGTCAAACAGTTCAGTCAAACTGAACACTACATGTATAACAGCACTTGCCCAAACATTTCCAAACAGTTTTCCAAAGCAGAAGCAAACATTCAGAGAGAAAATTGAGGGAAGGGACTTGCCATTTGATTATCACAGTACATCTGTTTTTTAAAAGTCAATCCCACAATGTTCCTAACAGGAGGTTATTTTGCTACTCCTAAAATGCAGTCAGCAAATGACATCAAGGAGTGAACAGACTCTCCTTGATGAAAACTGGAGGAAGCTTTGTTAGTGGGTGCCTCCACCCATGACTGTCACATGTAAATCACTGATAGGGATTGTGAAGTTCCCTGGAAGTGGATTTGAGTGCTGTCCCTGCAGGATTTCCATTTCACAGGCATTTGTAATCTGCTGTCTGTAAAACTTGCTTCTTGCCATCTGTTCTGAATTTGTCACCCTTAGTTTACATTATCTAAAACTGTAAATGAGATTGACATTAAGCATGCAATTTGAGATTTTACTTCTATCAATAAATTCGCTCGTAACCACCAGTTTGGGCTTTATGTAGCTTCTCTCTGCTCTCCAACATTGGTGCACTTAAATACCACTCTAGATGCCCTTCACTTCTGTTTCATAGCCATTTCTTGAATTCCCCTTCATACCCCATCCTGTCCTCTCCCCTCAACATGCTGCTTTCCCCCCATTCCCAGCTTATCCTGCTCCTCCTTGAGTTCCTTTTCTGAGCCCTCTTTTTACTCCCGCCTTCTTGGCCTTTTCTTCATTTCTTATTCAGTACCTCCAAGAAGCTTCTCATTCCTTGATCTCTTTATTAAAATATTTCTCCAAATACCAATATCTAGGGCCTCCTCAAGACTTTGTTCCCTAGAAATAAAAGATTTTGTCTCAAGAAGTAACAGAAAGAGTATAAACTTCAGAATTTGGACCCTATAGTTTATCAGCTTAGTTTCCTGCCAAGTCACTTAAACTCTCTGCTATGGTCTGAATGTTGGTGTCTCCCTCACATTCACATGTTGGCACTGAAACCCCAATGTAACAGTATTAAGAGGTGAGCCTTTAGGAGGTGATTAGTATGAGATTAGTGCCCTTACAAAAGATGTTAAAGGGATCTGCCCTCCCTTCTGCCATGTGAGGACACAGTGAGAAAGCTCCATGTTTGACACAGAGCAGACCCTCACCGGATATTGAATCTGCTGGTGCCTTGATCTTGGACTTCCCAGCCTCCAGAACTGTGAGCAATAGATTTTTGTTGATTATAAATTACGCAGTCTAGGGTATTTTGTTATAGCACCAGGAATGGACTAAGACATTCTATAAGTCTCTGTTTATTTATCTATGTAATGGGGATAAAAAAGTTACTATTACACAGGATTAATTTGTAGTAGTAACACACATTAAGATGTAAGATGCAAAGTAGTGCCCAATAAATGTTATCTGTTGTTTTTAGCAGTGGTTTATAGTCTAATTAATGTTCTAGTTGAGTTTAAGTTATTGGCTTATTTACCATCTATATGTAGGATTCTCAATTCTGTCTTTTCAAAGTATGACTCAATTATTCCATCACACTATTTTATATTTATGGGTATACTTTGCAAATCTGTTGAAAGAATCTTAATTATAAAGGCTGAGGTAGAACAAAAATAGGATCTTCAATGTAAAGAGATAACCCACTAGTTGGACCAAGAACTAGGGTCTTTATTTTAACAACTATCAGCTGAAAGCTAATTTTAGCAATCCCAGTAAGTTACATCGCATTTTGACACTCCTTGGGAAACTGATCTGAGCTCAGAAGTTTCCAGTTCTACCACAGTGAAGGTGTTAATTTATACTCAGTTTGAAGAGGACAAAACACCACCATATTTGGGGCTATTTGTACAATTGTTTGGAACTAACTTTATTTTATTCCTTTTGCCCTTTCTTTATATTCTAACCTCAAATACTGCCCCTAATGAAGAGAGCCATCACCTAGGATCCTGGATGGTGGCAATAGCTAGGGTTGTCCTGACTTTCACCCAAGGCAGGGTGCATACAACCCATAAATATCTAATCTATGAATTCTCTTATTGTTACACAATAGGAAAAATATTATTTTTAGCCCAAGGCCTATTTACTGCCTAGATTTACTCAGGACTGAAGCTCTAATTAAGGAAGAAGAAGGAGGAGGAGGAGAAAGATGGAGGAGGGAGAATCACAATCCTTTTTTTAAAAAAAGTATATACACAAAAGAATTATCATAGAAACAAACATTCAGGTAGAAAATTTAGAAAATATAAAAATACACAATGCACATAAAAATGACTCAAAATACACTACTAAATGATAACAATTAATCATTGTTAATAATTTGGTACTTTTTCACAGGGTTTAGTATACATATTATCACACACCAGCATAGTATGAATTGAATTATTCATGCATTTTAGCATTTAACTTGTGTACAGATTTCATGACCTATTTATTGCTTTTCCCAAGATGAATCGTCCTACCTCATTAAATTCCTATAATAGCAAACTGTTCTATTTAATTGAATTAATATTTAGAGGCTTAATAATAGAAAGAGGGGAAATCGTTCTTGAAGAAAAGCAGGAACATTTCACAATTCTTGACCCAGCCATATTTAATGCATTTCTAGGGATCTGATAGCTAGTTTAAAGACAGAATGGTTTGAATTTCCAAAAATCTACATATAGGCCTTTCCTTTAATTCTTTCCTTTGGTCTAACCCAATGGTTTTCAAATTTCAAAATGTATAAGAATTACTCAGTAGTTTCTTATACATAAAACTGTGTATTATTATTTATGGGTGAATTAAAATACCTCTAAGCATAATTTTCACTATAAGTGATCTCTTAATTAATAGATGACTTAATTTTATGTAATATAATTTTACTATATGCGCACATACATTACTGTTACACAATGTAGATTATTAAATAACCTACTGAGTTAAGTTAATACAGACATTTTTCCATGTTATTAAATATTTATCTACAACATTCCTGTTAATGGCTGCATATTATTTCAATCTATGAATGTACCAGACTTTAATCAATACTCTACTTTTGAAGTTCCTAAGTTGTCATTAAGCAATTACCCCTCTTAACATGCCAAAATGTGAGTTCAGCTCGATTAAAGTGAAAATACCCATAATCATTCAGAAGGAATTAGCACAGCTCTATAGCCCCCTTCTCCATCTTATAACAAAGACTCAGATGGAGACTCCAAATCCAGGAAAACAAACAAATTAATTATGTTTGGGGTTATTTCATGTTCCTGAGAGAGGTACTTTCTCTTCTCTAGAGTGTGCAAATACATACATAAGTCTAATCTTTCTTCCTTGGGGGAATCAGAAGAACAAATGACATCATTAGATGGAAGGTGAGAGCCCTAACTTAATAATTGATCTGGTAAGGACCATCAAGAACTGCTAACACTGAATGAAAGGTTGTTAAGAAAAATGATATCCACACAACTTCATAATATCATCCACAGATGACTTAACATTTTCTTACATTTTCAAAGAAGAGAGGGTCTATTGATCACTGCTTGTTTCATATGATTAAATGTGACACCACCAATAGTGGTAAACCTGATGTTATGTCATGTAAAAAGACATAGACAAGGAGGAGTGACATCAGTAAGATAGCAGAATAGAAAGCCCAAGTCCTGCTTTTCCAGTGGAGAAGACACTGATTCAAAAACGATACATGGACCAATTCCTTTTGTCAGAAACCCAGAAATGAGCTAAAAGACTTCTGCACTGTGGACAAGTGTAAAATCAGCCATATCAAGCCAATAGACGAATCTGTGGCATCCAGTTACCATAGTCCCTCCCTCTGGCTCAGTTTGATGCAAAATGAGAAAAAATGCCCAGCTCTCAGCTTAGCTCTCAGCAGGGGGAAAAAAGTCTGAAACACAAGTTTCAGACTCTTTGTGGGGCTATTGGAGGAACCAGTTTTTCTCTTGCCTGAATCTAAGTGCTGGTAGGAAGAGGTGCCAGGTGTGGCGCTATTGAGAACAAAAGCAATAATTTAGACTAGTACACACTTACTGGCCCTAGTCCCTTCCCAGCTCAGCATGAAATAGGAGTAAACAAATCCCCATCTCCTGGCTTCCAGCTAGGAAGAGAAAGAGTTGGAACATGCATACAGTATTCCAGCTTTTCAAGAGACTGCCCAAGAGAATTGAAGAAATAGAAGGAAATTACCTCAACATACATGTAAAGCCTACAATTAACATGCTGCTCAATGGTGAAAAACTGAAAGGTTTTCCTCTAGAATCAAGAACAAGACAAGGATGCTCACTCTCACAATTTATATTCAGCATAGTACTGGAAGTTCTAGCTGGAGTAGTTAGGCAAGGAAAAGAAATAAAAAGACATCCAAATTGGAAAGGAAGAAGTGAAATTATCTTTTTTCAAAATTGACATGGTATTGTATGTACAAAACCCTAAAGATTTTACTTTAAAAAATCTGTTAGAATCAATAAATGAATCCAGCAAACTTGCAGAATAAAAAAATCAACATGAAAAGTCAGTTATATTCTTATACATTAAAAACAAATAATCAGAAAAGGAAATTTTAAAAATAATCCCATTTACATAAAAAAGAATATGATATTTAGAAATAAACTTTACCACTGAGGTGATATGCTTGTACACTGAAAACAAGAAAACAAGGACCTAAAGAAATAAATAAGATAGAAATAAATGGAAAGACATCCTGTATTCATGAATTGTAAGACTCAATATTATTGAAATGTTCAAACTTCTCAAAGCAATCTACAGATTCAATGTAATCCCCATCAAAATCGTAATGGCTTTTTTTGCAGAAATAGAAAAAAAATACTAAAACATATGAAAATATAAAGGACCCTGAACAGTCAAAACAATCTTGAGTAAGAATAAAGCCACCTGCCACATACTTTTTGACTTCAAAACATATTACAAAGCTACAGTAATCAATGGTACAGTGTAGTACTGGCATAAAGACAGACATGTAAACCAATGGAACAACAGAGAGTACAGACATAAAGCCACATATACATGGTCAACTGATTGTCAATGAAAATACCAGGATACACAATGGGGAATAAATAGTCTCTTCAACAAAGAGTGTTGGGAAAACTAGATATCCACATGCAAAATAATGAAATTGGACCTTTATCTTATACCATACACAGAAATCAACACAAAATGCATTAGAGGCTTAAATTTAAGACCTGAAACTATTAAACTCCTTAAAGAAAATATAGGGGAAAATCTTCATGATATTGGACTTGGCAATGATTTCTTTTATATAAAACCAAAAGTATAGGCAACCAAAGCAAAAATAGATAACTGGGACCTACATGAAACTAAAAAGCTTCTGTGCAACAAAGGGTAGAAAGTCAACATACGGATTGATGGAAAATATTTGCAATCCATACATCTGGTAAAAAAATTAATGTCCCAAATATATACAGAACCCCTCCAACTCAGTATCAAAAAAGCAACAAGTAACTTCGTTAAAAAATGAGCGAAAGTATTTGAACAGGCATTTCTCCAAAGAAGACACACAAATGACCAAAAAGTATACAAAAAGATGCTCAATATCACTAATTATCCGGGGAATGCAAATCAAAACCACAATGAAATATCACCTTAAGCCTGTTAGGATAGTTATTATCCAAAACAACAACAATACCAACAACAGCAAATAACAAGTGTTAGAGAGTGGAGAAATTGGAATCCTTGAGCACTGTTCATGGGAATGTAAAATGGTGCAACTGCTATGGAAAATAGTATGGAGGTTCCTCAAAAAATTAAAAATACAACTACCATGTGTTCCAACAATCCCACTTCTGGGTATTAATCCAAAAGAATTAAAATCAGGATCTTGAAGAGGCATATGCACGGTCATGTTCATTGAAGCTTTATTCATGATAGCCAAAAGATAGAAACAACCTAAACATCAATCAACAGAAGAGTGGAGAAAGCAAATGCAATATATACATGCAATGGAATACCACTCAGCCTTAAAAAAGAATGAAATTCTTTTATATGCTACAATGTGGATGAACCTTGAGAGCATTATGCTAGGTGAAATAAGTCAGTTACAAAAGGAAAAATATTGCATGACTTTCTTATATAAGGTATCTGTAGTCAGATTCATAGAAGCAGAAAGTAAAATGGTGATTGCCAGGGAATGGGGGAAGGGGAACTCTTCAATGGATGTAGAGCTTTACTTAGCAAGATAAGAAAGTTCTTAAGATCTGATGTACAACAATGTGCATCTAACTAAATATTTGTACTACATGCTTAAAAAGTCAAGAGGGTAGAGCTCATGTGTGTTTTTTAGCACAATAAAAAAAAGAAATGGACATGACTGCTCACATCTCAGGATTGCTATTTTACTGTTAACATTTAACCATAAAATCTCAGTGGCGTACAACAAATAAACATTTACTTTTTGCTTGCACATCTGTAGGTTGGCTGGGGTTCTGCTGATCTAGGCAAGGCTTGGCAGCAAGCTGAGTTTTCAATTCAGATTGAGTCTGTATATCACTCAATTTTCTGCGAGCCAGAAAATGTTTCTCTTATGTAATGGCAGGAGCACAGAGGATAATCCTAATTGCTCTACTAAGTTCGACTTAGTTCCCATTGGACTTAGCAAGTCAAACTCAAAGACTTGGGCAGGAAATATGCTCCACTAAGGAATGTTGGAGAAGAAAATGGGAGAAGAGTAGTGAAACTTTTCTGGACACTAACTTCTATACTACAGTCATTTTTGCAACATTCCTGCCAAACAAAGGTCTAACTTGATTCTAATCAAGAGTGAAGAATCAGACAAATCCAAAATAAACGACATTCTACAACTGGCCTAGATTTTTGAAAGAAAAGTCTTTGACACAGAAAATAAACAAACGAAAAAGATGAGGAGAAATTATTTAAATTAAAAAAATACTATAAATGCAAAATTAAAACTTGATTGGATCCTGGAATTATAATAAAATAGCTATAAATGGCATCTTAAGACAACTAGTAAAATTTGAAAATGAACTGTATGTTAATTAATAGCATTTGAGTCTTTTTAAATTACTTGGATGTAATAATGATATGGTGGTAAACAGGAAAACACCTTTCTTTATTCTCAGAAAATCAGCGCTAAGGATTTATGAGTGAAATGTCATAATATCTATAATTTATTTTCAAGTAATTAATCAAAAAATACACGTATTTATATAGAGATTGAAAAGGTGTATTTATATAGAGATTGAAATATATGTTAAAATTTATTTAAAGTTAACAATAAATTAATCTAGGCAAAAGAAAAATAGATAGTCATTGGACTATTCTTTCCCCTTTGTTGTAGTTTCCTGATTTTTTTAATGTTAAAAGAAAAACAAAGGGTTGAATTAATTGCCTGAAGAATTCAGGACAATTTTAAATCACATCGAGGAAAACCTAGGGGTTTTACATTGAATTAAACAGATTGAGGGCTATAAGAATTGTATTCTTTGGAGGATTGCTTAGTGAACCATTTCAGTTTGCCCCATAGTGGTTGTAAGAGATGCTCGACAAACCTAATACATTGAGGGCTTGATACAGAGCTTGGCCAATTAGAGTGCATATTTTAATTTGATGAAATAATTAATAATGATACAGATAACTAAAGATTAGGGAAATATTTGCAGGTAGAAGGTAGGGATCCCAATAAAGGACAAAATATCTTCTAGGCCAGGGGTCCCCAACCCCTGGGCCATGAACCAGTACTGGCAAGCGAGCAATGCTTCATCTGTATTTACAGGCATTCCCCATCTCTCACATTACTGCCTAAGTTCTGCCTCCTCTCAGATCAGCGGCAGCATTAGATTCTCATAAAAGCACAACCCCTATTGCGAACTGTGCATACTAGGGATCTAGGTTACACAATCCCTGTGAGAATCTAATGCCTGATAATCTGTCACTGCCTCCCATCATTCCCAGATGGGACCGTCTAGTTGCAGGTAAATAAGCTCAGGGCTCCCGGGGATTCTACATTATGGTGAGTTGTATAATTATTTCATTATATATTACAATGTAGTAATAATAGAAATAAAGTGCACAATAAACGCAATGCACTTGAAAAATCCCAAAACCATCTCTCACCCTGATCCATGGAAAAACTGTCTTCCACGAAACCAGTCCCTAGGGCCAAAAAGGTTGGAGACCACTATTCTAGGCCAAAGAGGCCCAGCTGCCAGAGCCAGGGTGTTTCCCCACACCTTAGTAATTCTGGAAAATCCATTTATATGATCATGCCTCCATCCCAAACCACACTTTCTGGAAATAAAATCTGCTTTGGTTTCTGTGAGTTACTTCCTCAACAAATGCATCCTTTACCCAACTCAGAGTTTCTCACCAAGAACCGCAGCTCATGTTTCTTGTAAATAAGTTTGATAAAGCTCATTAAGAATTTGATCTTTTTCAAGCACCAAATTCTCACTTTGCTTCTGATCCCAAAAGATTTCCTCTTGTGGCCCTGGGTCCCTGTTCAGGGAGGAGCAGGTACAATACTAGAGAGAACAAAAGTAAATTTGAACTTGGCTGTTATTATGCATATCCCTTGAGTGACTATTTTCTTATCTACATAAAATAAATTCAGCAAACCTTTTCTGTTCCTCAATCTCTTTGGGGAACTGCAGTCCATCCTGATGAGGAGTCTGCTCATTAATAGAAAGGGGAGTTTAAAGATTTAGTATTGTTTAATTCCCATTTTTCTACAAAACAGAAAAAGCCAGTTTTCTCAGTAAGGCCAGTACCTGGTAGAGAATAAATTTTATCTCAGGGAGTCACTATATTTTGATTTATCTAAGCTCTGGTGGTAATATCATTTTAAAGTCATTATTTAGCACTCACTTAACATATGTTTCTGTTTCAAAAGAAGTTCAGTTGTATAATCAACCTCTGAGAAATATCCATGTGGTCAAAGATAATTTTATCCATAAGGTAAAGTTGGAAGACTTTTGGATTTTTCATTTCTTTACTCTTTTATTCCCTTATTTATTCATTTATTATACATCTTCTCTGTCCCAGTTTTTATTAGTTTCAGGTTGCCTCTGATGGTGATTCTAAAACCACAGCTTTCAAATATAAATCAGGATTTCTCTCTCGAATGGGGCTAGAATCAACAAAATCCCCAGCTCCCACCCACACACACCCTCCATGGCCTTCCTTGATTGGGAAGCCAGTACTGTCTCTGTGCACAGGTCTCCTGAGGCAAGTATGTTTCTTCAGACCAGTGCCAACCTTGACCTCAAACTGCCGGATTTCAGAGTCTTCACCACTACTTTTGGTCCAGGGAAAGTGAACTAGGCAATTACACCTGGTATAGTAAGCACTTAACCTGACAATGTTTAACTTCAGCTGAGAAATCTAAAGTGCCCTATAGGAGACCCAAGTGTCACTCCACATCTTAGAAAAGTGCTTTGTGTCTGTTTGCTTTTTTGGACAAAATAAACCTGACTTCTCAAGGCCAAGAACAGACATATCGAATCTTGGTGGATTTACAAAGAACCTGGAAATATAAATCATCTTGCTTCTACTGTGCTGTCTTCAATGGCACTCTAGTGCTCCATCAAGAAGGAAACTATAGCCAGAGGCACCCTGGGCAAGGCAATTGTGTCTAAAATAACCTGAAGAAAAGTGTCTTTGGGCCCAGTTGTTCTTAAGTTACAGAGGAGAAAGGCCAAGGGGCTTCAGTTCACAAAATTACTGGATGACAAGTTAAGATTAGAATTTACAGCTCATATTCCTAGTCCATCATCCCATAGTCCCTACTATTCCTACCTTTTCAGACTTTATCTTCCACTTTATATATATATGTGGCAAAATCCAAAAAGAAATCTGGCATCAATAAATAGGCAAAAGTTTGACCTTCTGCCCCCATAAGTTTCTATTACTTACAATAATTTCTTAAAATTATGAACGCTACCTGAAACATGTATAAATAAAAGGCATGATTTGAACTCTTCTGATTTCTATAATAAACTTCTGTTGTCATCTACCTCTGAACCAAATGTTGTCCAGCTTCTTCAGACCAACTATTGATGTTTTGCCCCTCTTTATTTAATACCATCAACAATGTTAGCCACAAGAAAATAGTATTTTCCTTAGCTCTCCAATTTTAGGAGTGCCTGAGATTTCATATGTGATTAAAATGCCTTGTTGTTTTAATAATATTACTAATTCTTCTTAATAAACATGCTAAAAGAGAGGGAACTTTATATAAATATCTGTATATGTATGAAAGGTATATTATAGGTACTATAGATACATACATACACATATACATATATATTTAAAAAACACATTTTATTAGATCTGTGGGTAAAAATATGCATAATAAAGGCAAAGAGGATGTTATGGCATTATTGCTTTCTTGCAATTTTTAGCACACAGAATACCACAAAAAATATCTGATTAAAATATTGAGCTTTTAATTGTTAATTGCTATATAGTACTACATATCTTTAAAGTACCTGAGTGTATAAGAAACTGTTCTTAATATACCAAATGTACTATAACTCATAAAACTGCAGCATAAACTCAGCTCACCAAGAAAATATTATTTTGAGACCCTGAGTTTCCTGATTAAAAACTGTAGGTAGTTAAAGTCATAGCTGCTTTGAGACTCCTAAAAAGTAACTACATGTGTGAAAAAAAGGACAAAGAGGTATTCCAAAACAAAAGAAGCCCTCTGAAAAATAAGTCTCTAAAAATACATGAAAAGTATTCCAGTCTTATGCAGACAATGGAATGCTGATTTGGAAAATATAAGTGTAAAAACGGACAATGACAGATTAAAACTCATTAAAAGTAAATCAGCTCATTGTGTATCCTTAGCTGAAGGAAAATGATTCTTTTGTAAAAACATGCATGCTCCTTTTTTCTTTTTATATGCAATAATCCAGCAAGACAGTTCTCAGGTATTTTAATGTCTATTCCTACTCCTATGGTGTTGTATTCTACAAGAAAAAAAGAAAAAAAGACCAAGGCATCCAGGACATATGAGAAACTTTGTTGAAGAAACTTTATTTGACCATCAGCCACTGGGCTGAAACAAAAAGCAGACAATACTGTCATCATGGTCTCTGTGGGGGTTTTATGTGGAATTCTAATTAACCAACCCTCATTTTCTTTTCAGATATCGAAAAAAAAAAAAAACAATCTGAGTAAAGTTCCTAAGGAATTTGGAAGGAAAATATGAATTTATATGTGGCATACATTAGAGGGGGCTCCCTGCAGATTCTTCAGGAGACTACTTGAGCATCTGTTTAAAACATTTCTCTAAGTCTTGAAATTGAAATGCCACTCATCAGAAATTGAAACCACTAGAAAATACCTACTTACAAAACAGAAAACTGTAGCATTCCAGTGTCTTGGGGTTGAAGAATAAAGTTTAGATGATAAATTTCTGGCACACAAATCCCCTTTGTAAGTCTCTATTTAATGGCCAGCCCATCTTGGACTATCAGCCCCGTGAAGGACATGACGGGGTGGCTTGTTCATTGCTCCATCCCAAGGGTTAGGGAGCACAGTGGCTAGGACACAGAAAGTAGCCAGTAAACATTTGTTAAGATTTTTTTTCCAGTAACTTCTTTCTAGACACGGAAGAAGCAGAGAAAATGAACAAGATCAGCAAACCTCAATTGAGAGCTAAGAGGCTTTTAACAAAGGAGCAGAAAGAGAATGCAGAGAAGTAAATCTTCATCTCTCTGTGACTGTTGCTGGGACTTTTCTCCCCACCTTTCGAAGAAAAGCTCATGACAGTAACAATAGTAACAGTGGCATAAGATAAGAGCACGCAGAGGTATTAATAAATTTGCCAGGTTTTCTTTGATCTTTAACAAAGCATCATATTTGCATGATTTGGCCCAGGAGTCAATAATCTGCTGGGAAATCCGTGAACCACCGATGTATTTTCGAAAAATTCTTAATCAATCAACACAATGTTGGGCATCAGAATTAAGTATTTGTTTTTGAATTATTGATCAGTACTTGCATTTTAAAACCTATAAAATTTGCTTTAAAAATCTGAAACCAGTACAGATGTTCACTCATATGATGAGAATCATACAATGTAAAACTCAACATACCCGATACAACATTTTGGTTTTAGGTACCTGTTCATTTGGGAAACATCTGTGACATGTTTGGAAACCAACATAGGTGAAACACGGAAGACCTATAGACTCCCAGACAGGCTGGTGTCTATTGCTGCCTGTGAATTATTCTGAGCCAGTATCTTGCTGTTCATTTGCTTCCTCTGACTTTGATAATTATTCCACTAGGCTGCATAAAACCTGTTTTCACTCGGGACACAATTACCATAGGTAATTGCGTGTGGGCAAATATCTGCCCTTCCATTGGGTAGTCACAGCATCACCCATGTTCCAAAGCACCAAGCCCCCTTTTCAGGGATGCACTTGACATGTCATTGTTGAAGTAATTAGCACACTTAGGGTTTTTAAAAACTGTATAAAAGCATCAAATTTTCACCAGAGACTTTTTGTTCTTGTCAAAATCTCTACCATAACAACCTGTGAATTACAATAGAAGGTAATTGGAACACAATGTTCCATAGGAACATGTTGAAATATGGAGCTATCTCTCTACAGCATTAGCTAGGGAGACAGGTGCAAATATTTCCAAGCTCTCAATACCATTTTCATGAGTTTCGGTTCACACTGTAACTAAAGAATTTCAAGTGCATGATCCTGAACTAGTCACAATGGAATGATGGCACAAACACATTAAAAGCAAGGAGTGTTCTGTGTAATGCAGACAAAGCAATTCAAAGCACAATACAGAATTTAGAGATTTTCAGTGCTCACTTGTCTGCACTGATAGCAGCAATAGCAATATCGATTTTATTTATTTACTTGCATCTTGATCCAAAAGCTGTAAATGTACCTTATAAAATACAAACAACACAATAGGGTTCCTTTTTTAGCAACTTCAGAACTCCAGGAGAAAAAGAAAAAAGAGAGAATAAAGTCAGAGGTGAAATTAATATAAAAAATGCATGCTATGATGTTCAAATTTGACACTGAGCTTTGTAATAACACAAAGAGAGAAACATAACAAAATTCAAGATGTCATTTTTCAAGAGAAGCAAAACAATTCCTGGTAAGCAGACTGGTAATTCTTAAATTCTAATTCTATTTGGTTTTAAACGACACCTTGTGATTTACATTCTCCACTGAATTTGCTTTCCTAAATATTATTGATTTTTATATAATGAAAGTAGCTGTATTTATGAACACACATCTTCTAAACTGACATTATTGAAATTTTGAATTACTTGAAGTATATTATAAAATCAAACTTTTTTATTATGATCAAGAACATTTTAAGAAGAGAAATGTTTAAAATGTAATGCACATTGGATAATTAGTTTCATGAAAATTTTGCTTTAATTTTATATATACAGTTAGCTCTTCATACCCATAAGTTCCACATCCATGGATTCAACCAACCACAAATAGAAAATATATGGAAAAAAACACAATACAAAAATCACAGTACAATTAAAAATATTATAACTTTTTAAAATATATATATATAATGTGGACAAGTAAATAGTTAGATAGAAGAAATAAGACCTAATGTTTGATAAATCAGCAGAGTCACTATAGTTGACATTAATCTATTGTACATTCCAAAATAGCTAGAAGAAAATAATTCAAGTGTTCCTAGCATAAAGAAAAGATAAATATTTAAGGAGATGGATATCCAAAGTGCCCTGATTTCATCTTCACACATTATATGTATCAAATTACCACATGTACCCCCAAAATATGTACATCTCTTATGTATCAATAAAAATAATTTGAAATACTGTACAATAACCATTTACATTGCATTTATATTATACTAGGTATTATAAGTAATCTAGAGATGATTTAAAGTATATGAGAAGATGTGCATAGGTTATATGCAAATACTATTCCATTTTATATAAGAGACTTGAGTATCTATGGACTTTGGAATCTTTGAGGCAGAGAGGTGGGAGGGAGTAAGATTGTGAGATTTAAAATAAATTTTTTATTATGAGTGGTTGTTAAAAAAATTGTGAAAGCCCTTGAGCTAGTCTGAAGAAGTGTCTGCTCGCGTTGATTGGACAACCACAGGAAAGCAGACATGAAAAATCCACAGAATAGAGATGAGAGAGAGGTCTGTGCTTCTGCTCCTTGTGCAGCGAGAGCGAGTAAGGCAGCTGTAGGTAGAGGAGGCAAGTTCTCTGGAGGATTCTAAGTAAAGCTTTATAACTGCAGAAAGTCCCAAAAGACAATTATCTTCAACTACTCTCTTGCTACTACTTTTGATGATGAATTTTAATTCGTAGTATTAAGAAGAGGAGATAATAGATATTAAAGTTATCTTTAAATCACAATTCAAATGTTAATACTACACCTGCTTCAGGGCCTAGTTCCAGGGAATCTGGGTCTGTGTGACTCTTCTACCCTCAACACTCCTAGGCGCAATCAATGGCTTCCTCATTACATGAGGTTGCTACATGCCTCAGCTGGAGTCCTGACAACTTTCTCGTAGGCCCTCACTGGACTCAGAACCTTAAAAGAGAGATGGTGCCTTTCCAGCAGTAATCCCACTTCTCAGCACTTTGTAGACACTCAAGGCATATTTCTGGATAAAATGAATGCATGAATGAGTAACTGAATATTCACATTACTCCTGTATTTCTATGATGCAATCAAAATTTGTCCTCACAACGATGAACACCTGACATTCCATGATTCTATAAGGGTTTAAGAATTAAGAGAAAAAAGGGGGGCTTTAATGTTAATGTAATACATTCTAATTTTTCGAATCAGTGTTTGACACGTATCAAAGATGGCAGATCAGTTTCAATTCATGCACTGACACTTAGGGACTGGCAGCAGTTCCCCAGAGTACCATGAGAGAAAACATTCCAAGGCTGGCTCTGAGCTGAACCGGCAGAAGTGAACACCCAGATTGTTGAATGGTGCACACAAGAAGTTGACATTGGCTCGCAAGCCACCTCTATGATCTCCAAATACTTAATCAGAAGACCAGAATATTCACCCGCAAGGGTACTGAAAATTGATTTTGTTGAAAGCAGCACTCCCAATTGTCCCAGCTCCTCCTGAAAAACAGCTGACTGTAAGGAGTTTGGGAATGAGCAAGTAACTCATGCGTATGTTTCATTCACTTCGGTTTCATTGTTGACACTAACAGATAGTATAATCATTAGTTCCCAGGAGGGATAGACATCAATGGAATTTATTATACAATATCTCTTCTCCTTGGGGTGGGGCAGAGAAAGAGAAAGAACAGCCACATAAACACTGCAACTCCTCAAACAGGTATTTAATAGCTGCTATTAATATTTCACAGTAATTTCTTTTAAATGAAGTGAGCAGCTGTGGTAATTGTAGTCAAGTTGTCAAAACTTTTCAGTGTTTGTTATTTTTTGATAGGCGGCTATTCCCCCATTTCCTCTAGGATCTGCAGGGTTGAAATAGGGTAAGCAGCTGTCTTAAATGCTACATGAGGCATTCATTTCAAAGAGGGTCTTTTGTTTTGTTTCTTTTTTCTTAGATCCGTGTTTACAACCAAGATGTCTGTGAAGTAGAAAGCAATGAACTCTAGAGGAAATTGCTTGCAAACCAAAGAGAGAATTCAAAATTACAGGTCAGAGCCATTTGCTTGGCAGTTATAATGAAAATTCATGGTTAGATTTCAGAGCACTACTTGATCATTAAAGCATTGTTTGTAGTACCTTACTTGGGAAATTAGATAATGAGCTCTTAATCTCACCCATACCTCCAAGTAGTTCTGAATAAAGGTAAGTCACCAACAGTTGGAAGAGTCCCATTAATGTCCTCTAGTTTGAAGAAAAGCTTCCTGATGTAGAGTAGGCCCATGGAACCCACTACCTCCCACTAAAGTTAAGGAGAGCAAAGTTAGGGAGAGCATTATTACAGAACTGATGAGCTGAGCTGGAGGAAACACGGTGAAGCCCACAAAAGGGAATGCATCCTGCTCTGGACAGAGAGGGATTTCAAACAGAACATTTAAATAATAACAAAAAACACTGAAAGAGCCCAGTTAGGGCTGCATTTGCTGCTAGAATTGCTCTCCATCTGTCCCACCTCCATATCCTCAGACCCCAAGGAATGTGTAGAAGGCAACTCTCAGGCACAAACCGTAGCTGAGGGAAGGCAGGCTAGGTGGTTCTGAGAAACAGAAAACAGGTAAATAAGAGATCTGGGTAGAGCCACTCAGGTTAAAAAGGAGCAAGATAGAAAGGAACGACATGGAAACTTTGCAAACAGACTATAATCAAAAGGAAAGAAAGAAAGAGGGAGAGAAAAAGAAGAGACCATAGTATGCAAAGAGAAAGTAAAAACTCAGACAGCCAGTATAGAAGAAAAATCATAGTACTACAAATGGAAGCAGTTAAAATATGCATTATTTAAAAATTAATAAGAACACAGCATCTGTAAAACCAATGCCCAAACTAAAGTGATAAATAGCAATAATAAAATGAAATGAAAGGCAACACACTAAATACATTTGAAACAGGAACAAAAGGATGCACACGATTAACAATCAATCACTTAAAACAGGGGTCTTCAGACTTTTCTGTAAAGGATCTAATAGTAAATATTTCAAACTGTGCAGGCCATGAGTTTCTGTCTGTCACAGCTATGGAACTCTGCTGATGTATGCAGAAAGCAACATGTAAACGAATCGGCATGGCTGTGTTCCAATAAAACTTTAGTTAACAAAAACACGCAGAAGGCTAGATTTGGCCCATGGGCTCTAGTTTGCCAACCCCTGCTATAGAGAACTGAATATATATGAAATAGAAAAAATATTCAGAGATAAAACTCAGGAAAATTTCATAAGACTATATAAAGAACTGAATCTCCAGGTGACAATAGGATGCTGGACACCAGGAAACATTATACAGATCATTGGTGTGATGCAGTATGACACTAATGAGAAAGGAAGTATAGTGATTATGGCCACACTGTGGAGCTGTAAGACTTGGGACTAAATCCTGGTCCTGCCACCACAATTAAGGTTCTTCACTTAAATGTGCATTACTTTACTTGTCAGATAAATATGAATAACATTACCTGCCACCTCAATAAAATGGTCTGAGGGATTAAAATTATTAATATACATGAAATTCTTAGAATAGGACCTAGACATAGCAATTTGGCTGTGATTATGATCAATAGCCAAACACATCCAAGTTAAATCATCAACCTTTAAAAATAAAGAAAAATATCATGCAGGAATCTAGACAGAAAATTACCCGTAGTAGGAAAACTCAGATTGGCCTCATGCTTTTCCACAGCAATATTTCATTCCAGAAGTCAACAGAACAATGTCTGTAACATACTAAAAGGCAGCCTGTGTAACCAAGAACAGTACACCCAGTCAAGTGTTGCAAGCATAAAGGCAATAGGCTGGCATTTTCAAATATGAAAGAACACTAAGAAGGAAGAACTTATAATCCCCTTGCTAAAAAAATAAATTAATAAAAAAATTTAAAACTACATGACAATAAAATCCAACCAACCAAGTGATAAATTAAAAAGTAAACTCAGTAATGGAAAAGTTATGGTAAAAGGACTAGCACTGAGCAGAGCTTCCATTTAAATAGAGAACTCATAATGATCAACAGAGGGAATTATGTTTGCAGAACAAAATGTAATGCTACAATGCTGACCAAAAAAAAGTAATTTGAAACAAAAATCAGGATGTAGAGGGAGGGGAGGAAAGGTGAAAAGTAGAAGAGTCCTTATCATCCTAGCAGGTTGCCTATAAATATTATTTAAAGAAGAAATATGTAATTAGAAATTTTTTTGACTTCAATCTTGTAAAAAGTCTTTATGTCCTTAGTGGGATGACATGAAAATTACTATTTCTTATTGATGAAGAAACATTGGCCATCCTTTAAATGTCACTTCAGCTTCTTTTTCTTCTAAAATTTAAATAAGTTTAAATAAGCTTTAATCTAAATAAAATTAAACGTAGTATTTTTATGCAGAGAATGATTGCACTATTTCAACATTATTTTTCACTTTTATATTCAATTATTTATCCATTCACTCTCTATATGTCTAGAAAAGTCATGCGGAATGAACAGAATGATGTTCCTCAAATAATTTTTAGATGACAGAGTTTAGGGTGATTTCTTTTTTCTTTGTATTATGTGGGTGCAAAAGTAATTGCGGTTTTAAAAACCGGAATTACTTTTGCACCCACCTAATACTTTACTCCATCATGTTTTTTGACAAGCAACATATGGAATTTCAAGCTGTCTGCCAAAGTCCTTTCTTCCTTCCTGCCTACAGTCACGGCTATATTGTTTCCCGCCCTCTCTCGTACCCATGCATGTCTATGTGACTAAGTTCTCTTCAACAGATGGTGAGGACCAAAGGAGTGTTCAACTTTCACCAGGCGTGATCCTTGACTTTTTCTTTCTGCCCTCTGCTTGGTGACTAGACCCAACTTAGAAAGCATGTGTTGTAAATGGCAGATGTGTCAGGCCACAAGTGTGAAAAAGTGTGTGGAAAGAGCCACTCAACAGCCACAAATGTTCACCTTCGTTGCGTTGCCTGGTAGAGCAACAAAGGTTGAGTTCTTATGCCATGTTATTGTGATTCTTCTTATAGACCATCCTATTCTTTTAGTATAGTTAACAGAAGCATGCATTATTTTATTAGAATATATAGTAAGCCAATAATCTAAAAATAGAATCAAAGTAGTCTAAAAAAATAAACAAAATGGATGAAAAACTCTCCGCCCATAAGCCACAGATTCTGATTAGTCTGGCAGTAGTGTAAGAACACATGTGGCCACCCCATCATGACTGAGGGTGCTCTCACAGGCTGGGGGGCCTAGTGGTAATGACATAAGAAGTCTCTCAAATCTTTTGAATTTTGACTTGTTTTGTGTGTCTACTTTTTAGAGAAAGTTGAGTTTATAATGCTTCAGATTATTCAAGACAGTGTGCTCCTCCTGAGTGCAGAGGATATTAGTCTTGAATATCATTAACCTTGCTATCCAATCAGACATTTCACTTGGTTCTAAGGCTATCAGCTGGATCTAGACCAAACTATCTTCTCTAAACACTCTTTCATACCATTTAAAAAATTAATTTTGACACAGAACCCTTTTTCATAAATTAATTTAATTCCTTTGTCCAGAACACCGTCAGTCAGGGAAATATTGCCAATATTCCATCTACTGTGTTTTTGACAAGTAACAAGAGATTATGACCCTGTAGCAGTACATAAGGCTA
The DNA here is from genome assembly GCF_006542625.1 of Nomascus leucogenys. Classification (NCBI taxonomy): domain Eukaryota; kingdom Metazoa; phylum Chordata; class Mammalia; order Primates; family Hylobatidae; genus Nomascus; species Nomascus leucogenys. Next base: position 79,374,016 of record NC_044385.1, on the reverse strand, counting down.
TTGAAAGCCAGTGAAATTCTTTGGATCATTTGGATACTAATCCTGGAAGCTAAGTATTTATAGGAAAAAATTATCTGAAAACTGGAAGGGACCTCAAGAGACCATTTGGTCCAGGCTCTTCTGAGTAAAGTATCAGATATTTTTCTAAACTTTTTAATTATGCTGCAAGATGACAGGTTTCCAGATTTTATTTGTCACCACTGAGATAAATGGTTTTCAAATAATCACTGAGGAGAGGAACGTGGGAGGTTAAAATAAAAACTCTCATTTAGTTCCCTTCACACATCTGCCCCTGGAAAATCTTTTTTGAACTCCAATTTTTTTTTAATTTTATGAAAGAACAAATTGGAATATGAAAGGCATGAGAATCCTAAATGTCTGGCTCACTTCCTCTCAAGGAATAAAAATCTTTCAACGATGTGTTTATAAGTTAGAAGCCAGACGCAAACACTAATTTTTCAGTCCACAGATATCCAATTTCCATTATAATGAATTTAAATCTCTGCAAACTGGAGTGTTTTTAGAAACCATGCCAGTCAAAGATGTCTAAAACAATGTTGCTTGATTCTTTTCCTAAGTTAGCTTTATACCAATTAGCTATTATTTCTAGTGAGTAGTCAGCCCCCTCAAAGATAACCATTCTATTCTCTTTATTCTTGACTATCTTATTAATTTTGACATTTTTCCTTTTATACATTAAGGTAGCAATAGCAGCACTATCAAATTCATCAAGTAGAGAAAGATACTTCCAACTTGAAATCTAATTAATTTTTCATGTTCATTATCTTTTAAGAGTGTTTCTTGGAAAAGGACATTATCAGCTCCTCTTTTCATGATAATTGATGCACTGCTTCCCCCACCCTTTTATTTTTTTCTAATAGGTTAGGAAAGACCTTTAATACTTACAATTCTTGCCAATGACTTTTTAAAGGATAAGTATTAAATATGTCATTCAAGATGCATAATGTGTTACAAAAATTAGATCCATTAGAATAAGAAACTCATTAAGGGGTAAATTTAAAGGGTTTACAGAAGTACACCATTACTTTGTGAAGTACTGAGTTGTTAATACAAAACATGCTAACATTCATTACCTTTTGTTAAAGAAATCCTATAAACAGGAAAACTCTTTAAGTGAAAACATAACAAATTCTATAATGAATATTTTGAAACACTGGCTCTCAATTACATATAATAAACCACCCTAAAGGAAAAAAAAAATGAATGTTAAGAGAAAGGAGTGAGCAAGTGTGTCCATCCACTTGTGTTTCAGGAAAGAAAAGGGAAATAGTCAAAGCTACTTCAAGTACCTAAAGTACTAGCTGTGCATTGAAAAAAATAAATAATAAACCAATATTTTATGTAAAATTCTAATCATTCTTAACGCTGGCAGTAAAAACACAGGACTGAGTTAACCTTTTTTTTTCATTTGCCATTAGGAAACAATTCCCTATAATACACCTACCTACTAAGTCTGCTAAAGGAATGTCTGAGACTGTGAAAAAGGTCCCAGTCTCTCTTCCTAGTTGTTCTACCCTGATGAGCCATAAAACTAAGGGTCACTAATAACTACAAGAGAGTCATCAACTGTCAATTAAAAGAAAATGCATATAGACTTTTTAGTATTCAGAGAGAAGGGAAAAAAGTAGGGTTAAGCCAGCTGAAATGAAGGGAATCCTAACTAGCAGGCTAGCAGGTTTCTTAAAACAGTACCTGCATCTAAAAAAAGTGAGGGCGAAGGGCACGCACCAGAGCCATCTGCTTTTCAAACTTAACTTGTGACAAAGCATTTGTCTCTTCAGAGATAAAGATAAATTGAGTCTCAGAGAAACTATTAGTCCTGATCAATCCAGGACTGCCTAGCACGACAAAAAGAGAACAGAAGGTCCAAATCCAAGCTACCAGTAAGATTTATTAAAACATACACTAGAGTGTTATTCACTGTCTACTCTTTTTTTAACCAACCATGATGTTGTAGATGCTAATTCTGTCCTTGCTTCCATAGAATACCCTGAGCTGTCTTCTCAGCAATGGAAGCATACTCTCTCACTTGGAATCAACAGAACATATTAGCAAATTGAAGTCATAGCTTTTGCCTAATGAAGGGCATTTTTCTCTGTGAAAATCTGGCTAGTTCATTAAGTAGGATCGAAGCCATATACTCAGTTTCATTAGGTACATGTCTGTGCAACTGAACTATCCAGCCCAAGAAAACATTAGAATGCATGTAGCATGAACAGAGAAATCCTGAGGATTCACATAAACATATACCTTTGCTTCTCTACTCAGGCATAGATTTAAGAATATTAAAGAGAATATTTAAGGGAATAAAAAAACAGCTAGCAATTTATTTTTAAAAAGGAGACACGACAAAAGAAAATTAGAGAATTGAAAAATTTTACCTGAATGATTCCATGTCTCACCATTGGAAGAGAATGGGGTTTGGCAGTTTTTTGAAGAATTTACATGGCAAAGCCCCTGCTGGGTAATCCACATCCCATGCCTAAGAATTCACACCAAGAATAAAGCAGGCTCTCAGCAGGCATAACTGATTTTTAAGTTGACTTAGAACATAATTTTAACACTTTCTGAAATTATAGGATTTTTTATGCATTTGTCCTACTTACGTCTCAATTCTTTTTTGTTATCATTAAGAAAAAAGATGAGCAAAATTCAGAGTGAGGCTAAAAGGTGAGCTGTTTTATAGAGAAGAATAAGCTAACATTTCCCTGGTCATGACATATAATGCCATATAATTTGAGAAGAAAATAAAATGAATCTCATCTTCAACCTATGAGTCTTCAAATGTGTTCTGAATAAACCCAATCATGACACCATTATCGTCTCCATTTAGTTTTCAATTAGATATGCAGGGTTTAAATGATCACCTTTCCTTAGGAATATACATGCTCTCTCCCTATAAGAAATACTATTTCCTGTCAACGTTTTGTTGATACCTTCGTCAGGAGAGCTCATTTCTGTGTCCTACAAAAGTGGTTCTGCTGGCATGATCATTATCATCATTAAGCATTTGTGAAGCACTTTAGAGTTATTTACTAGAACTCATGATATGCCTATAAGACAGTTTGGTATAATGGTCTTCTTATAAATGAGAAAATGGAGGTTAAATAACTTAGCCAAGGTTACACAGATAATTTGGATAAAAGACTCAAAGTCCCTGACTTCCTGTTTAGTATATAAACGAAAACCCTTAAGTGGCATAAAAAAGTTATCTGCTTCAAAACTTTACACCTTAAAGGTTAGTGGGCATAAATAACTAGAGAGATGGTGTTTTGCTCTAACCCTGTGGCTGACAGAATTGTCTCAGTAGATCTGTGATGTCAGGGCCAGTGTCTCTCTCCAGTTCTCTTGGTGGTCCCTTTTTGATCTCAAGATGTTAGCTCCAGCTTCAGGCAATATGTCTGCGTTGGAGTATAAAAGAAAGAAGCTGTGTTACCAACCCTGTAGATCCCCATCAGGAAAGCAAAAACTTTCCAGAAAATCCCCAGTGCAATTCTACTTAGAGAGCTTTGTCAAGAGAGGTTGATCATATGAACATTTAACTTTCTATTCTTCATAATAGATCAAGAAACGCAGTTGTGCTGGTCAACCAACGGTATCTGCCAAAGTCGTTCACAGAATTTTCTTTTGGATATTTATTTGCTAAGCGTTATTTGGTTGCATTATATGCTAGCATTTGTTAACAGATCAGTGGGAGCCAGCCCCCTAATATTTTTTAAATGGGATAAAACTAAGTTGAGAACATTTTATTCACTGACTTAATTTGATGGGCAGAAAGAAATGATACAAAGATAGCCATAAATTAAGCCATAAATTAAGATAGCTCTGCACCAAGCGGACCTAATAGACATCTACAGAACTCTCCACCCCAAATCAACAGAATATACATTTTTTTCAGCACCACACCACACCTATTCCAAAATTGACCACATAGTTGGAAGTAAAGCTCTCCTCAGCAAATGTAAAAGAACAGAAATTATAACAAACTGTCTCTCAGACCACAGTGCAATCAAACTAGAACTCAGGATTAAGAAACTCACTCAAAACCGCTCAACTACATGGAAACTGAACAACCTGCTCCTGAATGACTATTGGGTACATAATGAAATGAAGGCAGAAATAAAGACGTTCTTTGAAACCAACGAGAACAAAGACAAAACATACCAGAATCTCTGGGACACATTCAAAGCAGTGTGTAGAAGGAAATTTATAGCACTAAATGCCCACAAGAGAAAGCAGGAAAGATCCAAAATTGACACCCTAACATCACAATTAAAAGAACTAGAAAAGCAAGAGCAAACACATTCAAAAGCTAGCAGAAGGCTAGAAATAACTAAAATCAGAGCAGAACTGAAGGAAATAGAGACACAAAAAACCCTTCAAAAAAGTAATGAATCCAGGAGCTGGTTTTTTGAAAAGATCAACAAAATTGATAGACCACTAGCAAGACTAATAAAGAAGAAAAGAGAGAAGAATCAAATAGATGCAATAAAAAATGAAAAAGGGGATATCACCACCGATCCCACAGAAATACAATCTACCATCAGAGAATACTACAAACACCTCTATGCAAATAAACTAGAAAATCTAGAAGAAATGGATAAATTCCTTGACACATACACCCTCCCAAGACTAAACCAGGAAGAAGTTGAATCTCTGAATAGACCAATAACAGGCTCTGAAATTGTGGCAATAATCAATAGCTTACCAACCAAAAAGAGTCCAGGACCTGATGGATTCACAGCCGAATTCTACCAGAGGTACAAGGAGGAACTGGTACCATTCCTTCTGAAACTATTCCAATCGATAGAAAAAGAGGGAATCCTCCCTAACACATTTTATGAAGCCAGCATCGTCCTGATACCAAAGCCTGGAAGAGACACAACCAAAAAAGAGAATTTCAGACCAATATCCTTGATGAAGATTGATGCAAAAATCCTCAGTAAAATACTGGCAAACTGAATCCAGCAGCACATCAAAAAGCTTATACACCATGATCAAGTGGGCTTCATCCCTGGGATGCAAGGCTGGTTCAACATACGCAAAACAATAAATGTAATCCAGCATATAAACAGAACCAAAGACAAAAACCACATGATTATCTCAATAGATGCAGAAAAAGCCTTTGACAAAATTCAACAACCCTTCATGCTAAAAACTCTCAATAAATTAGGTATTGATGGGACGTATCTCAAAATAATAAGAGCTATCTATGACAAACCCACAGCCAATATCATACTGAATGGGCAAAAACTGGAAGCATTCCCTCTGAAAACTGGCACAAGTCAGGGATGCCCTCTCTCACCACTCCTATTCAACATAGTGCTGGAAGTTCTGGCCAGAGCAATCAGGCAGGAGAAGGAAATAAAGGGTATTCAATTAGGAAAAGAGGAAGTCAAATTGTCCCTATTTGCAGATGACACGATTGTATATCTAGAAAACCCCATCATCTCAGCCCAAAATCTCCTTAAGCTGATTAGCAACTTCAGCAAAGTCTCAGGATACAAAATCAATGTACAAAAATCACAAGCATTCTTGTACACCAATCACAGACAAACAGAGAGCCAAATCATGAGTGAACTCCCATTCACAATTGCTTCAAAGAGAATAAAATATCTAGGAATCCAACTTACAAGGGATGTGAAGGACCTCTTCAACGAGAACTACAAACCACTGCTCAATGAAATAAAAGAGGATACAAACAAATGGAAGAACATTCCATGCTCATGGGTTGGAAGAATCAATATCGTGAAAATGGCCATACTGCCCAAGGTAATTTATAGATTCAATGCCATCCCCATCAAGCTACCAATGACTTTCTTCACAGAATTGGAAAAAACTACTTTGAAGTTCATATGGAACCAAAAAAGAGCCCGCATCGCCAAGTCAATCCTAAGCCAAAAGAACAAAGCTGGAGGCATCACGCTACCTGACTTCAAACTATACTACAAGGCTACAGTAACCAAAACAGCATGGTACTGGTACCACAACAGAGACATAGATCAATGGAACAGAACAGAGCCCCCAGAAATGATGCCACATATCTACAGCTATCTGATCTTTGACAAACCTGACAAAAACAAGAAATGGGGAAAGGATTCCCTATTTAATAAATGGTTCTGGGAAAACTGGCTAGCCATATGTAGAAAGCTGAAACTGGATCCCTTCCTTACACCTTATACAAAAATTAATTCAAGATGGATTAAAGACTTAAATGTTAGACCTAAAACTATTAAAATCCTACAAGAAAACCTAGGCAATACCATTCAGGACATAGGCATGGGCAAGGACTTCATGTCTAAAACACCAAAAGCAATGGCAACAAAAGACAAAATTGACAAATGGGATCTCATTAAACTAAAGAGCTTCTGCACAGCAAAAGAAACTACCATCAGAGTGAACAGACAACCTACAGAATGGGAGAAAATTTTTGCAACCTACTTATCTGACAAAGGGCTAATATCCAGAATCTACAATGAACTCAAACAAATTTACAAGAAAAAAACAACCCCATCAAAAAGTGGGCAAAGAACGTGAACAGACACTTCTCAAAAGAAGACATTTATGCATCCAAAAAAGACATGAAAAAATGCTCATCATCACTGGCCATCAGAGAAATGCAAATCGAAACCACAGTGAGATACCATCTCACACCAGTTAGAATGGCCATCATTAAAAAGTCAGGAAACAACAGGTGCTGGAGAGGATGTGGAGAAATAGGAACACTTTTACACTGTTGGTGGGACTGTAAACTAGTTCAACCATTGTGGAAGTCAGTGTGGTGTTTCCTCGGGGATCTAGAACTAGAAATACCATTTGACCCAGCCATCCCATTACTGGGTATATACCCAAAGGACTATAAATCATGCTGCTATAAAGACACATGCACATGTATGTTTATTGCGGCACTATTCACAATAGCAAAGACTTGGAACCAACCCAAATGTCCAACAACGATAGACCGGATTAAGAAAATGTGGCACATATACACCATGGAATACTATGCAGCCATAAAAAATGATGAGTTCATGTCCTTTGTAGGGACATGGATGAAACTGGAAACCATCATTCTCAGTAAACTATCGCAAGGACAAAAAACCAAACACTGCATGTTCTCACTCATAGGTGGGAATTGAACAATGAGAACTCATGGACACAGGAAGGGGAACATCACACTCCGGGGACTGTTGTGGGGTGGGGGGAGGGGGGAGGGATGGCATTAGGAGATATACCTAATGCTAAATGACGAGTTAATGGGAGTAGCAAACCAACACGGCACATGGATACATATGTAACAAACCTGCACATTGTGCACATGTACCCTAAAACCTAAAGTATAATAATAAAAAAAAGAAAAAGTAAAGAAAGAAAGAAATGATACAAAGATAGCCATAAATTAATTTTAATGGATTAAATCCATGGTCTAGTTTATTGTGTTCTAAGGAAATATAGTTCAAAAGTTACTATTTTAGTATAAGTAGCCACACATTTTCTAGCCTGCATGCCTTTCTTTTCCTTGTATCAGCCCCCAACAGATATATTTTCTTCATCTTCCTCCTTTTTGTTTATCTAAATCTGATTGCTTTTAAGGTTTGGTTCAGCTCCCACCTTTTCTATGAATGTTCTCCATCCATTTAACCCATGATTCAATCACTTATTCGGCATAACACACAACGTTATCTTGCTGGGACATTCAGCACCTGCTATGGGAGCATTTACCAATTATAAAAGTTCATTATATAATTTTTTATTTACATTTGTCTCACATCCCCAAGGAGTGTGGTCTCTCTTCTGTTTTGTATACATCTACACAGCACAATATATAGAACAGCAGCTAACACTGATTGAACACTCAGGATGTCAGCTAAATAATTTCCACGTATGATCTTAATTCTTTCAACAACCCTGTGTGACTAGTACTATCATTATCCTTGTTGAATAGATGAGGTAATCCAAATTCAGAGAGGTTAAGCAACTCACTCAAAGACACACAGTAAGTAATGCAGCTTGAATGTCAATTCAGGCAACCTCTCTTAATCACTATGCTTCTACTCATTCTTCAATGAAAGAAGGAAGATGGAAGGAAGGAAGAGAGGGAGGAACGGAGGGAGGGTAGCAGTCAGCGAGGGAGGGAGGGATGGAGAAAGGGACGGAAGAAATAAGGAAGGAAAAAAGAAAGACCTGGAGTGTAGCAAGAATGGAAAAGGCAAGCAGGCAGGTAACAGGCAGAGATGGACTTATCATAAGACTAATGAAACTTAAGTGTCAGGGCCCTGCAATCACATAGGCTTTTCCCAGCCCTTGAGAGGGGCTCTAGCAATATGCTTTTGTAATTTTGTGAAATTATCAAGAGACATTTTAACTGCAATTACTTAGGACAACTTTCTCTTTTCATTCTGACTCCGCCTCTGTTATACTTGCCCTTGTGTTCAGGGGCATCGGAGTGGCCATGGGTAATTTGGGATCCAATTAAAGTAAGTTGAGTTTAGGATGTATTTGGATCTGGCAGAATATATTTATGTAGTGTGCAGTCACTTGCTATATAGCTGCTATTTTCAATCATCCTAGTATAGAAATGGCTTCTAGGAAAATTCCTATTGCCCATTGTGTCAACTCAACAGCCTCGTTATATGAAGGTACCATATATCCCAAAGATAACCTCACCAAATGAATGTGGGCTATGCTGCCTGGCTCCAAAAGTAGATGGGAGTGCATGAGAAACAAAGCTTGAAACACCTGGAGCCAGAAGCTAGTCTGTAGAAAATTCTTTCAAGCATCGGATATGTAAAATTATAAGCAGGGTATCTGCCTAATGCCTAGTCAAAATGGAAGTTCTCGCCTTTCAGGAATATTCTAGCTAATGCAGATTATTCCATTATAAAGATTCTTATATTTATTTTCTTTGTAATGGGAATTGTACCAAATAGAATTTATCAGTATCCCTGTGTTTGTAGGGCACAAACCTGTGATAGGCTACAAACAGCAAATACGTCTGTGAGTGAATCCACATTTTATGTATTCTCATGTGCCTTAGAATGACACTACCAATAATAAAAAGTGTAGCAATAACACACTTTTTTAAATTGTCAATAGAAAGACAAATTCCATCAATTGTAATAGAGGAAAGAATGGATTTTATTTTTTTCTTGATATATACAGAGAGAATTACAAAATCTTTGCCCTATAAATAGGCAATTAAAAAGCATATAACCAATAATATAGAAAAAACGTTGGTGTGTCAAGTGGTAAATTAATGAAGGGATACAATTTTTTTATAAGCTGTATGATAATTGTGGTTTTGTCAGCTTTTAAAAATTGTAAGTTGCTGTCATATATTTTTATTTTAGATGAATATTAATTTTATATTTGCAACTTTGTATTCCGTTTCTTAAAGAGGTCCCAAATATTGCCTAAGCTTCGGGATTGCTCATAGCATGATTCTGCCTCTGAAAGAAAGAAGAAAGATAAGACTGTCTAATCAGCATGTAAATGTTTCCTTAAGGAATAACACAACGCGTACACTCTTACGAAAGACTACAGATGTGAGCAGTGAAGATGTTCCTCAGGATGGTGAGAAAAGCATCCTTTCCCCAAGATGATAACTATGGAAGTTCGTTTGAAGCCTCTGTTAGAACTCAGGATTATCCAGATCCTTTGAGGGGAAGCTGGGTTGCCAAAAGTGGAAACAGTATTCATCAGTATAACTTTTGAAGATATTCAATATTTGTCTACATACAACTTTTAGTACACAATCAAATATACCAATTTAGTATAGTAATAACTATATGCAGAATAAGCAACAAAATTTTTTAACTAGCTAAGGAAGAGTTCAGTTTCTGAAGCAGAAAGGATGGACGCAGTTGGAGAAGACTCTCAGCAAGATGAAGTTGCGCCAGTGACTAGAATAGAGAACCATGTATGAAGATGAGAACCAAAAGGAAAATGGCAGCAAAAAAGGGTTAGCAAGGAGAACTCAGAAAAATGATGGAGGAATGAGAGCCCAGCACCGATGCAGCACAGCTCAGTTAAGAATTGCTTCTATCCACACTTCCCCAATTTGAGGGTTTATGGAGCTAAATAAATGAATGGCCGTGTCACAGGGCTAATAGCCCAGTTGGGGTGAATACATTGTCAGCCTAATTCTCATTAGCTCAGGCTATTACTAGAAAAGAAATAAGAAATAAATAGAACTAAATAAGAGAGAATGGAGAAGACACTGAGAATGTAGGAGAGAGATGAAAGAAGAATGACCAAAAAGAAAGCCCCACCCATTGTGGAGAAGGGAGGGGCCCCCACTTAGACTTGAAGATGTTCCAGATCCACAGGTTGTCCACGCTCTGACTCTATCCCATACCATAACGCCCCTTTCTCTGCTTTTACCAAATACAGTTTGTTGGTGGAGAAGAGGATTCTTGAGGTAGGACTCAACTAGAGCCTCAGGGCAGCCAGTGATTTTCTAATAGAAGGCAGGACAAAAAGAATCAAGGTATCTTGGAATGAATTGTCAGTTGCATTTTCCTAGATACGCCCAAATGGTAAGAATAAGAGTAAATGTTTGTGCTGAGTCTGAGCAGACCAGACATTAGGCTACGCACTTTGAAAACATTTATTGTGCACAGCAACACATTGAAGTGGCTATATTATTTTCATTTTATAAGTTGAGAAAGTTCAGGCCTAGAAAAGTTAAGAAATATGCCCAAGCTCACATAGATACTAATTGGTGGAATTTTAGGGTAGTCTTCCTGAATACAGAGTTGAGGTTCTTTAAAACTACATCATAGTAACTACTATTAAGTTAGACTCAACTCTAACTTAGATTAGAAGTAACTTCCGTTTCTGGTTTTGCTCACTTAAAGCTGCAGATAGGATGTTATTTCAATTCTTTTCATTTTTCTGCCTTTTACATTCACCCACGTACATCTGTGTCTGCAGAAAATGCATTTCACTGCCTTACTTCCTCAAGTAAAAAACATTAGAAGAGTATATTTTGAATCTCTCTTTTTTCTTTCATGTTTCTTGATAGAAAAAAACATCCAGTCTCTGGTAGCAGTCTCCTAAGGTAGCACTCCATCCAAAAGCTAAAGTCAGATTTTTGGCCACGTTATGTATCCCACCCTCAGAGGGTAATGAGCTTAGGTTCCATCAAGAAACACCCAATGACTTTCAGCATTCCCTTAGAATAGAATCTCAGTTATCAAGTCATTCATTATAGATAGCTCTTTTGCATGAAGATTGAAGATAACTGTGCTTTTCTTTAAATCTCAGTATCTTACCAGTTTAGTACATTTATACACTTACAGAAAATAGCTAAGGAACTAATGGCCCACAAAATTTCTTATCTTAGCTTGAAATTGTGTTTAAGTTAGAAGCCACTAGTTTTCGCTTTACCCTTCTATAACTTAAAATATCCAAAGTTGAATTATACTGTTTTACAATATAATATGTAGATTATTGTATTCATAAGTAGAAAACATTAACAACTTTTAACTTTAAAAGAAATTTAGCAAACGTGGCCAAATTATAAATCTTTGAAGCAGAGAGTTCTCCAAGACTCTGGTGAATTCTAACATAGATATTATAGTCATTTGGAATATATTTAAGATTTCACTGAATGGTAGTGTATTTTCTAACACGTGACTAACAAATAGCAACCCTGGGCTCCAGTGTTATTTCAAACATTCACACTGTATAAGCTCATTTTAAAGGTATAATGTTTAAAGGTTCTAGGCCTAGGACAAAAGTATGAAATATGTGTCCTGAGTGAAGAGCCATGGTCCCTGGGCTGCTTGAATCTGTACCAAAGTGTCTGCAAAATTTTGGATCTTTGGATTTGGATCATATATATCAAATATTGACTTTGATATTGAGTAAGCCACAAAACTTCTGTGAATTCCAGCCCCTCCTTTGTATAATTGGGACCGTAATGCCTCTTCCATCGTTAGTTGAGTGCTAAACACAGTGTGTATAAAGCACAAAGCATGGATAAGCACAAGGCATGGATCAACCTATAGGGCATCTCTTCTTGAATATCTTCCAGGCACTTTAAACCCAACACATCCCAAAAGTGAACTTATGAATTTCCCTCCCTCGACCATCATGCCTGTCCCATTCCAATGACTCAAATCAAAAATCACAGGAGGCATCACTGACTCGCCTCTTCTCCTTGAGTTTGCATATCTAGTTGTACCTGCAAATGCTGTCAAAACTGTCCTCTTAACAAATCTGGTCTCTGTCTCCTTTTATCCTAGCTGGAGTCTTCATCCTTTCTTCATGGAATCATAGCAAGAATGACTGGTCTTCCTACTTTCTGAGCTTTTTCCCTCAGATCCAAACTCCCCATTACTGGTAAAGTGCTATTTCTAGATTGAAAATCTGATACTCTTTCTCCCCCATCTAAATCCTTCCAGTGATCCTCTCATGACTCCAGCATCACCAAGTCGAAGCTCCTAAAACAGAATAAGGCACTTAGTGTCCTCATGTCCATGATCATGATTTTACTCTTCACTGCTAACACTGCTCACCCCACATGCACTGTAACGTTAGCAATACCGGGCCACTTGCAGTTCCTGGCAAGTCCCCCATGCCCAGAATTCCCCCACCCACTTCTCTTCCTCCCCTAGATCAGTGCCACTTCATCTGGACAGTCCACAGCAGCAGCTTGTTAGAAATGCAAATGCACAGGCCCCTTCCCACATTTGCAGATTCCTTTCCTTCCCTTATTTGCAGATTAGGCCTTTATAGAAAGGCCCCTTCCCTTATTTGCATATTAGGTCTTTATAGAGCTAATGAAGTTAAGATGAGGTCATTAGAGTGGGCCCTAATTCAATATGACGAGTGTTCTTATAAGAAGAGGAAATTTAAATACAGACACATAGACAGGGAAGATCATATAAAGATACAGGCAGAAGATGGCCATCTACAAACCATGGAAAGAGGTCTGGAACAGATTCTCCCTCCTCACCCTCAGGAGGAACCAACCCTGCAATACCTTGATTTTATACTCTGGCCTTCTGGATTGTGGTACTTATTTATATCAGCCCTAGAAAAAAAAACACTGTCATCCCTTAGTATCCGTGGCAGATCAGCTGCAAGACCTCCCTAAGGATACCAAAATCCACAGATGCTCAAGTCCTTTATATAAAATGGCATAGCATTTGCATATAAGATATGCACATCCTCTTATATACATATACTTTAAATCATCTCTAGATTACCTCTAATGCCTAATACAACGTAAATGATATGCAATAGCTGTTGTACTATATTGTTTAGGGAATAATGACCAAAAAATGTCAGTACAGATGCAGTCATCCACTTTTTCCTTATATTTTCAATCTGTAGTTGGTTGAATCCACAAATGCAGAACCCACAGTTAGCAAGGGCCAACTGTGCAGCAACCCAGATTTTTTTCCTTACAGCCTTTTCATAATCCCTGCAATCAAGGAAGGGGTGGATGAGGCCCTTCAGAGGATGTAAAGAAGATGGGATATAGGAGCAGCTCTTGCCAGCTGAAAAGTAGCACAGAGCCCATCAAGAGTCAAGAGAAAGAGCCGAGCTGGGGGAGAAAGAAAGGGAGAAAATGAGAAAATAGAGAAGAAGAAAAAATACGAAAAGAGAGAAGGCTCAGAAGTGTCTTAAATTTCTGCTATCCTTAACTATAGAGTTGAAGTTCTGAGAAGAGGTACAGTAGAAACACCCCTTAGAGGTATTGCTTCTCATTTATCCGGCAGTTTGCAAGCCCCTTAGAGACATTCTGAGTTGGTCAAGATGCCAGAGCATTATGGTTCCAACTGGCGTGGGGGTAGAAGTACAATTGTCTGGGGGGAATGTCTAGGTGGATGGATAGAAACAGTACCCCTGATTCTCCCCAACCCAAGGATATAGAAGCCCCATGTGCTCCACTGGGGGATATGTGAGTGCTGAGGGAAGTTGTAGGCTAAGAGAAGCATGAGTAAGAACAGAGGCCACAGGATCAAGTCAGGGTCAGGATGACCAGAGGTGATGGTACCTCTGACTCTATCAGTGCAGATACTGATACCAGTACAATGCTCAGAGCACAAGGCAGGACCAGCCACACATCAGTGGACACCCGCTAGCTTTCTCAGTGACCAGATAGGGTGAGATATTGCAGAGAATGCAGGCAAAATCCCAGAGGACAGTAAGTAAACAATGGTCTTTACTACCATGTGAACACTTAAGCATCTGCTTGCACGCAGAGGGTATCTCACATGGAATAGAGACAGACGAGGCCCTCTGTGATGGGAGAAAGAAGTTTGAACTTTGAATGGATTAAATGTTTACCACAATATAAATCTTATTTTATACTAGAAGATACTGAGCTTCAGGTACTTGGTAAATGGAACTTTTTGCAGCCATCTTCCACCCTGGGAGGAAAGGGCCTCCCAGGTAAGGTAAATTTGGCTATAAGATAGTCATTATTTTTATCTTGATTATCTGAAGTGTACTGAGTAAATTTCTAACCCCACCCCATTAGATAATGAGCCTGAATGACAGGTAGTTTAAACTAAAAAACAAACAACAACAAAAAAAAACTAAAATAATTGACATTTTATTGTGCAAGGAGGTGCCACACTAGGCTCTGCAAGGGATTAAAAGATGCCTAGAGAAGCAGATCCAGAAGGCTTGCCAACTCACAATTGTCACTGTTTAGTGGGCACCCAAGGCAAAAGTTTCCACTGCCTAAGGTGACATACTTCGCACTCCAACTTGTCCTTCTGGTGTGCAGTGCTGAATCCTTCTTAAAGCCTTTCAAAAATAGGCTGGAAAAAGAAATATTATGGTGGGGTGAGTAGGGTGGGATAAGTCATACATGGAATAATCTCCACTTTCAGAATCAATGAAGCTTGTGGTTTACAACATTGTGGTTTAACTCTCTACGCAGCAAGTCCGCATCTCCTAATCTATATTCAGGTAATGATTTTGAGTATCATGCAGCTCGAAAACTTGAAGTCAATTTTCTGGGTGGTTAATAAGTGATCTGTACAAGTATTAACGAACAATGACCTTGCACTGGAACCAATGCTCCCTAAGTGTTTATCTCGTCATTACTTCTCTAATATCATAGTGTTTTGCCTCTTTACTTTCCTGGCTCTTTACTGTGAGCCAGTGTTTCTACCTTGCAAAATCAGGCATGCTAAGTGGGGACATTGGATGTGTATCCACATATCCTTCAGAAGTCATACCTGAAAGATGTGACCAAATCTCTGAACTGTTTTCTTTAACTTTCATTAGTGTCCAGTATGCCCTCATATAGCCTGAAATACCTGTATAGGTATGGAGATTTCAAATAGATCAATCTGATTTTTTCTTGAGCAGCCAATATATGCTATGTACTGTCCTGAATGATAATATATTGAAAAGATGGAGACCATATAGTCTCCATCTTAAGAACTGTTTACAGAAAATTCAGAAGTCTACATTTATAAGAGATTTACATGTAATAAAAACATTTAAAATGTGATACACCATAGTCAGTCCTTATCCATGGGGGATACATTCCAAGACCTCTAGTGGATGCTTGAAGCCACGAATAGTATCGATCCCTGTATAGGCTGTGGGGTTTTCTTCTATAAAAACCTACCTATGATAAAGTTTAACTTATAAACCAGGCATAGGAAGAGATTAATAACAATAACTAATGATAAAATAGAGTAATTATAACATTTACTGTAATAAAAGCTATCAGGCACTGTGGCAGTAATTCCTGCAGTTTGAAGTGCAACAACAAAACTAGCATGAATTTCTGTTTCCTTCTTTGCAATTTCATGGACAGAAGATTCATTCTTACCATAGATCTTAGCAACCGTGGCATAGAATTTTTTATTTAAAAAGTGGAGAACTTTCACTTTGCACTTAAAGCAAGCACTTTAAGGCTTCTCTTTGGCATATCTGAATTTCCAGCATCATTACTCTTGCACTTTGGGGCCATTATTAAGTAAAATAAGGACTACTTGAACACAAGCACTATATTCCAAGATGGCAACTCAGTGACTAACTGGCGGGCGATGTAGACAGTGTGGATATTCTGGACAGAGAGTTGATTCATGTTACAGGCAGGACAAAGTGGCATGGCATGAGGTTTCATTGTGACAGAATGGTGGCAACTTAAAACTTATGAATTATTTCTGGAATTTTCAATTTAATTAGACCATGGATGACTGCAGGCAACTGAAACCTCAGAAAGGAAAACTGAGGATAAGCAGGGAGTACTGTGTGTGTGTGTGTGTGTGTGTGTGTGTGTGTGTGTGTGTGTGTGTATGTAAATTTCTAACAACTGTTCCCCACAGCAATTCTATTCATTAGGTCATAGTATTAACTCATTAGGTAATTTTATAGATGAGGCAAATTGCCTAAAGTCCTGTTGCAGCTGAATTGTGGTGAATCTACTATTCAAACCCAGGGCTCTCTAACCAGTATCAAAAGGAACACTCTTATCTCACATACATTTCTATTTTTGAAAATACTGCACAAGAAACTCCATAGCATAATATATAATATAGACTCTGTATCAGCTAATTATCAAAATTACCTGAGAAGCTTTTTGAAAAAGAAAATTACATATGTATATGTATATCTGGGTTTCACTTCTAGAGATTCTAACTAGGTAGATCTGGACTGACTTACAAATCTGGATTTTTATAAAGCTACCAAGCCAACTTTAACAACCAGTCAGGTTCAGCAGTTACTGCCATAAGAGCTCTAGAAGCAGGTCTACACAGACCAATGAGAGAAAGTGCTGAAAAATATTCACATTATTTATTGTACTTTTAACAATTAATTCAGAACAAAAATGGGGGGAAAAGTAGCCAGGAATCCTAAAATATCTTGATTAGTCAAATTTTTTAGAGAAAGGAAGTAATCTTTCTTTATATGATAATCAGAGTATCACTGGAAACTGGCTCATGGGGTATGAAAATAGCTAAACTCTTGTCCCTTGAACAGTAAAAGCTACGGTCTTGCCAGATATGTGTTTTTTCCCCTAAATTGGTTTCCCCTGGGATTTTTCTGCTAAGTTTGTGTATCCACAGACTGGGATTAACTTTAAGACAGTCAATAAAGGCGAGACCCTGCCTTGAGTGATAGACACACAGGTACGTGGGTTGTCTGTGCAAACCCTCAGGGAGAACAAGCATTGCCTTTTCAGGCTTTTGCTTCCCCCCCTGGGGCCTCAGGTCATGCCCTATATATGGTGGGCACTGAAAAATATTTGTGGACTTAGGGTCTCATCCTTTCTTGCTTCTCTTCGAATTATTTCTCTTGAATTCATAACTTCTCCCATCAAAGAGTTAAACCTTATGAAAAAGAATAATTGATTACGCAAGATTAACATAATATGATTCTTCTTTAGTCTAAATATCTGAGTTCTCTGGTGATTAATTATGTCCAGTCCCCACCCACAGTATTGCCCTTCAATCCCAGAATAACTTGCTATGGGTTCAAGTCATTTCAAGAGTAGGAGGCAGTCTCCGGGTGCTTAATTATGTATGTAGAAAAGAAATCAAAAGTTCCTCAGTGTTGTCTATCATGTATATGAAAGTAAGAAAATGAAATGAGTTTGTTGTCATAGATACTGCCACCAAGAACAGATTTCTCTTAGTCTGTCCCTAGAAGACAAGATAAAAACGAAAAGGTATAAAGGTATTTTAAGTTTTTAGTTGAACTTAACTTGAGCACTATTGTTTCTCCACTCAAACATCTCATTAACAAAAGCACCATAAACCTCAAATGTCAACTTTGAAAACTGTTATATCGGCACCAGTCGTTGTTTTTGCTTTACCTCTGCCTGTCAAACTCAGAAACTCTCTCACTTACTCAGTCATATTTTCTCTCCGCTTCATTTGTAATTTCTTGGCTAAGGTAGATGAGTAACTATGATGAACCAAACTCCCAAGTGTCAGAAGGAGACTAGAAAGAAAGCTATTGTGCACACACAAATCACTTTTATGCAGTGTGACTTGTCACAGTAAAAGGCCTCTCTTCCCTGCCCCCTCCACTTACATAGACTTTCAGTTCTGCCCCACCTCCTATTCCCAGCAAGATTGCAGAGGTCAGGGATAGAGAAAGCAGAGTTTATCATAGCAGAAAGTGAATGTGCTGAGACTAGGTAGCTCGGAATGTAGGTAATGGGCTGTAGAAGCAGCTGTCTGCAGGTCACCAGGTCTATTCCAGCCCAATAGAGGAGTCTACACATCCACATCTAATGTGAAGTCTGGAGATGCAGTATTTTCTGGATAAAATAGTTGCCTTTTTGGAGAAAAAAAATATTTTATATTAGAAAAACTCTCGTATTGAAGTGTAAATATCCTATTTAAGTATAAATATATTAGATTTACTATCCTATCTTTTTTTTCATTTTACAAAGCAAGAATTTATACGAGGGTATTGCCTTTGGGTGATTCTATGTTAATTGCTCTTGTTCAGACATGCTATGCATAGAGGTATCAATGGACCTGATCCCCTCTCCTAGCTTTATGTAATATGGGAGAAAATGGGCCACAGATGAAGCAGCAATAATTCCACTGGAAAAGAGAAGAGTTACAATTACCTCTTGCCCTGATAGTATTTTAAGATTCACGTCAATGTTTATTCACTCAGCAAACATTGATTGAGTACCAAATATGGCCAATAAATGGACTATGTCCTGGGGTTACAGTGGTGATTAAATGTGGAGGACATGCCTTCTTGTACTTCTGGAGCCTGTGATCTAGCAGTGGAGAAAGACAATTCTATAACTGATAGCAATCAAGTGCAATGTATGTTGCTATGGGGAAGTTTAAGGAGCTACAGGCACAAATAGCAAGAGGAGCTAACCAAGGCCTGAAGGGAGGGATGGCTCCCGGAAGAAGTGACACCTAAGAAGGACATGAAGTTAGAGTTTTCTTGGCATAGCGAAAAGCATCTGTGAAGGCCGGGAGGTAAAATAGAGCTTGATATATCTGAGGACCCAGAGAAACCAAGGTTAGACATGCAGGATGAGAGAATGGACTAAACAAGAGGCCCATTAGGTCAGCAGGGCCGGCAGCGCTGGTGGAGCCAGCACCACCCACAGGAACACCTGTCCTGCTTCAGGGCAGTGCTTTCAAGATCTCTGGTTGAAACTCTCCCTACTTTCCATCCCAAGAATTCCACATCATTGAGACATTCCCTCACTTTCTTCTTACTCTCAGAGGAGGGCCTCACCTCCTCCTTTAATGAGGTAATTCCCTCCTGTATGGCTCAAGATGGTTCTGTGTGTTCATTCAACTTCTCCTTGCTCCCATTTCAGAAGAGGAAGAGCCAGTCAATATGAGAAGCCAGCATGGAACATCTACGGGGCTTAAAGCTTTGTGCTGGAAATTGAGTGGATACAGTTATGAGGGAGAATGCCAACAAACAAAGCTAAGAATAATAACCCCCACAGCCCTGTCTCCTCTGTGGTGTCAGTAGACTAGGTCAGGGGGCAGGAAGGAGAGTCTTGGGAGGAATAAGTGAATAAGGGGATCATGAAACTGAATTTGAAAAGGGCAAGGCTCTGGACACATATCTGTTTCTTCCTTTCCTATCTCTCTTCTTTCTTCTTCTGAAGCAGCATTTGACAGGGGGGTGAGGGGACAGAAAAATAACGTGGAAGGAGGTGTGTGTTTTTTGCATGAAAAGCAACAAAACAAAAAAGAACAAGAGTCAGGCCTAAGACAAAGGGCATGAGGGGTGACCTTGCTCTGGCCTCTGAGAAAAAGGATAAAATGTGGATCCGGAGTCCCTCCTGTCTAGCACATCAAAGTAGAAGAGCAAATAGGAGTTCAGGGAATAACAAAAACAATTACCAAAGGAAAAAATAAAAGAGCCAGGCTGCTTGGTGCTTTCAGGAACTGGGAGATATTGACAGAGGAGAATTAAAGAAGTCACAGAATCACCTGAAGCCAGCAAGCAAGACATGCACATCAAATTGAAGAGACACATTGCCTTCAAGAATGTCGTACTGATTGCGAATCTCCCATTACAACTTACTTAGAAGCCAACTCAAATTTACTTAAGTGAGTCAAGAGGTGTCATCAGGAGTCAGCATCTCTCCACCATTCAGTTCTGTTCTCCTCCATGGGGCTTCATCTTCAGGGTCCATGTGGTGGCAAGATGACCCCCAGCAGCTCCAAGACTGTAGCATCTTGGCTTTGAGTTCCACTGAAAGGAGCACTTCTCTTTCCTCACCAGATGATAAAACTTTTATAGCTCTTATTCTGTGACAGACACCAGTCTAAGAGCTTTCTCAGTGTTAATTCCTTTGATCTTCACAACAATCCTGTATTACACTGAGAGACAGAGGAGTGAGATAACTTACCGAAGTCACTCATCTAGCTAGTGACAGAGGTAGCATTTGAGCCCAGCTGTCAGGATCCAGAGTCTGGACTATTTATCACCATGCTACAGCGCGATGTCAGTGGGGG
The DNA here is from genome assembly GCF_006542625.1 of Nomascus leucogenys. Taxonomy (NCBI): domain Eukaryota; kingdom Metazoa; phylum Chordata; class Mammalia; order Primates; family Hylobatidae; genus Nomascus; species Nomascus leucogenys. Next base: position 79,353,554 of record NC_044385.1, on the reverse strand, counting down.
GAAGTGGATCAGGTGTGTATTCCTGCGCCAATCCCCTTGAACTTGATGCTTTGACTAGCCAGATCTGAATCACATGCCACACAGATCTGGGAGCAGACTCACCGCCACCTGAACCCTAGGCTGACAGTAGTCAGGATGGTTATCCAGAGAAAATCCAGGATGCCACCAGCAAAGGGAAAGGAGTGAACAGATAAACAAGATGTCCACTACAGAGCAGAAGCAAAGTGCTCCCTACCCACACCTCTGATCCCATTCCCACCCATCTTCTTCTCTCCCCCTCTTTTCTTCCCTTCTGCCAAATACACAGAAATGTTATGTACACTATGTACCAGACACACAGATGGAACATTAACTAGAACAAAGCCCTTGCCCTCAGAGAGCTTATGTTCTAATGAAGGTAGTGACACACAAAATATAAATATGTAATATTCATTGGTGCTCTGAAGAAAAAGCAGAGCAAGGGGCTAAGAATGACAGCAGAAGGAAGAAAGAGTGCCGTTCTATATAGAATGGTCAGCTGAAGCCTCTTAGATGGGGAATATTTGAGAAAAGATCTGAATAAATTGAGAGGCAGTGATCTGTGCAGATTCTGAAGAGAGATCTAAGAATGAGAAGAGCAAGCCCAAAGGCCCTGATGTGAGAACGTGCTCAGTGAGTTCCTGGAATGGCAGGGAGCCAGCATGGCTGGAATGGAGGGAATAAGAGAAAGTGGGAGAGAATGGTGCCAGAAGAGCTTCTCAGTCTGCTCCTCCAGAGTCATCTTGCCCAGGCTGTAGCTCCTCTCTGTGAGCAGATAACTGGGAACCTAATCTGTTGCCAAAGGAGTAGCCCCTATTTCCAACCACCTCAATATAAAAATCCCAGTAGCATCTCAGACTTAACATGTTGAAACTAAAATCTTCTTAGACTCAGACCTGGTTCTCCTCCCAGCATCTTCATATTTGCTGGCAACTACATAATTTCCTGTTGCCCAGAAATGAAAACCTTGAACTTCTCCCTTTCACCCACCAAGACCCATTCAAATTGTTTTCATTTTTATCCTCTTCCTGAAATGCCTCTCACATCTGTTCCTGATTCCATTCTAGGAAGACTTTCATCATTTCTGATCACAGACAATTGCAACAATCGCTACCTACACTCACAATGTCCACCATACTCCTTCCCAAGCTGGGCATTACACAGCTGGGAGACTAATCTTCAGAACACACAACCCTAATCACTCCTGGGTAAATCTCAACACATTCTAATGCCTTCCTGATCAAACGTAAACTCCCAATGTGGACTTAGTTAGTACTCAAGGTCTTCAATAAGGAAGATCCCAGAATAATATTATAGCCTTGGCTCCTACTTCCAATCAGCCAAGCTGAAATCACTTGTCCTTCTGGGCTTCTCTACCTTGCTGACTTGGTTTAACATTTTCTTCTGTTATGATGTATAATTCCAACACCACTAGTGACAAAAATCTTTTCAACCCTTCAAGGTTCCATTTAAATACCTCCTTTCATGTGAGCCTGTCTTTATTCCTCCAACTGGAAGTGATTTCTCCCTAATCACTTCTCAAAACCCTATTTATCCCATTTCATCTTGTTTGACAATATAGTCTTTTATTTCTCCAAACTGTATTCTTAATTTCCTTCTCCAAAGCTGTTTCTCCTCTCTCTTTTCCCTTCTCAATAAATAGCATGGACATTTATTTATATTTTTTCAGGTGAAAAATCTAAATAACACTTTTGATTCTTCCCTTTCATCTCACATACATACCATCAGTAAATATTGCTGGGTCTTGTTCTGATAGCCTCCTATTCACCCCACTGGTGAGGGAAGAAACCCCCTCACTAAATAGTATGAAGATGGCAAACACACAACACTGGGCAAATGAGAATGACAGCAGTTTATTAGTCACATATATTCACAGCCCAGGGAGGAAGACACTAAATGCTGTGTAGGGCCACATTGGGGTTGCATTCAGGAACAGAGTAAACAAGAACAGGCTGTGGGAAGCACGCTTTATAGTAACAAGAGTCTGGGGTGACCCCTGGTTCCAGTGGGAGGATATAATTGGCTTGTTTGAATAATTTTTCAGACCAACAGAGAAGTGAAATCCATTAGGTTAAGGACTGGATAGGGTAGAGCTGGTCCAACTGATGTGAGAGCTAGCTGGGTGGGGGCATATCTGAGGATTGCAGGGGGCTTGGGCTCGGGGTTGGGGCCCTGTGAAGCACAAACTTGTCAAGACAGCACTTCATATTGCATCTTAATTTTAACCCTTATACCACATTCAGTACCTTGATAACTTGAGGTTAATTTAAACCTTGTTGATAACTAAGATTTTTAGAGAGTGGAAGCATTCCCCTTGGAAGGGTCATCAGCATTAACCAGGAAGGATAGGGCCACATGGTGGAGTAGACATCAAGAACATGAACTTAGAGGTAGCTCCCTTTATGGCCACTGAAGATAATTGATAGACCCATGGGGCATAAGTGGAGGAAGTGCACATCCCTAGGGGTGTGAATTGAGATTAATCAACACCTATGGCAATAGCGATACCCAGTAGAGGGTCCATTTACTACTTGATAATTTAAACAGGAGTTATCTGGGGAGCCCATTAGGCCTCACAGTGAAACCAGTTGCCTGGTTTATAGTAAAAGTGGAAGTTCCATTGAATGTCTTCTTCAAGAGCCCAGCATTGTATATTCTGAGAAGTGAATGAGTGTCTTGTCAACATTGGTGATGTCTGGAACTACTTCACCGGAGCTAAGGAGTGCACTGGTGAAGACTTGTGTTGTGGCCTTAGTATATGTAGAGACATCTCTTAACTTGATTTATATTTTCAGTATCTATGAGGCAAGATATTTCCAAAGTTCTTTATCCTGAAGGGAGCAACCCTTAGGCAGTAGTCCAAGAGTATGTAAAAATGTGCAGATGGGGCCACTTATTGGGCAGAACATCCAGTTAGGCAAGATGACTGTAAAGTTTGGCCAATTGTGCTTATCCTTGGGTACCATCCTTCATCAGGGCTGTCTTGGTTAAGAGATGGAAACCAGCAACATTCCACTGGGCTCCATCACATAGGATGATGGCAATTCTATCTGTGAAGTGTACAAAAATCTCATTGCAAATAACTCCATGAATTCCAAGGAGTTTCCTGGGTAGCCAAGAGTTCTGGAAAAGTGGTGTCTTTCTCCAGTGCCAAAACATGGCAAGAAATTAAGGACAGAGAAGGCCATCCTCTCCTGCAAGTAGAATATACAGATGGCCCAGATTTGGCCCCTTCCTGTAGCAAAGAGACCTTGGCAGCCATGCTGAGCTTTGAGGGTGACGTAAGGCATAATGGACAGCTGGATATGGAGGGTAACAGGTTCACAGTCTGTTAAAGCCTCTGTTTCCAGGAGAACCCAGTAAGTGGCCAGCTATTACCGCTCTAATGATATATAGTGCAGGTCTGAGGAAAGGCAGCTTCTTGAATTAGAAGTCCATGGACAACTAACTATGGCCATCGTAAGTAAGCCAGCGACTCCAGTGGCATAAGGAATGTCACTAAAGGCTCTACAACAAAGGACTCTGTAAGGGCACTAAGGGAAATTCCTGATTATTTCAACTGGAAAGATTCTAGAATCTTTCGCTGAGAGGGGCTCATTCAAGGTGGGCTGATTTCAAGTGACAGCCTAAATATGTCAAGTAAAAATTTAAAATGTGGACTATGCTGCCTTCAGAATCCCAAAATTACTTAAAAAAATGGACTTGTATTAACATTTGAAAAGGTCAATAGCTGTTTGTTTTTTGATACTGTCAGGAATGAAACATCTCTTGATTTACCAATAATTTTCAAAAATGTAGCCAAGGTGGCAGGGCTTTATACTATGTGGGGCAATTGCCTATTCCCTTTTTATAAGCTATTTTATATTTTCATGTCCTTAATTAATGTGTCAAATGACCTCAGGAGGATGTCATCGATATATTTTCATAGCAGTGCTTCTGGGAAAGGTAGATGCATTGAAGACATTCCTTGCAAAGACTGTGTGCAATGGCAAAGCTGCTGGTGTACTCCATGGGCAGCCTGGTAAAGGTGTGTTGGGTCCCTTCAGAGGGAAAGGCAAACTGCATCTCAGAGGCTGCTAAAATAGGCACTGAATAGACTGCATTAACTAACCCTATAATAGCAAAATATTTACTGATTGCTGATTAGATTTTTAAAAAGTAATTTCAATAATATTTGGTGTTGAGTATGGGGACCTTAGCAGATGCAACCACAGGATTAAGACTATAGTGATCTACAATCTTCTATTATTCTTTCTAGGTATAAGAAAGCACAAAATTGGGCTGTCAAATGGAGAAGCAGTGGAGATAATCATCCTGTTACTAATTAGGTCTTACATAATGAGGTTTGATCCTTTAAAATCCATGTTTATATTGGGCCATATTAATGATATTAACTAGGGGGGTTATGTAGTTCCGTTTTGTCAAGCCAATTTTTAGATGCCAAAGACTTAATCTAATTTTAATTTTTATTATTTATTGATTGAGTCAGATTATCCATGCTTACTGTGAGACATTTTAGAGCAATGGGTGCTATGACCATGGGAATTTATTTACCAAAGCAATAGCTTTGATGGTTAAGGTGAGGCATACCTGTTTGTTCTTTATTTTATATTCAGTAACTCTCCCAAGATTATAGTGGTACCTTGTTTAAAGTTAGTGGAAACCCCCCCCCAGATATAACAATAATTTGAGCCCCAGTGTTGAAGTACATGAAGGTCCATGAATTGTTAATTTCAACAGATGTTAAAGTGAATTCAGAACCTATATCATAGAGACACTAAAGCCAATTAGCACTTCTTTATCTTTTTGCTGTTTAAATTATTTCTAGTAAATTTTGAATTTCAAATTGGGCCAAATTGTGGACCTATGTTTTAATTTAATTACATATATATAAATTACATAAATTTAAACATGTATATGCACATATGTTTAAATTTTCTCTCCTCCTGTATCCAGGTTTCTTTCTCTCCCTCTTTTTTTCTGTTTGTCACTGGATATACTTCAATGGGGAGGGTCCCCTCTACTCTGCCTATATTTATAAAAAGTCTTCTTCCAGAGAGCCTCAGTATTGTCAGGCTTAGGTGCCTCCCAGGTGGCAATCGTTATGGTTTAAGGGCCCTAGGTTTAAGTCAGGTTTGCATAAACACCTTTGCTGTGCCACAGGGATACCATGAGTGTTTTGTTGTTTGGGGTATTTTTCTAACCCTGAGGATTAGCCTCTGTTGTGACAAAGCCACAGGCAGCCCAGTGATGCAGCAAAACAGTGCTGGCCCACAGCCCAGAGGCTGGGGAATAGAAACCAGCCTCTGCTACAACACTGCCTTTTTCTGCAGGGTGGGCTCCCCTCACCTACTTATTTTCTTTCTGTACAAATTTCCTCAGTGTATTTTGGTTTCTGGCTGCATTAAGCCATGGATTTCAGTTTCTGTCTCCATCCAGTCACTCATAGTGCAGACATTCTGGCCCTATCCAGAACCAGCTGGTTAGCAAAGAGCAGATAACTAAAGCTACAAGTTCTTGGTAGTGGTTGGGCCATCCTGCTTTTGCCATCCATTGTTCTGATTGCCTCCTATTCACTCCATTGGTGAGGGAGGGATTCCTTGCTTCAATCAGCACAACATGGACAAATACAAGCAACCCAACACTGGAGATGAAAGCAGCAGCAGTTGATTTGTCATATATTCTCACAGCCCAGGATAAAGGACCATGCATACCATGCAGGGTCCCACAGGGTTGCATGCTGGAACAGAGTGAACAAGCAGGGGCTGCTGGGGAGAGACTCTGCAGTAACAAGAGGGTGCAGTGACCCCTGTTTCCCATAGGAGAATATGATTAACTGGTTTGAATAATTTCACAGGCTGAAAGGGAAGTGAAACCTGTTGGGTTGAGGACCTGTTAGAGTACAGCTGGTCCAACTGACGCAGGGACTAGTGGGTGGGGAGTGCAATAGCAGGGAAACTTGCAGTGACGACTCTGGGGCCCTGTGAAGCTTAAAGATGTCAAGGCAGCAACTGCAACTTCATTTCAGGCCCCAAAGCTCTGTCCTCTGGATCCATCCTGAATTTCATCCACTTCTCACCCCCTCCATGTCTACCATTGAGTCCCAGTTCTTGCCTCCCTCACCTGTTCTATCCCAATGGCCTCCTGTGCAGTACCTACACTTCACTCTTCTCTCCACTGCCCAACACCACCATAGCCCATAGACTTTACCCACGTCTATGATAAATGTCTGCATTTTCTACTCAAAATGCATCATTATACTCACATCACACTTTGAACAAAATAAAAACCTTTGGCATGGCCTATAGGATCCTATGAGATCTGGGCTCCACTTCCTTTCTTTCCCAACATCAGTTCCTGACTACTCTTCTCATTGCACACTCTGCTCCAGCTACACAGTCTTCTTTCCTTCCTTCCACTATGTCAAGCTGCTTGTAATCCAAGGGCCTTCACACTTACTGTTTCTCTACATGAAGTCATCTCCCAAAAAATATTTGCAAAACTGCCCCTTTTCATGATTCAGGCATCAGCTTTAGCATCACCAGGCTGTTCTTACCATGCTTTATCTTCTTCATAAAACTCATACCTACTGGATTTTATATTACACATTCTTTTTGTCTGTGTATCTCCTACTGCGATATACATTACAAGGCAGGAGATCTTTTCTGTCTATTTTCTACTATATTCTCAGCATCTAGAATGTGCCGAATATATAATAAGCATCCAGTGATATTTGTTAAATGAAATAATAAATGAATAAAGGATATGTGTAAAAATGAACAAATGAAATTGTCTGTATCATACTTGGCACAAAGTAGAGAAATATTATCTATCCTCATTAGTAGGATTATTAACATTATAGGCTGACCTTTTCCTAATTATGAGCATGCACTGGGGGTCATATTCTGATTAAGTTTACTTGTTATTATGACTTAGAAGCCTCTGAGGAATGGCACACTTCTTAATGTCAGGCATATCTCATTTTTATTCTTATTTCTCCCCAGCAGCTACACTAAGCAAACACTAGGTGCTTAATAATTAAGAAGCACACATACCATGTGTCAGTTCCCAGTCTAAGGACTTTATATTTATTAACTCACTTAATTCTCATAAAAAGCTTGTGAGATGGATACAGATGGACGCTCTTGATATCTTTATTTTACAGCTGAAGAAATTGAGGAACAGAGAGGATAAGATATTTTCCCAAGTTCAATTCAGTTAATAGATTTGTCAGCCAGGGCTCTACCAGAGAAACAAAACAAACTGAGAGACAGACAGACATAGAGACAGAGATAGAGAGAGACAGAAAGAAACAGAGAGTTCAAAAAATTGTCTCATGTGATTGTATAGTCAGCCTGGGCAAGTCTGAACTCTGTGGGGCAGACGAGCAGCAGGCTAGAAACTTCCAGGCAGGCGCTGAGGCTGCATTCCACAGGAGGGATTTCCTTTTCCTTGGCGAAAACTGTTTTGCTCCTAAGGCCTTTCAACTGATTAGATAAGGCCCATTCAGATTATCAAAATAATCTCCTTTACTTAAAGTCAATTGACTGTAGATGTTAAGCACATCTACAAAAATGCCTTCACAACACCTAGATTCATGGTTAATTGAATAACTTGGCTAAACAACTTGACACATAAAACTAACCATCACAATAGATTTGAATCCAACCTTCTGACTTCAGACCTAAATTCTTAAGCATTGTGATACCCTGTGTTTCAATCAGTATTTTTTGAATGAATAAAAATGAAAGAATGACTCCATCATGACAAAATGGATGACTGTTGTACTTCCTGAAATAACTGTATTCTCCCTCTCACCTGTCCTCAGCCTTGTTGAATACTTCAGTTTGTAACTTGTTTCCAGGATTCTTTGAGCAGGGCCATTTAAAATATATTTGAAAAGAGATTTGATGTGTGAAGCTTACTCGTTTTCTAGCTGGAGGTCTCTCTATATGTTAGGGATTTGTAGTGGAAAACTCACAAATGGAATTTCAACACGTCTGAATTCAAATATCCTGGTTGCCTGACAATAGGATTGGCAGCCTAACAACTTCCAAGCTGACACCATCTTGCTTTCCTGGAGAGAGTGTCTGAAAGCAATTTACACATTACAGAGGGCTGAGAGTGTCTTTTCTTTATCTGCCATAGAGAGCACAGTAACCGATATCAGTATAGACAATCAGAAAGTTACCTCTATATCCTCCTTAGACTGACTCAAAAGTTGAATTTTGAGCATCAATCTCCTTCTTATCACTCCTCTACTTGCTTAGAGGCTGCCATCTTGCTTCCTAAACCACCAATCCATGCCTTTTCCTACGTATTGTCAGGAATTCATGACACCTAGGAATTACTAATTAAGCCTTGGAGGATACAAGAATGTTCTTTTGCTCAACTATTTTCCAGTCCTACTTCATTTCCTTTTGAACCAATCAACTGTTTGCAGCTTCTGCAGACTGAGCTTTTGAATAAGAGGTCTGAAACAAAAGCACATCTGAGAATGAACACCTGGAAATGAGTACACTGAGTGTAGTCCCTGTTTGAGGCTGTTGTTAATTCTTTTTAATTCTCTCAGAAACTATAGAATGCTACTTAAATTTGTTACTCAATTTCCTTTAATAAAAACGGGATCATTGAATTCAGTAAATATTGGCCCAGTGTTTACTTCACAAAAAGTACTCTGAGGGAAAAAAGTTTGAGTAGAACACAAGCCCTTGAAAAGCTTTAACTATAAGAGGGGAGGAAAGTACACAAATCTAGGGTAGGTACATAAGAGAAGTTAAAGCTATGAACATTCATGAAAGCAGGAGCATTTCAGACTCTTTCTCTCGGGGGATCGATATCTATAGGCTGGCCTTGAGCTGAGCACTGGCGATCCAGTGAGTGCTTAACAAAAAAATTAATATCCCTCTTTATGTGTGAGAAGACAGATAATAAACAAATGATAAGTACATGAGAATTTCAGCGAAAACTAGACAGACCAATGGATATGGAGTTTCTCAGGGAAGGAATTATTTTCTACATGATAATTCAGGACATCCTCTTTGCAAAGGTAACATCTGAGCTCAGTCCTGAATTTTAAGAAGCAGACATTTGGGGCTAAGTAGATTCTACACAGATTGAGCCATACATGTAAACTCTCTGAGGGATATATATACTTCAGTTGTCCAAGGAACAGAAAGAAGGCCCACAGAGCAGGAATATATAATATAATAATCCAGGAAAGAAGAGTAGGCAGTGAAGCTGAGGAGGCACCAGAGACCAGATCACCTAGAACCATTGCAAGCCACTGTGGGGTTTTAAGCAAGGACTGAAATGATCTGATTTATACTTTTACAAAATCACATTGGTTTCTGAATGGAGAATTATTCATGTGGGTCATAAATGGAACTAGAGGGACCACTTGGAGGGCTGTCTGCTTTGGCCATCCAGGCCAGCTGCTGGCTTGGATGAGAATAGGCACTGGGGAGATGGTAAGTTCTTGGAATCTGGGTAATATTTTTTGGTAACATAATTGATACTTGTTGACAAATGGTGGAAGAAGGGAAAAGAAGAAATCAAACAGACCCCTATGTTTTTTCCCAGGCAACGTGGTGCTTGATGATGCCATTCACTGAATTGGGAAGTGCCCTGAGATAAACTGATTCAGCAACATATAGACGCGCATTTTATACAAGATGAGAAACATGGACAAAGTCCTAGAATCAAGAAAGGAAGCAAAGCTTTCAGGAAAGTCAGTGAACGTTTGGCTGGAAAGCAATATTCATGTCAGGAAGCTAGGGGGCACTAGACTGAAGAGGCCAAGTTTGTATATTAAGGCTGTATAATATTGAAAGCCATGGGTGCTGTGGTTAGGGTGAAGGGGGTAAGTATTAGACAAGGAAGCCACAAATAATTCAAAAAATAAGAAAAACTGGAAGATCCTTATGCACAGACTTATTGCTGCCTTAGTAAACCCAGAAACCAAATGGACCCAAGTTGGCAACTCAAAAACCACACAGGCCAAGTACAGAAAGTGCCTATAGGCCATCAAAAACTACCCAAGCTTTGTCAGGACTCTTGGAGGTGATTTTTATGGACCCACTTCCTCTGAATGCTGCTCTTCATAGCAGGCAGATGGGCACCTACTTATTGAACAGTGGCAGAATAGACTCCCTTCCTGAAAATCCCATTGTGTGGGATCCAGAATCTTAGTTGCCATCATTAACAACAAAGAGGCTATCAAGAATAAGCTATCTGAAACTCTCAATATCTTTATAAAGTACATCTAAAATATCAGTTTAAAGAGAACTTGGGGGTTATCTAATTCTCTTTCCAAAATGCACTATTGAAACATTTTCTCCACCTAAACAAGGGCCATGATTTTCAAAGAAAGAAGGAGAAACCACAACCTCTCCTCACTGCTGCATCAAGATGGCCTGGAGACCATTCAGGCCGAGCACAGTGGCTCATGCCTGTAATGCCAGCACTTTGGGAGGCCAAGGAGGGCAGATCACGAGGTCAGGAGATCGAGACCATCCTGGCTAACATGGTGAAACCCCGTCTCTACTAAAAATACAAAAAATTAGCCGGGCGTGGTGGCGGGCGCCTGAAGTCCCAGCTACTCAGGAGGCTGAGGCGGGAGAATGGCGTGAACCTGGGAGGCAGAGCTTCGGTGAGCCGAGATCGCACCACTGGACTCCAGCCTGGGTGAGAGAGCAAGACTCCGTCTCAAAAACAAACAAACAAAAAAAAGATGGCCTGGAGACCATTCAAACCACACATCTACCTCCCGGAATTGCTGAAACACCTGCCTGCCCCACCTCCTTGCCCAGGGGTATGTGGCTCCCCACCTTTAGAAGGATCCACATGGAAAAACGGAAGGCTGAGACCTTCTGAGTCAGGGTGCTACAGGCACTTGCTTTTTGTCCATTTAAGTCACTGATATGCAATTTTATATCAGGAGGCAGAGTCTAAGGAAAAGAAAAAGGATCAGACAGCTTTTTGAAACCAAATTATTGCCTCTCTGACAGATACCACTGTGCCGCTTACAAGTATTTTTCCTATTAAGTTTTAGCAAGTACAAGGGCTATAGTAAATAACCTTTCATCTGCAGAAGCTTTTCAAGGAACAAATAATGAGCAATGCAAAGTAATCCTGGGAGAAGTTTAAAGAGAGATCGTATCACCTGAATTTAGAGTAATAGAATAGAAGGAAAAGTAGAAACCTATATACCATTGCTTTGGGGAGGGGGGCAAATAATCCTTCTTTCTAATATATAATTTATATGCAAATTGTTGCTATTATAAAAATAATTACACCTATTTGGATTGGAAAGATATATATTGGAAATATATATTATATATATAAATAAATATATATATATGAGATTACATATATATGAGATTACATTTGAGGCAATGAACAAAATCTGACATTAAGTAACAATACTTTGAGACATTTAGGAAGGTTTTGCTATCAAATAATTAATAGAGAATTCAATTTTTACTTTCTTATTTTGAATTTTTCTTTTTTTCTCTCAGCTAGAGGAGAGAGATGATTTCTGTGGCATATGATGGTAGACTTGTTGCGAGGTAATATTTTTATTTTTTCAAGGCTCAACTAAACTTTGTATGCAGTAATAACCACATTTCCAGGAGAAGTTAGGAAACCTCATAATATTACACATGAAAAAGAAACAACAAGACCAGGAGAATGCTGGAGTTTGCACTGGTTTGAAACAAGCCGTGCATAGCTAATCAGTCAGAAAACCCTGGATTACAACCAAACCATAACAGAAGAATATAAATGAACACAGGGCATACGAATGATTCTTGCTAGGGAAAAAAAAAACTTGAATTATCAAGTAGTTTTCTGAAAATTGAAAAATAGCAAACACTCGATTATTGGCAGCACACGTCCTCGATTAGGCAAATCTGTGTGTCAGTCAACCAGAATATACAATAGAATAATTTCGGTTCATTCTCTCTCAATCTACAGACATAATCATTTTCACATGGAAACTCGGCAATGTCACACCTCATTTCTCAGCAGACTTAAGAACAGTGTGCAGTCTTGAGGTGTTTTGGATCACCTTTACAAAATGAATCCCAGTACATTTCCACTCTCCTTACAGATTGTTATCACGTACAATTAAATCTAAACAGCACTTGTCAAAACAAGATAACAAATCACAGTCCCTGGTGCAGTAGCCCTAGATTTCTTTTTAATCATCCTTTGTCACCTGCTCTCAAAGTTTACCAATTGAACCATTTGCAATACAATCCCAATACTTACCAGTAAGACAGCCATAGTTAAAACTTTACACCAACAAATAATTAGTACCTAACAGCTTTATAGGATGTTTAATGAAGTGGCAGTAATTTTCCAGAAATAAAACTTCAGAAAAGTGACAATTCTTTTTTTTTCTTTGTCTTTCTGTTTTGGAAACTTGTATTATGATAAAATAAAACCAAAGCCTAATTTAGAATCTAAGATCTTTAGAGGAAGAATACAGTTTTACACGTGCATCAACAGACTGAATGACTTTGTTCTTTTCCAGTATGTCAGTTAAGATGGGCTATGGCACCAAATCTCAGTGGCTTAACATGACAAAATTTATTCTTCATGCATGCTAATACCTAATATAAGGTAGCAGTGGAGGCCTTGCCCAATGTATTCATTCAGGCAGGGACCAAAACAGAGGCACCATCTCAATACATGCTTCCAAAGTATAGAAAGGAAAGCCACACGTATCACTTCTGTTCAATGTTCACAAATCTTTGGCAAAAGCAACTCACAGAGCAAAGCCTATATTCAAAAGGAGGATAGATGTATTAGTCCATTTTCATACTGCTATAAAGAAATACCTGAGACTGAGTAATTTATAAAGAAAAAGAGGTTTAATGCACTCAGAGTTTCACGTGGCTGAGAAAGCCTCACAATCATGGCAGAAAGCAAAAGAGGAGCAAAGGCACGTCTTACATGGTGGCAGGCAAAAGAGTGTGTGCAGGGGAACTGCCCTTTATAAAACCATCAGATCTTGTGAGACTTATTCACTATCAGGAGAATAGCATGGGAAAAACCACCCCCATGATTGAATTACCTCCTACGGGGTCCCTCCCCATGACATGTGGGTATTATGGGAGCTACAGTTCAAGATGAGATTTGGGTGGGGACACAGCCAAACCATGTCAGAAGAGATGTACAATCCTACCACATGCCTAGAAAGCTACCTATTTCCAGTATTGAGGCAATAGTTTTATAAAATGTTCAATATTCCATATAGAGAAAACCTGAAATTATCAATAACAAAGTAAATAAATGAACCACAGAAGAAAATCTTCTTCTATTTTAATTAGAATCATACATATTCATTTTCCCCTTTGGGTCCCCTACTTACACATCAATCAATGAACGACTATAATAATAAGTGACAGAATGGATTCTTACCTGCCAGTATTGTGTGGTCGAAGCTGGTATCCAGAGTTCTAGTCTGGGAGCCCAGAAATGAAATAGGTTACTGACCATTGTAATACTAAAGGGAGCTTGACCATGTTGTTCATAGGAAATTTTGCCTCTGCCCATTTGACACAGCCATTCTGATGCCATTGTTTTATCCAGGGAGACATAGACAGCTATTTTGACACATCTACTTTGACACAATCTTGTCAAAATTGCAAAGGTCAGATGTAATAATATTTTGTATTGTTGTTAAAATATGTAACAGACATTTCTAACCTTCTGAAGCCTTCCTTAACACCAATATACACTCTAGCAAATCATAGCAGAATGAAAACATTCTTTGTGTATTATGTTTATTATGTAATAGTTATAAATTCTTGTCACTGACCTTCATCCTATTATTGAATTTCTCTCCATTCTTTAATGTCAACTCCTCTCATGTGTTTGCTAGCACTTTCAAACATTCTCTACCCTCCTCATTCCATCCCAGAGTCAGCCCCTTCCTTGCTTCTCTTCACTGATATTGTCTAGCCTCAGCATGTACAATCACTGAAAATTATTCATAATATATTTTTATCATCTGTAAATCCATGTTTTGCCTTCACAGGAGATTTTGTAAAATATTCATAATAATTGGTACTCATTAAGTGTTGGACCAAAGATTGACAAAATAATTTCACAATTAATCCACAGGAATTTGAGAGCTACTCTTCTCAGATACTCACAGAGAGTTTAATTTTTGTATTCCTTCTTTACATTTGAGATTTTTCTATCACTTCTAACCGTCACAATGGCCACCTGTTCTTTCCTTCTTTTGTAATGTATGTGTCCTTTATCTTTTCAATGTTAGACTGTGAGTTCCATCAACAAGTTCCCAAATGAAAATATCCCTTTTTAAATTTTGTTTCTATTTTTTTTTTTTTTTTGAGATGGAGTCTCACCGCTCTGTCACCCAGGATGGAGTGCAATGGCACAATCTCAGCTCACTGCAACCTCTGCCTCCCAGGTTCAAGTCATTCTCCTTCCTCAGCCTACCAAGTAGCCAGGATTACAGGCGCACGCCACCACACCCAGCTAGTTTTTATATTTTTAGTAGAGACGGGTTTCACCATATTGACCATGCTGGTCTCGAACTCCTGATCTCATTATCCACCCACCTCAGCCTCCCAAAGTGCCGGGATTACAGGTGTGAGCCACTGCTCCTGGCCTGTTTGTTTGTTTCTAAAGTTGATAGATGCCTTGAACTAGGGGATCATTTATTATCATTATTTATTGACTTATTATGAAATGACTTAAGATGGCATAAAAATAATGGAGCCTGACATTGTCCTCGATCCTGTGTGTACGTGTGGCTGGTGAGTATGCACATAAGCAGCTCATAGATGGATAGATATATAGATGGTAGACTCTTTCAACCAATTTTAAATTGGATGCAGTCTTTCAATTTTGTTGCCTTCTGAGACTTTAAATGTACATTTTAGTTGATAATATAGCATTTTTATTATTTTAAAATGGCCCTAAAAGAGTGTTACATGTGGGATGGTGGTCAGAGGTAAGTATCAGAAATACACATCTCAAAACATTACCTAATAATGAATAATAGAGTTTTAAATAAGGGGAAAAAATAGCAGTGGGACAGAGGCCAGGAATGAAATGTATACCGCCTTTGTGTACATTACTCATAAGTATATAAATGAACTTGGTGAGTTTTTTCTTTCTTATACATTAAAATATCTTAAAGTCAAAATTTCTGCTTCAAATTGTCAAAATGTTGTTCGTATTTCCCAGGATTGTATATCTGAATAACAATTCTATTTATTTCAAATGATCTGCAGACTAACCTCAATGTGCAATGCACCGTGCTTAAGTGTTTTAGAATAGATTAGAAAAAAACACAGAGCTTGACCTAAAGATCTCCTCAACTGAAAAGATAGGTGTGGTAAGTACCATTGAGGGTAGAGAGTCACTAGCCCTGGACGATGGCTCTTGGACTTCAGAGAAGGGAAAGCTAATTTAACAGACTTAGGCCAATGATTTAGAAGTCCACTCTTTCAAAGAGAAATGTATATCCATTCTCACATACGACTATCCTTTGGAGGTTGGACCTGGGTTCATTATTCAGAAAAAATTGAAAGCTGAATCCACCAGGCAGGTTTAAGTGTGAATTCCCCAAAATTTATTTTCTGAGCATGCAAAATTTGATCTTCAAAATGTCAAATGTGTGCAGAAGACACTCTGTGCTGAGATGCACGCATCTGTTGAAGTGCCAACTGGTCTGGCCAAAGAAAGAACAGCTGCCTGAGTCTTGAGGCAGAGATAGGTTGGAGACATCTCTGCCTCCAAGGCTAGTTGACTTAAAACATGGTCGGTAAGAAGAAAAGCCTCACCCTTATCCTGTGCCTTGAGCATCAACATCTGTTTCCTAAGTTCTCAGTGAACAGCCTGCTCCTGTTTCTTCACAGAAAATATAAATAATCAGCATTTTTCAAATAGCAGCCTCATGGTACCTGCCAAACAGAGGCCATGTATTTAGCATGTATTTACTTAGACAAGCTTTCTTCCCATCATGGGCCTGAACAGAGTGTTCTACTCTGCTAGGTAGACACCTGGAGATTAATGCTTCAATTGCATTGCCAGGTATGCTACTTTTTGCTGTTATTCTCTTGTATGTCATTGTCTAAAATATATATATATATATATATATACATCATATGTTACATAAGTGAAGGGTGAGTTGTGGAGAGAAAGAGTTTCAATAGATCCTATAATTAGGTTTTCTATCTATTAGGTTTTATTAGGTTATAAAAATGAGCTCCATAATTAAGATTCTGTGGTCACCCCTCTTAAGGACTCAGTATAATATTTGTTGAATATGGTTGAAGTCCACCATTTGTATCATGGAAATGCCTCCTTGGAAAAGTACGTACATAAAGTCATTCTAAACATCTTAACCCTAGGCAACATTGCAAAGTAGGTTCGTGTTTTATCTTCAATGATGTCTTTTTTCTCTAAATCCTTTCTTCATTAGATTCTAATTTTTTGAATTCCCACACCAATGGGAAAACTAGTGCCTCCTGATGCCCCATCCCTCCAGTCACAGGGAAAAAAAAAAAAAAAAAAAGCTACTCTGATAAATTCTCACATTCAGCAAGTTTACTAGTCCTAAACAATGGGAACACAATGGATTGCTTCTGTCAAGTTGCCTATAGTCAAGTGAGGGCAACAGATATGTAAACAACACCTCCTCTCTACAATTACAGCCTATAATAATCAGTCTTACAATAAAAGGAAGCTCAAATTGCAACTGGAATACAAGGGGCATCAGTCACCCAGACTCTTTAGACAGCGTTCTAGAATTGGTGACAATTATTTTGAATCGTGACAAAAAATCAGACGATATCAAAGCAAAAATGGGTTTATTCCAAGCAGAGGCAACAGCATGTGCACAATCACAGAAATGAAAAAGGGGATGACCATCAGGAGTGTAACCCCTCCCAAGATGGGTTCACCTAAAGCCAGGTAGAGCCAGCTGGAGCCGAAATCCCAGATTCTGGCCTGTGGTTTTGGGCTCCACACACTACAGACAGGCCAGACACACAGTCCTGACCTCAGTCACTCTAACACTCCACAGAGTTTTTGTCCTAGAAAATCCACAAATTCTTCATGCTCCACCTCACTGATTAAATTAAAATTAAGCCCACTATTAGCAGTCATTTGAATTCTTTGTATGATCAGAACATCAAAAATAGGAAAATTGAATAATGATACAACTATAATAAACATTTCCAAGTACCACGTCAGGCACTGTTTATAGAATGCACACATATTAACTATTTTAATCCTCACAACCCTACAAAGTAGGTGTGCTGATTATCCATTTTGTGAGGCATGAAGAGATGGTGCTGATAAGAGGTGTAACTGGCATGCTGGGCCCAGCACCAACCTCCCACACCTCAGAGCACACATCATTTCTCTGCTTTGAGCTGAGGTTTCCGGGATCATATGCTTGGATGCTGCTCTCTGCCTGATCCCCAAATCCTAACTCTAGACTTCCTGATGGCAACAGAAGGAGCAAATTATAGACTTTAGAACATTTAGTTTTTATTCCTATTTTCAGGAATTAACCCACACCAGCCTCACAATGTCCCTAGAGAGCTATGTACAATTGTCCCATTTTATAAATGGAAAGCCACTGCAGGTTTCTAAGCAGAAGAGGAACAAAATCAAGTTTGCACTGTGCAAAGATCATTCCAGCTACAGTGTACAGAATGGATTAAAGAGAAGGAAGGGTGAATGTGGGGAGAGGGGTTAAGAGGCTATTGCAGTGAGGGGGGTGAGAGATGATGGTGGCTGGGCCCCAGGTAGGGGCAGTGAAAAGGACAGAAATGAGCACATTCAAGAGCCCTTTAGGAAGGGAACCCTCAGTTCATCCTCCACACGGCAGCAAGATTTGGAAGGCAAGTCAGATAAAAACTGTCCTCAATTTAAATCCTTTCAAAGGCTTCCCGGTGCCCTTGGGATGGAATCTGGAATGATTTCCAACAAGACTGTCTCCAGGCCTCTCTCTGCTGTCTACATTGCCAGCCCCTGGCTCTCTGTTTCCATGTTTTTCACGTGCTAATTCCTCTGCCTGAAGCCCTCTTCCTACAACTTCCACACTGAGGGCTCTTCCTTGTTTTTTAAGCCTCAGCTTAAATATCCCCTCCTCCCAGCAAACTTCCTGGACCATCCCATCAAAGTAAGTACCACACTATGGCCTACCTCAATGCCTCATCCTTTCCTTTCCCAGGCCTTAGAGCAATTTTTCATCATTTGTCTGTTTCTTGTTTACTACCTTTTGTTTGTCATGAAGAATGTAATATCATGAGAGCAGGAGACCTATCTGCCTTGTTCATCTAGCACAGTGCCTGCCCTGCCATGTAGGGAGTTCTCAGTAAATACACTTACCAAATTCACAAAGCAATACCTATGGACAGCTTGGGAAGCTCCCATTTTCTAGCAGGCAGAGTTAGCTGGGTGATGATGACCTTCTCCAACGACCAGGTTTGGTGGAAAATAATCAGATTTTAGGTCCAGAAGCTACGTGTTAAACATCCCCGAGATTTTTCCAAGAAGGTAACAAGAGCGAATGGCCTATAAATTTTCAGACAATATGTACAGCTTGCTAAATCGTCTTTTTACTGTATTGTCTGTTATACCCATATTTTGTTTCGATTTCTTAAAAGTTGCCAGCACAATGAGAGGCCACCATATTTAACTAGATGATCAAAATAGCAAAAGGTCAAATTGAGGTGCATTTTGATTACCGAGGAGATCTTTCTGATTACTAAGGGGGAGACCCTAAGGGATAGGTACAGTTTTAATTAGTTATTAAATTATTTCCTTTTACATTCTGGAGAATTTTCTATTTGAAATCCCACTTCCAGTGATTAATCTTTATCATTCTCCATAGAAGGCAATGTTTAGAAAATTGAATAATCCCTATATTCTAACTCAGGAAATTGAAGTAGGACGAGATTACCCTGGCCAAGAAAGAGAGTGATTTTATGGCTGAGTTGGTTTCAAATTCAGAGTATATCCCAGGCTTTCAACACTCTACTAATGAACTGTGTACTATTTTCATTTCTGTTTGCTTACATGAGTATTCACCGAGCCACTAGCACCATATAAGATCAGTATCCAAGCTACAAAGTCTTCTCAAATTGCTAACACCAGACATAGTTCAGATTTTAAATACCAGGAAGCAACTGGGAACAGCTGCTTTTGAATCAGACATAAATCTAAGCAATGCTGCCATATAGCAAAAGGGAAAAAAAGACCTTGTCTCATTAAATAGCTAACAGGAGAGTGTATCTGATAGTAAAATCTTGGCAGAACATAAAATACCTGTTTACTGCCAAAATCTAGTCACACAACATTAAGGTTACCTATTTAAGCACAGAGCACTGGCTTCTCATCATATGTAATTCTATCAAGGAGTCTCCCTCATTGCCTTTAGAGCGGGTAGAAACATGACTGCCAAGATAACCAGGACCCATCCTTACAGGAATTTATAGATAAAAATTAATTTCTCAAATGGTGTCCAAAAGCAAATCAGTGACTAATGGAGACTATTGAGCAAAAGCATAACCAACCTCCTGGAGCCTGTAGCAGCCAAAGCTTTTGAATAATTTTCCAGGGCACCTCCTCAGCAGAGCACGTAGACAAAATCCCGTCTGGGTGTTATCAACAGGAACTATACAGACATGGTCTGTTTATTTTTTTTCTTCTTCTTTTTCATGGCCCTCCTCCAATTATTGTATTTGGGTGTCTTCAGTTTGTTATAGGGCAACCAACTCATGACCAGAAAAAAAAGGTATGTGTATATATAGGTGTGTCTCTTTGTGTGTGTGTGTGTGTGTGTGTGTGTATATCCCTTTTTTTTTACTTGTACACAGCCAAAAGATAATTTCAAGAACAATCCTGGGGAAAAATATCCCATGGGATATTTTTAATCAAGTAGCACAACATTTCTGATATAAATATTGCATAGGGACTGCCATGAAAATAACCCATTAAGTAAAATATTCCAAAATCGAATCTAATAAAGCTGGATAGAAAAATCCATTCTTCTGCTTTGGAATAGAATGTATAATAAAACTAGGGAAATGTTCACATGCCATTAAACTAGACAAGCCTAGGGTAATCCAGGGCATTCACAGAAAAGCACAGTAAGAAATGGGAAAATGAAAGGGTGATAGCATTCTGCCATGGCCACGACTAATAGATCTACCTTCAAATAAAAGAAAAAGAAAATCAATTCAGTTAGAAAGATGTCAGGATGGAGCAATTATTCATGGCTAATTACTTCTTAAAAGATGATGACAATGGGTTAGTTTTCCCTGATATTGATGAAGGAAAACCTTTGGGGAAATCATTTGCAAAGGTTAGCAAGGATATGAATTATTCTCTGGTATGTTGGAAGGCAAAGCAGAGGGAAGAATAAGTAAAATACTAGTACAGCCTAGTGAAGGTCATCAAGACAACTGAGCTGATACTATGAATTACCGTTTTCTAAAATCCAAACCTGTCATCAACGTGTCTCACAGTGAATTATTTCCTAGAAAAGATGATTTGTTATGAAATATTCAGTAACTCACCAGACAAATGACTTTAAATAATTGTATTCAGTAGTACATTGTGAAAGCCAAGATTAGATGTAGTTGTTCTACCTATAAATTAAGAATCCTTTTGAAACAATTACTATAATACTATTTTAATGTGTGTTCTTGGCTTTGGCCTTAGAAAAGTTGGTGGTGTGTTTATTGACACCTGCTCACAGAATTCACCTGCAAAAAAATTTTAAAAATGGTGGTTTTTGCAGGCAGTCTTTGAATATAGGTTAATTATAGATTATAGCCTATAGCTCTGATCAAAGACCATGCATATTTGTAAGAAATGAACAGACTGTGGCATATTTGGTCTATTCATTTTCATCATCAAAAGCACCTATAACTAACAAGAGGAGATGTATATCAAAGAAAACCTTTCCCCTTGGTATGGTGAAGCAGGGGCTGCCTACTGTACACCAAGATTTTAAATCAACCACTATTGAAACTCTCTGTCCAAAATACATACACAGTTGGCTCTCTGTAGCCATGGGATCCACATCTGTGGCCTCAACCAACTACGCACTGAAAATATTCAGGAAAAACACAGACAGTTGTGTCTGTACTAAACATGTATAAATTTTTTTCTTGTAATTATTCCCTAAACAATGCAAAAAAACAACTATTTACATAGCTTTTACATTGTATTAGGTCTTACAGATAATCTAGAGATGATTTAAAGTGCGTGGGAGGATGTGAGCAGGTTATATGCAAATACTACATCATTTTATATAAGAGACTTGAAGCATCTGTTGATTTTCGTATCCTCAGGGGATCCTGGAACCAATCCTCCATGGATACTGAAGGGCGACTGTATACGTATATAAATGGATTTGCATATACTAATGTGTATCTATGAGATCATATTTAAGGTCATGTGTTACCCCCAGACAAAAAGACGTGCCACTGAGAACCATTAATAATGGCTGATGTACAGACACACTTTGAGCAGAAAACATGTGTGTATTTGCTCTTGTCTAAAGCACAGTGAACAAAATAAAGATTAGCTAGTACTGTTTAGTCATCCAGTGTTTGACACTAAACTTGAGTCAGTTACTGAGACAACAGGGTTAATTCCTGCTTGCACAGAAATTTATTTTTCCTGACTTGCTGAAACCACAGTTGCAAATCCTAGTTTGTAAAACAGTTAAATGATTTCATCTTTCATCGGGCATTTTACTAGTCTCCCCTCTCTTGTTATTTCCCACTACTCCAGGTTGACCGAGCAGTTCCCTGACCTTCCCAGCTAACCCCAGCACTCTGCAGCTTTTGCCTGAAGCAGTTTTAATTGTGTCAATCCCTCTACCTGCAGTGCTGTCTCTCCCTGCTCTCCCTTATATATCTCTTATAGACCAACACATACCTCTACTCTTTGTTACTGTAGCTTATTTATACCTCACTTATCTAGCACAACCCAGGAAGCCTTCTCTGACTGCAGCAGCCCACAGTGAGCCCACCATTCTCTGGCAGTCCATACTGTCAGACTTCACATTCTCTTACTACCTCATGTGATTATTTGTCTTTAATAATTATGTCAGTTATAAACCACTTGAAAGCAGGCCAGTGCATAACACATCTCTGTGTCCTTAAAAATAATAGCATCATATCTCATTTATAGTAGGGGATCACAATATATTTTGATTCATGAATGGATTGATTTTAAATGGCCTTCAATGTTTCTCCAGATTTTATGTGGGCAAATTAGCCTATAAGCAGATGGCACGCATATAAGCAATTAGATGAATTTCTGTTAACCATAACATACACGCCAAAATTCTACATCATGATGTTACTGGATAATAGAATTACTCTTAATCAAGTCAATAATGTGAAAAACAAACTGTAGAAAACAGTCGTTATTATCTTAGCTAAAATTTGCCCTCGTTGAGATCATTATTTTAAGTTCGGAAATTCAGTGATCAAGAAAATGGTAACTCCAAGTTAATTTTCCTTTCATTGTTCTTATTTAAGAATGTTCATTCATTGCTTTTCAGAAAAGCTATTAAGAAAGAGGAAAAGTTGAAGACAGAAGCTGAATAAAGAATTATTTCAGTGGAAGATACCTGCAATGAAACAACTCTTCCCTTCTTTTTAAAAACATTTCTAGAAATGGGGGGAAAAAAATGAAGAAACAGATCGAGGAGGTGTCAGACTCTAACACTCTCAAACCTGAATATGGAGTACAGTATAATGAAACAACAAAGCCCCCTTGCTAAGTCTTATCAAACATTTCTGAAAACATCCATTAGCCTCTTTTTCCTTTCAATATGTGACTGTTCTGCCAGAGTGTTGCTTCTTAGCTGGACATTTTAATTCAACAATGAGAAAGAAAACCCTCCTTTTACCATCTTAACAGAATCAAGACATTAATGGGATCAAATTGTCATGGTCCAGAGGGATTCCAATAACTGATTTTCTATCCTCAGCTGTGTAAGGGAATTCACCATGTCTATTTGTTCATGCATATTATAAACATTTTCAACGTCTTTTGTGAAAATTTCATTATAACCAGCTAAGGGCATTGGTTTTTCAAACCTCTGTAAGTGTTAAGAAGAGTTTGGGTAGGCTCTCTTCTGAATAAAAGAATGATTGCTCTGATTGTTCTTCCTAAGGAATATTTTAAGATTATGAATGCATTGTATCATGTGCATTTAACTCAACTCTACTTTTTTATGAGCATCTAGTGGGCTCTTAAAAACACAATAAAATTTGAGCTAAAATTCCACAAAAACTCAGATAAGAGAAAATTACCTATTTCTGAATCCTCTTCGGAGAATGTTTTAGAGAGTTTGAAAAAGGACATTGATGGATTCCTGCAGAAGAAAGTTTAAGAAGTAATAATATCTGAGCTGAGTGGAAAAAAAACAAAAAGATGCTGAAGTGTTTCCAGTGTATTCTGCTGATGCTTTAAGTTCTACACTGTAGTAATTGGAATGGGATTTCATTACGAGAAGTTTTTACCCAATCACACCAACAGCATCCTTGTCAGAGTGATGGAGACTAAGCATACCTGTGATGACCATTACCATCTAGTCTCCAGGGAAACAACTCACGAAGTTATCAAAGCTATAAAAGTAGAGAGGAAAAGCATAACATGCCGCCAACAAGCCCAGCACTCCAAAATGCTTAAAGCTTTGAAGCTTTAAAATAAAATAAATAAATAAGTTACAGAATTCCACCTAAACAGTCATGAAGAAAAATAGAGACTTTATTTTGAAGATTTTAATACTACAAACATTTCCCTTGAGAAATATTACTCATATTTCTTTTTTCTTCAAAGAATATACAGATTTAGTAAGATTGTCAAGTACAGTGCAGTTGAAAGTTTAGGTAAAGTTAAAATTAGCCATCAATGCAGATAATTCTATTATAAGTTCTTTAAATATAATAATTATCTGTGCTTCTTTCATGTTTCTATTTTTGCTTCCAGAGGTGTGTGTCTAAATAATACTTGGGCAAGACATTTAATAGAAATCTGTTATATATGATGGCAAAATTCTCAACTCCAAGCTCTACACCTGGGATGCACATTTTCCTTCTTGTCCAGGGCTGTCTTTGAAATTCATGGGCTCTTAATGCAATGTGGTAAGTGGTTTAAGGGCAAAAGGTGGTGTTAGCTGGTGGATCTTTTTTCTTGCCTTTTTAGTGATCCTCAGTCCAACTCAATCTGAGAGGCAGTCTCCTGTTTTAAAGTTCCTGCTTAGTGAGGAAAGATGGAGTGCCCTAAATCTTTACTACCATAGGCAAGAGGATGTGCACACCAGTACAGCAGCCTCAAGCCTGCCTTCTTCAGAGCTGGACTTTCCCAGCTTCTGCCATGTTGCCCTCAGGGCTTAATGGCGTTGGTCAAGCCTAAACCACTCTGGTTCTAGCTGGAATTGACCAACAGTGGACCAAGAACATCTGGTTTGTACCTCCTAACTTGACTTACTCTGTGAGGTAAGAAAACCAAACTTAACTATCGCTAGCAGAGTCCAAAGACAAAGGAGAGAACAAAGGTGAGAGGGGTAATTTTAAAAACTTCAAATAGCAGGTGGTTCTGAGTATTTATTTTATAGTAAATACAGCAGACTCCTGTTGTCTGCCTAGCCCCCATCTTCAGCAGAGCTGAAGCTCTGCTCTTGAGGGTCAAGGAAGGCAGGGGCCCTCTTCTCTCCCAGAAAAGAGAGAGAACCCTGCCTAGGGAAGAGGGAGGATGACAAGGACAGATCTGTACATCCCTGGAACTCTCTGAGCCCAGAGTTCATTCCTTCTCCACTTTTAGAGTATTCTTCCGCTTTAAATATACATATTCTATCCTCGATTCTTTTTTCCCACTCCAATAACTCTCTTCGAAAAAGTCTGGACCCTTAGCTCCAATGATCAGGGAGGATTCAATTTTTGTGAAGGCAGAAATTTATGCAATTTTGAAGAAGAATGCAAAGTTGCAAATACGAAATTAGGTACGAAAGTGAAGGTTTACTAAGAATAAGAAAAGAAAACACAACACATTAGTGGGTAGGTCATGGCTGGTCCTAAGTGCTACCCACCAGGCCCCTTCTACCATCAGAAGATTTAGACTGGGGCTGCCACTGCTACCAAAACTACGACGCCTACCCTCATTCCCACTCTGTCGATTTCCTTTTTACATAATTGTGCTTTAGAAAATTTCCCCTTTTGCAAATAAGGTGCCTAGTTAGTTGAGAGATTTCACTAAGGCTTATGGGTCTTTTGTGCAATATTTCATTAAGCTGTTGTATATCCTGCTTGATAACTACGAAAGGAAATGAACACAGTTATTACAATTTTAAAAAATCTTTCGGACAAATCTTTAGTTTCTTTTTTCCAAGGGTTCTATTTTGTTTTACATACATTTCTAAATCACAACCACACGTAAAAATGAATTTTATTTTAAAGCCTCACCATTGCTCTGTAAAATGCACATAGATTTGCAAGATAGATAAAATATAGACTACAAATTGCTCTCAGTAGTTAAAATTCAATTTCATTGATGAAATTATGGGAAAAGGTTCATTTTCTGGTGCTGTCTTTGGGTTTTTTGAAATCCTGGTTGCTGGCTTACTCACTAATTTGGTAATTTGCAATAGGCTTCCCAGTCATTAGTGCAAATTAGCAAGGTTTAGCTATAATGTGAATATTAATATCTTCATTTAGAACCATTCCACGTGCTTTCTCCTGGTTTCTAAGGACAAGTTGTTTTTTGAAACCTTGGAAAAAGGCTATACAAAATACATGAATATGATGTTTATGAAAAGGCATTTGGTAGCCCACACATTATTTTTCATCTCCTATGAATAAAATGTCAGTGACTTTGGTAATATTGTATTTCCAAAGCCCCAAAGACTGACAGACAGCCTCATGCACATATTGTGCTATATTAAAGGAATATTGGTCCTTGGCTAGAAAGGATTTTCTAACCCAGTCTGAGCAATAACCACTTGATCACACATCTCGCTGGAGTCTAAGCTCCTGATAGCAGAATATGTGCCTCTCATTTGCTGGCTCCAAGCCCTCACTCAGCATTCTGCACAGTCACTGGGGCTGTGTGCCTTCAGCTACATGACCTCTGGGGCATGCTGGAGAAATGTTGCCTTCTGTCCATGACCCTTTTAAGACCCTTTAATGTCTTCCAAAGTTGTCACCGTGGCGCTCTCTCGCTTTCATAATTCTCCCTGACAACCACTCCTCCTCAATGCCTGCTTTCACTGTAGTACTATAATTTAAGTGCATGCCACAGACTTCCACTGTCAGTGTATTTTTTCCTAATAGAGCAACACTGGAATTTTTCTTGCAAATACACCAAAACTAGTAACTCGTGAATTTCTTAAGGATAACCTTCTCAGCCTAGAACCGCATATGGCTTCGCCTGACTCAGGCCTCAGAGAATTCCGATGTTTTCTCCCCATTTCTTTCCTAAATGTGGCATGATTTAAATTTAATACTTGTAATCAATCAGCTTTCAGGCAAGAATGATCACATGAAACAGTATCCTCATGAAAAAGAAAGATAAATGTACCAGCTGAGACCTCCAAATAAGCCAGTAAGATGGATGGGGGCATGAGAAATCACAGTTCCTTATTTTTCTGAATTAAATCACCTTAAACTTATGGTTCTAATATTCCTGAAAGAATATTGAGGTTTAGATTTGAATCTCTGACACATCTCAAAAACTCAGTTTCCCTTAGTTGTAAAATGAGGATAAATAATATGATTTCACAAGGCTATAGTAAGCCCTAGGAAGAAATATATGTAAAATACTTAGCCCAGAGCCTGGTGCATAGTTGAGCCTAAATAGATAGTGATGTTATTGTCTTAATTGAGTGTATTATTTATGAGGTATGTGCCTGATTGTCCACTCTGGTCCTCGCTGGGGCCCTGGGGTTGACTACGAGTGAAATAGTCATTGACAAGGTTAGGCTCCTAATCCAAGAAGGATTCTGAGAGTAGCATGTGTACAAAGAGGCAGAGAGGCAAGCCAGCTCTGGATTCTTTCAGAAATTCTAAGACTCATAAAACAAGAGATTGTCCATACTGAATTCAAAGGGCCAAGTGCAGGAAATGTTAGGGCCAAGATTTCAGAGTTGGGATGGAGATGAAGTCAGAACAAGAACAAATGGGGCACAGGTGACAGCCATCCTGCACCTTAAATGCAGGTGCCTATTTCCAGCTTACTCCTCTGAGCCAGTGAACATGTGGCTTTTGGACAGGTAGGGCAGGTGTAAAGGGTCCGAAACGGGACAGAGAACATAGAATAGAAGGGATAAAAATGCTTTCAGCGGCCAGGCGTGGTGGCTCAAGCTTGTAATCCCAGCACTCGGGGAGGCCGAGGCGGCCAAATCACGAGGTCAGGAGATCGAGACCACGGTGAAACCCCGTCTCTACTAAAAATACAAAAAATTAGCCGGGCGTGGTGGCGGGCGCCTGTAGTCCCAGCTACTCGGAGAGGCTGAGGCAAGAGAATGGCGTGAACCCGGGAGGCGGAGCTTGCAGTGAGCCAAGATTGCGCCACTGCACTCCAGCCTGGGCGACAGAGCAAGACTCCGTCTCAAAAAAAAAAAAATAAAAATAAAAATAAAAATGCTTTCAGCCCACCTGAGCTATTTTTTTAAATGCTGCATAAATACATCTCTAATACTACCACCTTTGGAAAATACCTGTCTTCAAAGCCTATCTTCCTGAAAGACCACATTTTCTATAGACCAGCAGTTCAATTTCCTGAAAATCCCACACCTGCTACCCAAAGTCACATTCCCTGCTGTGCAGAGGCAGCCAACAGATCCAACAGCTGTGTACACTTGAACTGCATGGCAAAGTGACCCTGTTGGGGCAGAGGGCTCTGTAGAGCATCCCTCAGAATCGCCTCGGCATGCCCTCTCCAGCTGCAGTCAATCTGTCAACAGCCTTTGTTGGGCATTTGTCCTCAGGGCTGTGGACAGTTGTGTGAACCAATGTGGGGTTCTTTCCAGGAGAGAATGAGATGTGACCTCCTCTACACAAATGTTTGGGCAGCCCCTTCACATGGTTAAAGGCCCTTCTCCCCGCCCTATCTCTTGCTATTGTGTGTCATAACTTTCCTACAGCCACCATCCTGGTGCATCTGTAAATGTTTAATACTTTAACACAACATGCCTCCTCTTTAGACTCCTCATGCCTGTTCTTGAAATTCACTGAACTCTTTCCCCACAAGTTATCACATGCTTCCTGCTGGTCAATGTGCACCCACTTCAAAACTTAATTTTTCAGTGTAGTGTTTAAGGGTTTAGTCTAGGGAAGGAAAAAAGAGAGAAAAAGAAAAAAGTGAAAATGTGAGCTTCATGAAAAGGGAAAATCAGAACAGATTGCAATAAAGCTAAACTGTCTA
The DNA here is from genome assembly GCF_006542625.1 of Nomascus leucogenys. Lineage (NCBI taxonomy): Eukaryota > Metazoa > Chordata > Mammalia > Primates > Hylobatidae > Nomascus > Nomascus leucogenys. The sequence goes on along the minus strand of NC_044385.1, from coordinate 79,325,066 downwards.
TTCATTTTAATCAAATGCTATAAATTTCTAAGCATAATGTTTGACAGTAAACTGTCATCAAAGCAACAGACTCATTATAAAAATGCTAAGGGTATATAAATTTCATTGACTGCTTATCATTAACTGTATGGGGTGCTGATAGGAAATGCCTGGTTATAATTTATATTTCACTAATAAGGTCCATTTTAGAGTATAGCTGTCAAATCTATTACTCACCTTTCCCCAGTTTTATGGTTGTTCTGGACAGCACTGAAATTGAATGTTAAAAGTGTGGTTTCAAGCGTTATCTTTTCCTCTAATATCTCATCCTTGCATATTGAAGCATGCTTCACCTTTAATCAGAACTCAACAGCCAGATTGTTTTTCAGAAAGTAAACCAAAAGGTGGGGGGGGGAGAAACATTCTTTTTAAAAGGCAAGACAGAACAGAGTATTATTTGCCCACTTTCAAAATGTAAAAGGTAAAATGCAATTATAATATATCCCAATTATTTTATTCTTCAACATGCTATCCATATTAATAATTTTGGGATGAGGGTTTTGGTGGTCTGGGGGAGGTGGCTGTAGTGACAAAAAGCTGCCAATAAGTTACTACCCTTTGGTAGGCACAAGACTAGGTCCTTCCTCTTAGGTTATTTTATTTATCTTAAGGCTGGTTCAAGGACTTCAAGAAGTTTAATCAAGAATTATACCACATACTCATAACCTCCTAATAAGGAAAAAAGTCATTCATCCCACACACGATGTGTAGAGCACGGTATGTGTGCAAGGAAAATATTAACACAAATACCAAAAGAAAGCAACACAATGTTTAACTGCCAGCACACTTTAGGGTCCCTATTGTTGGTATGCAAAACACTGAAAAAGTCTCAGTAAACGTTAAGTTTTCATATTTTTGGCATGTGATAAATGGAGTTACGTGTTGACTCTCCAGTGCACCAGTTCTTGTTCACTAGACACTTCCAAGGTATCAAGAAATAGAAAGAAGATTCTAGAATGTATCAAGCTTATGCATTAGGCAAGGATATAAATTGAAGGCCACAGTGGGAGTTGAGTTTTGACAAAATGTCAAATCAATGAAGAATAGGTTTAGAGTAATGAAATCACAGAACTACTAGGTCAAGACCAGCTCTGAACTGAGGAGTTCAAATGTGGCCGGTCTAAGATAAAGTCCACTGGACAAGGAGTTGTCCCCAGCCAGTTGGATTTGACTGTGAAATGCTTCCTCTTTGATGGCCATACCCTTTGTGTATGTAATGCAATAGTATTTATGAGTTCTCCTAGACCCAAAAGATTATAAATTTTAAGAATGAAGTCACTGAATGGCAGTACCACTCCACAGAGGCACTATTCTCAGAGTCAGTGCCCTTGGAACTTCTGGTGTTTCTAAAAACTAATGCCACTGTCTAGAGGACAAGTGGGAACTATGTTGCACCAAATTCAGCTCCAATGGGTCTGGGTTTCCAATCCTCCAAATAGATCATTTAGGTCAAAATCAACATGATAGATTATGGAGAAATTAGTTGTTCATGTCATTGATGCTTAATGTTAGTATCCTACTACTACGCCCTCTGAACTCTGCTATAACTCTCCAGAAACTTCCCCTTAGGCAACAGCTCTTTAACTAAAAATTGTGTAACTTCTACTAGATGCCCATCTTGCTGTTTTCCTAAATATTTTGAGAATTCTACATCTCCTCTTAAGATCTTGTTCCCTTTCCATTCTATGCAACCAACTAGCATTCAGCTTATCCTCCCTTTGTCCTGAGCCATAAATCCTTATCTACTCTGTCTCTTCTAGTCTCCCCTTCAGCCTTTTAGTGAGATGAAAAGAGCACTAGTGTATTTAGTCAACCTGAATGAAATCCTGCCTCAAACATCACTAGATATTTAACTTGAAGAAAGTCACTTAACCTCTCTGAGCCTTTTTCCTCATTATCAAAATGAACATGTAAATCTGATCCAGTGTGCCCCTGCTCAAATATGTTCAATAGTTCACAACTGCCACAGGAGTAATCTCAGCTCTTTTCCACTTACATTTGACATATTCTCAAGGGCACAACTAGCTTTTATAGTCACTCAGAGGAGGTTACAGATAGGGTATTGGAGATGTGTAATTGCTACTCCCCAACTGCCATTTGTCACAACTTCTATGATAAAAATCTCTTATAGTGTATAAAGGCTAAGTTCCTTTGCTTGGCAACCAAGGTTCTTCATAATCTGCCTGCCTCTGCCTGCCCGTGTGTAGTCCCATCTAGCCCAGAACATCTCCCCTCCAAGTGCCCCCACCCCAACACACACACACACACACACACACACACACTCTTTAATACCCAGCAATACTGAACAACCGTGCTTTGAACAACCATGCTCTCTTTTGCCTCCAGACCTTGGTATATTTTCCTCCTCCTGAACTGTTCTGTTTTCTTTCTTTTTTTTTTCTTTTTTTTTTTTTTTTTTTTTGGTACAAACCTCTAATTGTCCTTGAGGTCTCAATTCAAATTCTATTCTGACCAAAAATTTCCCTGACACTGCCCACCCAAGCAAACTGTGATTCTTCTACATCTATCCTCTTTCTATAATTTAAACCCTCTCTTACAGCAGTTATCACTGGTGCTTATTTGCAAGGCTAGCAGCCCCCTAGATGTTAAACTTTTCAAGGGACTGTGCCGTTTGATCTCATTTCCAGATGTGCATAGTACCCAGCACATTGTAGTTGCTCAATAAATATTAGAAGGATAAATGAATGTTATCAATTGTTCTATAAAACCTAACCAGAAACTTCAAAAAGAATAAACTATTGTTCAATTTTGCAGCTACGTAAATATGGCATTGGTCTCATACATCCTCCTGGCACTGTGTTCATAATGAGAGCTGAATAACAATTTGCTCAGATCATCCCAAGCCAAATGTAACTTCATCTAGGAACTTATCAAAATTGACCACATATATGAAGTCACACAACCCTTATAGAGTCATACAGGATCAAACTGTGCAACAGTCACACTCACTGGAGCCACTGACTCTACAGAGTGGGGAATGGAGGTAAAAAGATGAAGACAGCAATTTGGTGCTTCTGAGGATCCATGAACATTACACAAGGAAAAACTGTGCTGTTTAATATTTGGTCACATACCTAATATTAGCCAGATATTTCACTAAGGTGAGAAAGCACATACCATAAATCCATCTCCATAGGTGGAAAAAACTTCAATGCATATATATCATGGATAGATAAATGATGATATGACTTCCTTAATGGAAGCAAATGTGTGTGTGTGCGTGCATGTGCGTGTGCGCATGTGTGTGTGTGTAAACTATGCAACTAAATGCTTCTAGATAGTCTAATCTGGCCAAAAAGACAGTCAGAATCAAACCTGCATGCGACAAGCAGAGTAGTAGAAGAAATAAGGCAATCCTCCTCCTAATTTAAGCTCACCTTCTTATTACCATAAACCAGTGAGAGTATGCAATTCAGTTAGAAACACTGAGATAACAATAGCCTCAGAAGTGCTCCTGAAACTCCAGACATGCTAAGCAAAGAAAAGCAATTTTTATTTTTTGCTGATAAATGGTTTAATCAAACCTAACAGATGAGGCAATATATTTTAAGAACATTTTGTTGTTCAGATCATGGGGTCAGTAATTTTCTTTGGTTGAAACACATTACGGTGTAACTGAATATGTGTTGTTGGGGGGTGGTGAACTAGTGAGGGAGGATGACATAGATTTCCTGCAATAGGTAGTGTATTATGTTCTATCTAGAAAATATTTTATAATTCTTATGTTTCAGAAATGTTATAAGAGGAGAAAGGCATCAGAATTGATAGGTTTCCTGTGATTTTGCAGAAAGAGAATAAAATAGCAATGCAACATTATGTCTCTCAAAAAGAACACAAAAAAATAAAAACTAAGGTAATAAAAGAATAGATGTTAAATTTTAATACAGCTTTCAAAATTCAACACATCTTGTATATGGTAGGAAGCCAACTTTGGCAAAAATAAATGATCACTAAAAATAATGATCAGGTCATCAAATTACTGTCATGTAATTTATACAATTTAATTCCATAAAAGAGATGATCCTAGGCTGTAACGTTAGAAAGACACTGCTTTTCATGGCCAGCTATCCCTATGTCATAGCCAAGAGCTTCCAGCATTCAAAGCTGTGTATCATGTGCTTACGGATTTTGCTTTATGTTTTTGCACAGGCTTTTTTTGTGCATATATATATATATATATATATATATAATTTCAATAGTTTTGGGGGTACAAGTGATTTTTGATTACATGGAAGAATTGTATAGTGGTGAAGTCTGAGACTTGAATACACCAGTCCTGAGTAGTGTACGTTGTACCCAATGTGTAGTTTCTTATGCCTCACCCCCTTCCCACCCTCCCTCTTCTGAGTCTCCAATGTCTGTTATATCACTCTGTATGCAATTGTATGCCCACAGGTTATCTCACTTATAAATGAGAACATATGGTATTTGGTTTTCCATTTCTAAGTTATTTCACTTAGAGTAATGGCCTCTAGCTCCACCCAAGTTGCTGCAAAAGACATTATTTCACTCTTTTCATGGCTGAGTAGTACTCCATGGTGGATATGTACCGCATTTTTTTCATCCACTCATCAGCTGATGGGCACTTAGGTTGGTTCCATATCTTTGCAATTGCACAGGCCTTTTTATATGCCTGAGAATAGACACTTCTAGAACCACACTGACTATAACTTTTTTTTTTTTTTTTTTTTTTTTTTGAGACAGAGTCTTGCTTTGTCTCCCAGGCTGGAGTGCAGAGGGGCGATCTCTGCTCATTGCAAGCTCTGCCTCCCGGGTTCACGCCATTCTCCTGCCTCAGCCTCCCCAGTAGCTGGGACTACAGGTGCCCGCCACTATGCCCAGCTAATTTTTTGTATTTTTAGTAGAGACGGGGTTTCACCGCATTAGCCAGGATGGTCTCGATCTCCTGACCTTGTGATCTGCCCGCCTCGGCCTCCCAAAGTGCTGGGATTACAGGCGTGAGCCACCGCGCCCGGCCCTGACTATAGCTTTTAATGGACAAACTCAGCGTGTGTTTATACAACATTGCTATGGGATAATGAAAGCTCTTCCCGTTTGCAGAGCACTTATGGCTTTCAAACTACTCTCACACACACTGTCCACTGTCCTTTCAAATTTCCAACAAACCTGGGATGCATACAGGATAGCACTATCTCATTTTACAGATGAAGACACTGAGGCTGAAGTCAACTAGCTTTGGAGAATCTCTAACTAGATCTCCCAAGGTGTTTCAACTCCAGCCCAGGGCTCCTGTCGCCCTCACAGCTGCCAAGAAAGAGAGCTTTGCAGATGTTCCATCGTGGATTTGAGTATCAGCTTCATCAGTTCCAACACTGGACTACTGTGAGGATATTGCCAAGTCTTCTACCTCCTGGCCTTACAGAAAGCTGATCTCAGAAAGCCTCAGCTCATACTCCCTTTAGATTCTCATTCAGCTACATCCCCTGGAGGTGCTAGAGGTTTCTGCAACTAAATAGGGCAGAAATGCTAGGAAGATAACCTCCAAGACATAAGACTTCTAGGGCAAACAACTGCCCCAGTTTACCCAGTTATCCCAGGACTGAGGGATTTCCTAGTACATGAGACTTTCAGGGCTAAATTAAGAGTGAGAGCTTTCCTGGGAAGCAGGATTTAAGGAACAGTCCCGGGAAAATCAGGACAGTTGGTCACCCTAGTTTTCAAAATTCCAGTTTAGTGTTTTTAGAAACAAGGACTTGACTCACCAAAGGTGTTTGGAATGCTCTTCCCATCTATTTCCAATTCACCCATCAATAAAATTTAGGAAAGACTCATAAGATGAGCCCATTTATGAAAGACCCAGTTTAGGGAAAAATTGAAACTGAACTCACCCTTTATTGAGCATTTATCTTAATTTCAATCATTTGTTTAACGTAATTGTTAAATGTTTTGTGCTTCATGATAAGCTAAGTATTAGAGAATATATTGTTAAACAATCAAGACTTAGAACTTGCCATCAAACAACTAGAAAGATAGATGACAAGAAATGAAGCATCTATACTTTAATATGGAAAAGACAACGGATGCTATGAGAGGACAAAGAAATAGGCTGGGCACAGTGGCTCACGCCTGTAATCCCAGCACTTTGGGATGCCGAGGCAGATGGATCACCTGAGGTCAGGAGTTCGAGACCAGCCTGGCCAATATGGCGAAACCCCATCTCTACTGAAAATACAAAAAAAAAAATACAAAAAAAATTAGCCAGGTACAGTAGCACACGCCTGTAGTCCCAGCTACTTGAGAGGCTAAGGCAGAAGAATTGCTTGAACCCAGGCAGCAGGGGTTGTAGAGAGCCGAGATGGAGCCACTATACTCCAGCTTGGGTGACAGAGCGAGACTCCGTCTCAATTAAAAAAAAAAAAAAAAAAAAAAAAAAGACACGAAGCACACTATGTCTGGAAGAAAGAAAAAGGGAGTGGACATTCAAGAAAGGAATTTTGAATGAAGAGATGTTTTAGCTCATGGAACTTAGTTGAGTATACAGAGGAAAGGGCATGAGGCTTGGGCTTGGCTGGAACAGGATACTCCCAGCAAAGAATAAGAGGCGCAAAACCTAGGAGGCAAGACAGAACATGGTGCATTCAGAGTCTTAGGGCAGGGAATTCAATAGAGGAGCATCAGGAGATGGTTCTAGAGAGGCGAACATGATGGACTTTTACACCATGCTAAGGAGTTAAGACTTTCTCCTGTGTGCAACTAGGAGCCACTGATGGGTCTTAAGCAAGGCACACTCTGGTTTCAATTTGAAGAATAGATTTGAGAGAAAAAGGAGTAAGACTAGAATGCAGCAAGACAGGAGCAAGTGCTAAAAACTAAATGAGGAACCGCAGTGGCTTGTACTAAGGTAGTGGCAGTAAGGATAGAGAAAAATGTACAGATTTTAAAAAATATAAAGGTAGTAGAATAAGTACAACATGATAATTGATTGAATATAGTTTGTAAGGTAAAGGAAAGACTCTAAGATGCCCAAATATGTTGATAGAGGTAGAGATAGATATATCATACCTGTGTGTATATATAATGAATTTATGTTTCTCATTCTTAAAGCAATTGTGTCCCATACACACAAACTTTAAATTTTGCCTGAGTAATAAATAGAAGAGCTTGGGATTCTGTAGCCAGCTCCTGCTACTACCTCTTTAAAATATTCAGGAAATACATGGTTATATTAGTGAGGACTTCTGGAGGAGATTCTCTACAGAGGCTCTTGCAGAGTTGGTTATATATTTCCATCTCATCCCATCTCTCTCTTCCAGTGAGTTATTTAAAGAAAAAGACTGTTTCTTATTTATTACAGAGCCGTGCACAGTAGGTGCTCAATAAGATGGATGGATGGATGGATGGATGGATGGATGGATGGATGGAAGGATGGATGGAATGAAAGGAATAAATGGATATTAACCTGACCTCAAAGGATTGAGGAAGAATGGCCATGAATTCATGGAAATTAACAAGTAAATAGTGCTTTATGGTGAAAAGAGATTTATGGAGAAGGTACTGGATTAAATGGTCTACTGGTTCAATTTTGTTTTGTGGAGTTTGACCCTTATCAGTTGATTCTCATTGCTTAGTATTTATTGAGCCAGATTTTCTCTGTACTTAAGCTACTCCCTGGGAGAAGGTTAGGCACTTCTGGAAGCTGCATTAACTCTTTCAAGCCACTAGGGTGCTATTCAATGAATTACTTTTCAGTAATTAAAGATGCTGCAACACAAAAACACAATGTGCTGGGAAATTGAGAGCTAATCTCTCTCTTGCCTTCCGCAGCTGCCTATTTCTGATTACCGAAAAGATAGGGTGCAACTATGTGGGGATTACACAATGACAGTCATTCCTGGTTTCACATAGGAACCTACAGTAGTCCCCTCCTAAAGCCCATGAATTTTTCACATTAGAGAACAAAGATTAGCAGGATCAAGTGACTAAAGCACTTAACAGCTTTAATCCTTATTCCTGCACAAATTCACTCTGTGGTCTTGTACTTATCTCCTTCAAACTCTTTACACCTTCTTTGCTCCTCTCTGTGCCTCTGCAGGATGATAAGAGCAGTTGTGAACCCAGGACAACCAATATCTCTAATCTTTTTTCTCCTGATATTAAAAAATATATATACAGCTAGTTTTGAATGACTGCCTCTCTTTCCTGGTACCTACATACATGCCTGAAATCAGTTCATTAAACAGGAATGGTTTGCCCTCCACCCCACCTCGCTTCTTTAAAGCCAGTGATATTCACCTTCCATTGTCAAATATCTTGTGCTGCTAGTTTGCATCTTTAATTACCCAGAGCACTGGTCTTGTTTTATATGACTTACAACAAGCAGTTTTGTTCTCAGTTCATTTAAGCAAAATCATCCCTGGTTTGAGCCAAGACATATTCAATATACAATTACCTGGTGGGTCAGGGCGCTGCCATTTTGTCATTTTTACTGGCATTTTCTCCATTATTGCTAAGTACTGAGCAGTCCAAGCTGTCAGAGCCACATGGCTGGCCTGAAACTTAATTTTCCTAAATTGCACAATTCTTCAGAAACAGCTTATCCCCCAAGCACAGTCCCCTTGACAAGGGGCAAATAGGGTTAAATTTCAAACTGAGTTATACAGAGCTTGCCAAGAGCAATGGTAGAAGGAAGCAATTAAGCAGAATTTGGGTTTGCAGGGTGAATTAGACTTTTAGAGACAATGCAGAATTCTGTGTCAAAGTGGCAGCTCAAAAGCCTTTGAGTAGCAAGAGGTTTTAGATTATGTAGTGCTGGAGTAAAAGGAAACCGGCAAGGTGAGGAAAAGAAATGCTTACTGAAGACCTGTTATTTAAAAGACAGTGTGTTCCATTTTTATATGCATTATTTCATTAATTCTGATAACCTTTAAGATAAATATTTTTATTCCCATTTTACAGATGAGAAAACAGAGGTAGAAAGTTTAGTGGATTGACCAAGGATTGCACAGTTAGTAAGTGAGGCAATCTTATTCAAACCTAGCTCTTCTGAATCCATGCACAATGTTCCTTTCAGTGAACCACCTTGGAGATAGTTTAAAAGAAGTTTTCTTGTAGCAAAGGACTAATAATCCAGCATTATAGGCTCCCTGATTAAAAGTCCTGAGATATAACCGAGGAATACAAAATGCCCAGAGTTAATCTTTCCTAACCTTCATCCCATTATCCTCAGTGCCACTCATCTGCTTTCTGCCTTGCCTCCAGGTGATCTAAGAGAAGCATGTCCTAGGAGAGAAGAATCTCCTATTCCTATTCTGGGTAACATCTTAACTCCCTGCACTTACTTCTCATGAGGAGAAGCCCTTTGAAGTCCAGTAAGCTACCCAGTCCCCAGCACCTGGGGAATTTGAGAAAACACAAATCAGCTTAGCCACTTGCATTGCATTAGCCTCAAAGACAAACTGTGCCAGCTTTTAATGAAGAGCAAAACAAGATTACTATTTCCTAAACCAGAGTGTCTCTGTGAGCAAGTGCACACCTCAGAGCACGTTGAAATCCAAATGCTAATTATTTAGAGAGAACCTGACAATTTGCCCAAGTCTTTGCTCTCTGGCCTGCCACCTCGCTTGCTCGGTCTCTCTCTCTCTTACTCTAAAGGATTGAGAATTTGTTTTAAGCAAGATTTATTACTCTGTCATCATCAGATATTTCTGTTTTTGTTGTGTGAAGATAGAAGCTTAGACTATGAATTCATAGCCACTAGTGGTCTACTTGAATGTAAAAACTGGGGCAAGCCTAGAGATCGGACTGTTCTGACCAAATATGTGCAATAGCTGCATTTCTACTCAGGTAGCATGTCTCACCTGGTCTCTCGGTGAAGCAGAGTTCAGCCCATGCAGTTCTGGACCATGGCAGGTGGCCACGAGTCTCCTGATAGCATTTTGTCCCACCGCTCATGCTCCCTGCCCACCTGCTTGCCACACCTTTTCACAACCTGACAAGTTTACACATACATGAGCTTTGGGTCAACCCACATTGCCCAACAGCGTGGTGAAGAATTAACTTCACCCAGTCAGAAGTCTGGCCTTTTTCCTGGCACCTTAGAAGCAGCCTCTAAACCCTTGGAATTGCCCAACTGATAGTGGCGCCTTTGTTATTCATCATGGTCCCTCAGACCATACATGACCATCTGTGCCAACACAGTGACTCACAGCGGGTACCTGACAGTTTATGCTAAAGAGATGATATGGGGTGGAGCCAGCCACATGGATAGGTTTAGGATGGGGTCATGCCACAAACAGCAAACATGAGATTAAAGAGTTGGAACTTTAGGTCAAGTGAAATCAACCTGACCTCTGGAGAGGAAAGGGCTGGAGACTGAGCTCAACCATGTGGGGAACAACTCAATCAATTATGCCCATCAAATGAAACTTCAATAAAAACTCCATAAACTAAAGCTAGGATATGTTTTCTAAGTTGGCAATGTTCTGCACATTGCCACACATTGATGCCAGGAAGGTGCTGTGTCCCTGAGAAGATGAAAGTTTGGTGTTTAGGACCTTCCCAGTCCCAGATTTTACCCTATGTGTCTCTTCCATTGGCTGGTTCTGATTTGCATTGTTTGCTATCATAAAACTGCAATTGTAGGTATAGCACTTTCCTGAGTTCTATGAGTTACTCCACCAAATTATCAAACCTGAGGGATTCCACAGGGATCTCCAAGTTTGTGGCCAACTAGTCTAAAGTAAAAGTAGTCCTGGTGACCTCCACACTCGGGATGGGTGTCAGAAGTCTTTGACAGGCTTGTCACTATGGAGGACATTGTCCTTAAGATAGATTCTGGCTGATTCTGGGTGCAAACCTACTTTCTGAAAGCAGTTGTTTAAATCTAGTTCCACCTGCTTTTTCCACTGGCCCTGAATCAAACCTAGTATCTTCCTCATTTTCTAACTCAGTCTCATTGTAACACTCCATTTAGTGTCCTGAGATGTGTCTTTCACAGGCTCACCCGAAAAGTCAAAGGTTAAAACCCTTAATTTATGATCACTACTCCCTCTGTCAAAAGAAAATTGTTTAAGTGATTCCAATAGAGATTAATGACTTCATCCAGCCAATGTACATCAGGAAACCTCTGAAGACTGGGGAACCTCTCTGAGTAGATGAGAAGCAGGATTGGAGTTTTACAGTGTGCGGAGATGAGAGAAGTATGTGTCCTTGTGGTCCAGCTCAGGTAGCAGTTTCATCTTTTTTTATATTTTTTTTTAGTTTTTTTTTTTTTTTAATTTTTTTTGCACACAAAAACAATAAACATTTTCTAAAAATACATACAAACAAAAAGATGCGTATCAAACATATTAGGAAGGTTACACATGGGAAGTCGGGGAATAGAAATGGGGGGTGGGAGTTAAAATAAGGTAGAGAGGGACTTGCTCTGTCACCAGGCTGGAGTGCTTGGCGCAATCTCGGCTCACTGCAATCTCCGCCTCCCGGATTCATGCCATTCTCCTGCCTCAGCCTCCAGAGTGGCTAGGACTACAGGCACATGCCCCAACACCTGGCTGATTTTTTGTATTTTTAGTAGAGACAGGGTTTCACTGTGTTAGCCAGGATGGTCTCGATCTCCTGACTTCATGATCCACCTGCCTCGGCCTCCCAGAGTTCTGGGATTACAGGTGTGAGCCACCGCGCCAGGCCCAGTTACATCTTTAACTGCTCTGAAATTTGAATTTAGAATGTTGTTCAGGCATTCGTGCAATCTCATCCCCAAAACTGTCAGGACAGTGCTCTCAAGAGATGCTTTTACAAGCCTTGCCCTTTGCAGCTTAGTTAGGATTTGGGGATGGGGTGGTAGCATGAAGGGGAAAGGGAGAAAAAGAGAAAAGAAGCGAGCGTCAAAGGTAAGAGAATCGGGGGAGTATCTCATGTCTGTTTCAGTCTTTTCTAACTTCCTATGCATGGATCCCCACCATCTAAGTGTTTAGAAGCTTAGCGTCCCCCGCTCCGCTCAGTATTCTTTACCATTCCTGCCTCTTCCAGGCAGGCATCTAGTCATTCCCCCTGCACGTTGGTATTACTGTTGCAGGGCCAGAACTTCCCACTGTGAGATGGATACCACACTTCCTGTAGATCTACGTGGAACATAAAGAGATGCCTAGCTTTTCTTCTAGGCTCTCCAATGTGACATGCAGTATCTTGTTGGCATTTTACTTGGTGCCTTAGAAATGAGTCTTGTTGACTGCTAGGCTTTCTGAGCCTGGTGATTCTGTGTTTTTGTACTTTCTGGAAAAAGAGACCTATGCAATGCCAAGAATACTACTCACTCACTCACTTACTCACTGCAACACTGCTCCTCCAATAATCCCCAGTCCTCTGAATGCTGCTTCTTCCTGCCTTTTCCTCTCCCATGACAATCAGGGAGGGGATGTTTACTGAGCTGTTGGAAGCTTGGAGCACTGAGGACCCTTGATATCCCTAAATACTTGTGCTACTTGCTTTCCACTGTTTATTTTGTGGGAAATAGTCAATTCTCTGCACAGAATGTCAGATTATCCTTCCATATAAGAAAATGGGAGAACTGGGAAATTTTTTTAACATCTTTGTAAAACAAGAGAGAAAAATCTTAAAAGAAAGTCTCGCTATTTTAAAATGCCACATGGAATCTCTGATGCTTCTACTGTCCCTTTCTAGGCCTAAGAGAAGGAAAAAGTCTCTGGAGTGGAAGTCAAAAGACCCAGAGTCCAGGTCCAGCACTCCCCTCACTAGCTGTGTGACCTCAAGCAGGTCACATGACCTCTACAGGCTTCAGCTTCCTCATCTATGAATCGTACAGATGACCTTAGAGGTCCCTTTCAGCTCCAAGTTCCCATGGTAAAGAACACACATAAGAACACACGCTCCCCCAGGGAGGAAAAGTGAGGACAGGGAGTCAAACATGAGAGGGTAGGCAATGGAAAGGAGGCCGTTTATGTGTGGCTGGAGCCAAGAAAGAATCAGATCCCCCCTTTCTTTATATGGGACTGCCTTGCCTGTAGTGACCCTGAACACCTTGGCTCTGAGAAATACATTAAACATCTGAGAACCACTATT